>NW_026442138.1:616250-1232500 GCF_026898425.1 Galleria mellonella
GTCGGTACCCTAGTGCTTTCTATAGTCATAGGTAAAAGTTGTAGTTACGTAAATTGGTGAATTAAAAAAATATATAAATTACACTCAATAATTGTGTAAAACGAATATCTCCTTCACATATCTCATATATTTTAATTTGTTTGTTTTTGTTTAAATTAATGGAATTATTTACTATTTGAGAGAAATAATTTATCTGATGATTGTCACAGTTTTTTTAACCCTTTAAACTTTTAAAAATGACCTGTGAACATTCAATTTTATACAACTACATTTAGCCAGCGTATATAATAAATTTTTGTTTCGTCATTTAAATATCCCGCAAAAATACGTCAACATGACGGAAGTTAGTAACGTTCTCTGATTGGTTCTGATTGACCTTGGCGCATTATGTACTTTTAGTGTTGTAGCCAATATATTTATCGATGTTCTACTTATCCTCGATTATTATATTTAGACTGATACAATCCTCATTGCATGTTTTAATAAACAAGTTAGACAGGGTTGTTACAAAGATATCGCTATAATACAAAAATATTTATATGACAATAAAAATTACAGTAGTAATTCTCTCTGAAAAATAATCTTAAATACGCCAATTATGCAAAAAATTAAAGCAGGTCATGTCCTAGATTGATAAGAACATCAACTACAATTAATTTTAAATTTTCACGCACTCTTCACAAATTAATCATATAATAGATTTATTATAGAGTATGCTCATTATCGTGGTCCATTCTTTAAAACTAGAGCTAATATTCATTAATAGGGTCTTCTTATTTATTAATTAATTTATTTCATTTTTAAAATTTGCTAATATTTATATCGTACTTTTTTTATTTTTCCAAAACTAAAAGGTAAATTAAAATTATCTAGAGAAAAGCTCACGCGTTATTTACGTTTGCCAATTTTAAATCGATTTTAATAATTTTTTTTGCAATCGACAATCGCTTATGATTTTTTTAAAGTTACTAACAACTGTTAGTTATAACTGTTTTTGTTGCGAAGCACCTGCTTGTGCTATATCTCTCAATTCATAAAGTTTAAGAGGTTAATTATAAAAATACTGGTAATAAGTATCTGTTAAGTACATCACTAAAGTAATCAGCTGGTTGCTGTCAACTCAGAACTACCAACATGGTGTCGTGACATCTACTTATAACTTCATGTTGGTTGTGTGCCACTCGACAACCGCAGTATCGGCAAACGTTCATAAAACGTTTAGACGTAATAACCTTATAGTGTCACTTCTCTCCTTATTTTAGTATTTAGACCATATAAATTTTCAATTTTCTTCATTTTTAGTTGTTTAAGTGTTAAGTGTAACATATGATGTTTTAATAATGCAAAGTGCCGCATCAGTATACGCATTTTGAAGCAATTACGTAATGGGAATTATGCTAGAGAAGTTTAAAGTTTTGCCCTGAAATCCAACATGGCCGCTGACACGGGAATGGATACTTGCCCTAGTCCGGAAATCACGGACTCAAGGAAACGACCTCTTGACGGCGATTCAGAAAATGGAGATATCAAGAGATCCCACTTCAGCTCCGGTAAGCATTGCATCTTTCAACCACACACTATACCTACCTATTACATTATGTTGATTTACTTCATTGCGTACTTATGTACCTACTTGACAAAGCGAGCATAACATTGACAGCGAATTATGGTCGATTCAGCTAATCTCTATACTATTCCTGTAAGATTCTTATCAGAATCTGTTATCAGCATGACCTATTTTTAGTGATGCTAAGGTCATTATGAGCCGTAAATTGCCAGCTACCAAACAATTGAATATGTATGCAATAAAAAGATGCAGAATGAATAGTTTTACATCTCATTTTTAGTATATTGCTGAAAGTCCATAATCCACGTTTATGATAAGTTTGCTTTGAACAAAAATTTATATCTAAATGAATTCTACATTGATAAGGCGCTAGAGCGCCGTATATTTGCGAGCCGCTAACTTGCTGTGTAATAAAGTGATAATTTGTAATTTTGCAATGTTAAACTAGAGTCGTTGTTTTTTAGTGCAAGACTTGGTGACGGCCTTGCCACTGGCCAACGGCCATGGCAATATAACGTCTCATTTCGGTGAGTCGTCAGTCAACACATTGTTCGCTCCTCATTAGCTTTGTGGTTGTTGCGGCGCGCATGCCTCACGCGCGCACTCGCTCACGCTCATCACCACTGCTGATGCTCACCGTCCATCGCACCCGGCAGACCAGTCATTGGTGGGGGGCGGGGGGGGGGGGGGGTGAGCCAGCAGCGTAGGTGTCAGCGTTAACTTCGTCCATCACACACCGTAAACATCGCGTCGATGTTGTGAGCCATGTTGTACCTAGCCTCACATTGACCCACTCATGGCTTAGTCTTGGCATCGTTGGTGTGACCATCACCTAAATGTACAAATATCGACCATACTTATTTGGTGTATCTATTCGCTACAAACTCTTCTTGAAATTTTTATTTCCCATCTGAACGCTTTTATTTTGCTTTATTTATTTGAAAGTCATCAATTGAACTAACAGTTGAATATTATTAACATTTATTTAATTTGCATAATCAATTCATCAAATTCAATAATATTGCACAAGTATTTAGGTGCATACCTAGATTGGCACATTCCCATTTCATACATTTAAAAATGTTATTTAGAATTTTTAATAATTATCTGAGAATAGTTTTTATGTAGTGAACAATTTGTAGCGTGCGGAGGCTGATGCCAGATGGAACTGATGAGAGACAAGGTCATTACAGTCTTAGTTGTGCATTTTGAACGTGTACACTTGAACTTAATTGCTCTGTGAATAAGGTTGGTTATCACGTGTCTAAGGTTTGATTAGTTTCAAGGTTGCTCGTGGCTATTTGTCAAACGCTGTGCCCAATGAAGTGGCAAGTGTTTAATGTTTACATTGCATAATGTTAATGTAGACTTATAGGTTTTCACACATACTGTTAGATTATTACGTCCATTACTGAAGCTGCAGTTTGACTGTATTGATGTCTGAATCAATCAATTCCTCGCTTTCACCTTGATAGATATGTATACGTAGTAGAGGGTTAATACCAAAATTTTAAATATTGCTCAATACTAATTTTAAAAGTACTCTTATAGTTTACAAATATGTCAGTTACTTCTTATCAAATAAGATTCTTAATAGAATGTTTTGAAAATCTCTTAATACAGATGCAGGCTTGAAATCTGACATTTGAATAACAATTTCATTTTTCAATTGGTCCTTTATAGATAGATAGATAGATACTCTTTATTGTTTCCTCCAAAAGATTACAATAGTAAACTTATTATAAATATAAATAATTACAAGAAATAATCACAGTGAGAAAACATACATGATTCTAATCTAGTAATAATGGGGCAGTAATCTCAATTAATTATATTTGTTAAAATTTAAAAATTATAACTTGTAACTATTATATTTTATTTTATTTTATTTCAATAGGTACACATTACAGAGAATTAACATAGTTACATTAATTTATAAACTACAATTATGTTTTGTTCAAGCTAATCCTCCAAAACTTTGCGTACACGGCATGATCAAAACATAAACACACAGCTAAAGTCTGTAAACACAATATAATTTAAACAACAAAAAATGGATAATCATATATATATATATATATATATATATATATATATATATATATATATACACATACACATATACACATACATACACATATACACACATATATACATATACACATATATACATATACACACATACATACACATACATATACATACATATATATACATACACATACAAACACAGACACACACACACACAAACACGCGCGCGCGCGCGCACACACATACAGAAACACACATACCACGGTGTACATATTACGTTCATATATATGTTACAACAAAAGAAACTATCTACTAATTACAGAGGAAAATAAAAATTAAAATTAAAATGTAATAATAAAAAAAAAAAATAGATACTGATATATGTATATGTACATGTGTTGATTTGATTAATTAATACATACAATCATTGACATGTTTAGAATTATGGTAAAGTGTGAACTTTAATAAAAATAAATAAAAAAAAAAAAGAATTTCGTAACATTATCAAATGCCAAATGCATAAGGTGAAAAATATTATAGTAATATTATAAATAAATATTATAAATGTTAAAAGTATATGTAAAGATATCTGTTACTCAATCACTCGATAGTGAGCAGCAAGGATTTAAATGTTTAATATTATAAACTAATTTTAGCCCGCTACTTCGCATGCGCAGGTTTAGGAAGTACTAATACTAAGTAATTAAACTACTTCTGCACGGTGTATCAAAATTAAGCATACACCAGTTTTTAAGTTAAACTCATTAGTGAAAACAGCGTTTAATTCGATGCTATAATTTTTGCATAATACCGGAATAAACATACAAAATTTGTAAAAAAAAAATTATATAATTTTTTTTATGTATATCTTTCTGTTACTATTTTATTATTATTATTTTATACAACTTAGAATGCCAAACACGCTGACGGCCCACCTGATGGAAAGTGGTAACCGTCGCCTATAGGCATGAGCAGTACCATGGACATAACAGAATATACTGTTTCGCCCATGATACCCCATGCGTTGCCATTCCTGAGGACTCGGGTGTTATTCCTCCGTACCCAGTAAATTCACGCCATATCCCACCCTTCAAACCGAAACATGCAAACACAACTGCTTAGGGGGGGGGGAAGAGATTGTTAGCAATGGAATTTGACAGCCCCATTGCTAGCAATATGCCTTATTAGGTCGACCTCCACGTTATTCCCCCTGGAAACCATCATGAACAATTCTTGTTGAATTCGTCACGATGGGCTAACTAACCTTTTTCATCCTCACCTATCATCCTTCACTGGTGCCCCGCCGGTGTATACCGATAGCGCGGGTGGGGCTACCATTCCATTATCATCCATTAAAAAAAACAACTGCTTTACGGTTGAAACACGAATGGGGACAAAGGTACCAATCGATCAAGTTACCAAGCAATCGACTTTTGTACAAAGTCTCCCTCTGGTAAAGCTCTTCTCTGGTAATAATATTAATATGTTTATGAATATAATTCCTAATGGGGTAGTCATAGCTATAAAAAAATTAGCTCGAAAAAATGTGATGTAATACACCAATAGTTAAAAATTTTGATTTGATGTTATTATGAATCGGACGCTGGTGTTGTGGGTGATCATGGGCGGCGGTAGTCACTTACCATCAGGTGAGCCGCATGCTCGTTTGCCCCGTGTTGTAAAAAAAATACACAGTTAATTTTTTTTTTGATGGGTGAAAATGGTATGATAACCCCGCCTGCGCTAACGGGATACGCTGGCGGAGCACCAGTGAAGGGTGATAGATGAGAATGAAAACACGTCAGTTAGCCCATCATGATGAATTCATCAGGAATTAACCATGATAGTTTCCAGGGGTAACCGCAAGGAGGTCAACCTGGTTGGGTATATTGCTAGCAATGAGATTCTCAGTCTCCATTACTAACAGTCCCTTTCCCCCCACACATAGGTATTCATGTCAGAACAAGACGGTTACTTCTTTCCATGAAGGGAGCGGTTAAATATGAATTCGGATAAGGATTCTGTGAAATTCGCTTAAGTATTTCATACTAGCGATCCGGCCTCTCTTCGCACGGTTAGATACATTTTTCCAAAATAATACATAGCTTATAATACTCTCTGATAATGTAGCTTATTATAGATGAAAGAATGTTTAAAATCGGCCGAGTAGTTTTTGAGTTTATCCACTTATTTATTACATAATTAGTATAGTTCGTAAATAGTAAAAGGATTTCCAAAAAGCTAACGAAATTCCTGTGAAATTTTCGCTTAACTAGCCTATAGTAGAATATTGAATTACATAGTACAAACGATACGTGCAGGTGCGTGGGTGAGTGACTAGGGCCGCAAGGTCCTCAATTTAAAAACTTCCTGATCACAAGGTACCTACCTGACGTAATCACCCTAGCGCCTAACGATAGAATTGCTTTGAAATGTCAAGGCAACTGAGCAAACAACTTGAGGTTTGAAACGGTATGACTAAGCATCAACGCGTCTACCATCAAATGAAATTCCGAAATTTCAGACTCAATTTCGTGTTTTTGTTTATACCAAAATCGGACCCAATAAATGCAGTTTAACGTTTCGTTCGTCATACATCCTATCATAAAAGTCCAAAGGAACAATATTTTAACATTTTTAATATTTCCAAACGGCATGTATTATGTAATTTTAACATCAAATTTGTTTCGTTTGGCTTTGAAATTTCGGAAAACATTTCATGGTAGGCCCTCAGTTTCGTTGTAGAAATTCAAAATAGCTCAAATAACAGGTGTTGTAACTAATTGTTCTAAGATTTTTTTAACCTTTCGAACACCCGCAGAAGGGGAAATGCAGTCATTTCCCCTTCATTTATAGTATTATTATATTATATTAATATTTATAGTGTTAATTGACGTAACCCATTCCTACACACCATTGCCGTGTGGTCCCGGCATAGAATTGGTCAACCCTTCCCTTCCCGTGGGTGTAGTAAGAGGCCACTATAAGAAGTGAATGGTCGAGGGAAAGGCAGCAGCGTCCCTCTTAAATCATATCCAAAGCCTATCTACGGTTGCCAACCCGCCTGCCAAGCGTGGCAACTACTGGCAAAACCCCTCTTCAGCAGTGGACAGTTAACGGTTGCTACAATACGATTACAGTACAAGGTATGTACATACCTATTATTATACTCGTATATGACCAGTTATAGATATAATTTGTTCTTTTTCTCGAGATTTTAAATTTATTTTTTCTTTTTTAGTAAATATTTTTTTTTTAGGAAAAAATAAATGTTTTTATAACCTTATATTATTAACACTAGTTTTAATGAATGTTTTAAGGAATGAGTTACTTTAAAATACTGGTGATTTCGCAATTTTTTTTTAATTGATGCTTCAATGATGTAACCCCGCCTCCGCTAGCAGTGTACACTGGCGGGGCACCAGAATAGGTGTGAATAAAAACGCAGGTCACTTAGCCCATCGTGATGAATACACCTGGAATTCAACACGATGGTTTCAAGGGGGGGGGACCAAATGCAGGTCGACCTAATAGGGTATATTGCCAGCAATAGGACTAGTAGTCCGCATTACTAAAATCCCTTCTCCCCCTGTATATTTCGCATAGGTATATAGATACATACGTTAGGCAATTACGTGACATAGGTAACTACGTGAACTAAAAAAGGATTTTCTAATATTCCTGCGGGTTCTGCGGGGACAGCTACTCATATAAAAATTCATCATCAATCAATATAAAAATCTCGTGTCACGATGTTCGTTCGCGTTAATCTCCTAGACCGCTCAACCAATTTTAATGAAATTTTGTAAATTGTATTGTTTGCTCCGATTTGAGGGATCGGATTATTTTTATGCCTGCAAATTGCAACCTACAAAGGGCAAACTGGCCGCTAATCCTGATTTTCCCGTGTGTGGTAGGAGGTTACTAAGGGAGGGCGAAGGATCGCAGCAACATCACTTAAAACATTTCTAAAGCCTAACTGCAGTTGCCAATCCGCCTGTCAAGCGTGGCAACTATCGGCAAACCCCCTCCAAGGGAGAGGTTTTGAGTTCAGCAATGGACAGTTAAAAGTTCATATGATGATTTCTCTTGATTGGTTGTTTTTTTTTACAAATTTAGGATAAAGAAGAAACAAGGAGAGTTTTATTGCTTATAAATTTTCGTATGTTCCTCGATATCTTTAATTTTTTTTATCTATACGGTCTATTACCGTATCCAACTCCAAAAAAGAGGACAATGTTAAAAGTTACTATTTGTAATCCCGGTACAAATATTCTGGGATTTGAGAGCTTTACGTGTCGCAGACAAATCTACGCGATTACATGGATTCAACTGGATTTATCTATCCGAAGGGTGACACTCGCACTCCGTCAGAGGGAACCTAATTACTAACCCCAGAGCAATCGGATTAAAGTAGTTACGCCACTCCAGGGATACACTGCTAACGTGCCAAGCCAGCCCTGCGAAATTACTGCAGTATAATCGGTAATTACGCTGCCTCTATGCGACATGCATGCTGATATTCTATACGAATTACCGAGTAAAGCCTATTACACTCTCAAGAATGAGTGAATGAAAATCAGAGAATGTTATACAGCATTAGATCTGCCGTTTGCACTTTTACACGACTGCTAAAAAAAGAGCAATGTTTTCGCGGTGTATGTGTGCATAGAGAAACCTACATAGAGTTTATTCCATCATGACTTCTAAATGCTTGAACAAATTTGATTGTATCATTCGAATCCTTACATCATCCCAATATAGGTTTTGATTCCCTTTGCGAATGTCAAAATATGCGATATAAATGAAACATAAGCGACCGTATCTTTTGGTTGCGTCGACTTAGAAGCTTGATTTTTTCACTGCTTTAAGAGATTGCAGACCTGAGTATATGATATTAATTACAACTTGATACCTCAACGCGTTTCTAAGAAAAAGGGTATTGACTGACGGACAGTCAACGAAATGATCCTATAAGGGTTCCGTTTTTTCCTTTGTTGGTACGGATCCCTAAAAATATGATTGTATTATTGTTATGTTTTTGGTAGAGCAATCGTGTTTTTATGTAGAAAAACGTACTGCTTTTCTTTTTGTAAAATATGGTCAATAAAGAACAAATAAATACACGATTACGTAGAAGACATACTTGCTTGGTGCTAATCGTACATTCATGGTATTCAAATTTATTCAATACATTCTATCTACGTACCCAAATACCTAAATACATAATGTTAATAGAGATATTTAAAGAGGAACTGGTGTTTCTTGTAGCTTCTTCTCGATGGAGAACACAACCTTCCAAAATCTTTGTTTACCTGGAGTAAGTGGAATTTACAAATTTAGCCTTCAATAAATTATCGTAACGTATTTTTAGGAACGTCATAAACAATTCGGTTTTGTTAATAGCATTAAATGTTAACGGGAATTTATTTAAATCGATACAAAGTTTTGGTGTATCCCAGAATCAGAAGGGTTTAAGTAGCAGCTTCAACGAATTACAATTCATTTTATACACCTACTTATGTTGTATACCGAATACAATAGGCATAATTGGCGCGTTATTATATTCGAAATGGATCCTGTATTATGTGAAGCGCTATTTGTAAACGACAAAAGGAATTGAAAACCTTACGATTTTGGAAGTCAGAATTCCTCTTGTAATCAATAGGTTTCCATACGTGTCGATTCCATTTACCTTTTGTGATAATTGAAGCTGCCAATTTTCTTTGTGGAGCAATAAGCGTCTTGTTGTGAAGCAGTCTGCTTGTAGACACACGATTCCGCGTTCTAAATTTAAATATTTAAATAATAGTAATTTATCTACGGAATATCTTAATTTCCATTTATGTTTTGTCACGAACGAAGTCGCTCTTGATTTTTGTTGGATATTGTACAACTGTTTTGTCAATCTTTTATCTGTTATTGGCATAGATTATGAAATGCCATTTCCATAAAGTTGGCAAACAAGCATACAGCTTGTCTGATGGTAAATCGTCACTATAGTCTTCTTTTACTTCGTTGCCGATTTTGAAGAAACTTAGTATACCCTTTTTAATGAATCCCATACTGTAGTCTCTAAGGAAAACCTTGGCAGGAATCTCATTCCACAGTCTGAGCGTTCTTTGAAATCTTGGTAAGAATAAGAGTGTTTCTGATTCAAGTAAACTTTAAACAAGCATTTTTGAATTGTTATTTTTGATGATTCTCTCGCCCATTCGAAATGCAAATTCAGTTGAGACAAACGGGCAAGAAAAGGGAGTTATTTATTAGAAGTCAAGTCCATTATTGTAAATATCATATTGAATTACATGTGAAACAAAATATATTCAAATATATATCAAACTTAATTTATAATGAAGAAATTAAATATCCCATGCATGACCATTTAGAGGCAGACATTTGGAGTTTTGTCTTGCAAGTAGTCATTTAATGTTTAATAGGTCATATTTAATAAATGTTTCTTAATAAAACTTTCAAATTTGGTGAAAGGTAGATCCAATGCATGTTCCGGATTCTTATTATAAATTTTAATGTCTAATATTAATTAATAATTATGTAAAAATACAGTATCATAATGTTCGTTCAAGTTAATTTCTTAAACTAGGGGTTCCCACACTTATTTTGTCTACTGCCCACTTTGAGAATATATTATTTTTTAGCGCCCCCATTTTTTCACTTACATAAAAACCACCATTACTTCAAGATCACAAATCACCCCCCCAAGTCTCTATACAACGCTCTCATTTTTTTCTGGATCTCTTACCACTCCCCTTTAGGCATGCAGCGCCCACAAGGGGGCGTTATCGCCCACTTTGGGAAAGGCTGTTTTAAACCATTCCTTTAGATGGGAATATAGCGCAAAACAATGTTTTTCGGGTCAGCTAGTCTTATCTGGAGGGAAGGGAATATTAGTAATGGGGTCTAGTAGCCCCATTCTTATCAATATGCCTTGTCGGGTGGTTTCCATTGGAAAACATCGTGGTTGATTCTTTAATTCGTGGGCTAACTGAGCTGCTTTCATCCTCACCTATCATTTCTTTCTGGTGTCCCGTCAGCATATACCGATAGTGTAGACGGGGCTAGAGCTAGTCTTGTTAATTAATATAATAAAGTTTTAATTAGACGACCTCTGTACATGGAATATATTTAAGAAAAAAATATATGAGGTATCCTAATAAGACCGTTAGAAGTCAAAACAACAATGCTCAAAAAAATTGTCTGTGTGTTCTTTTTTATACCTACCTCTGAGGTAGCAACAAGAATACGGTCCACCTGATGGTAAGCGGTTACTGTAGCCTATGAACACCTGCAATACCAACGGTATTACGTGCGCGTTGCCGACTCTGAAGAAACCTTTTTATAAAAACAACTTTAGAAATCGTTTGTTCCGGCCTCACACAATAACAACTGTCCCAAATTGGATGCGGTTTTTAGAGTTGTGTTCCTGAAGATATATCTTAAAAAACTGGCATATCTTTTATCGCCATCTAGAAGTAGTCAAATTTCATAGTTACTCGTATACCTATTTCTGAAATCCAAGCCTTTTAAAATAAATTTAAATTTCTATCCATTCAGAATCCGACCCTATTGTTTCCACGTGTCCGAACTAGTAGCCATGTCCTTTTCACGTTACAAAGGTATTGGTAACCCAAATTGGGTTTTTCAATTACAGCGGATAATGTATAATCTCGTATAGTACAATGTTTAAGGTTGGTCATTAAATATAATTAAACATAAATTACTAGATGGCGCTAGGATCGAGACTTGTGGTTTTTGTTGATTATTTTGTAATTAAAGATAAACTACAGTAAAATTTCTAAATTGGCGAGTGATTTTTATTATTATATATGAATGTGAAGTAACAATTAATATGTAATCTTTTCGTGAATGAATTATAACACACAATATTGCATTGTTTCTTGCTTATGTGTGTGATTTTTTACAATGTTCTACAATACATAAGAATAAAGACAGAAGTTGTGATAAACAATTACTATATCGATAAAAAATAAATAAAACCACTCGCCAATTTAGGAATTTTACCACAAATTATCTTCAATTACAAAATAATTAACAAAAACCACAAAACTCGATTCTAGTGCCATCTAGTATTTCGTGTCCAATTTTGTTTGGTGACTACTCAATTATATAACATTGGACAACATATTGAGCAATCATTACAGCCTATAGATAAATATTTTAACCGATTACAATAATTACTATTATTTACTTTTACATTTATATTTATCGCACTGGATAAACGGATAACGCGCCAGTATCGTTATTTCCTATTACTCAGCAGTATGCTATCGACACATTGTTAACTAACAACTGTGTATATTTAATTCCTTAGTGTAGCTCGAGATCTTAACATTATAAATTGAAATGGATTGGTAGATTTGGAGAGGATGGATGAAAGAAGAATTACGAAAGAGATTTATCGAGCAAGAATGAATGCAGATGTCGGTAGGGGCCGCCCTAGACTGACGTATGTTGACCAAATAGGCGACGTGCTGAAGGAGGGCCAATTTAAAAGTACCTGTAACCGGTGAGCGTGTATGAAAAGATTGATAAATGTGGAGGAAGCGAAGGAGGTTTGTTTGATTCGAAGCATTTGGCGTTACATTGTTTCTGCCTACCCTAATGGGAGAAAGGCGTGACAAATATGTATGTATGTATGAAATGGATATTTTTCTGATTGTATGAAACCACTAAAACAAGTTGCACCCTCGACTTTGCAAAGTTATAAATAGGTTTGTTTGTAAATTTATTGGATTGAAACGTGCTCGCGCACTGTTAACCATGAGAGGATGTTGGAGGTATGGAGAGGGCTATGCTCGGAGTTCACTGCGTTATAGAATTCGGATTGTGGAAATTCACACAATAATTAGTCATCTCTCGAATCGAATCGAAAAATCTGTAAGCTGAAAAGACAATGGGCCGGTCATATTGCTTAAGCAATCGATAACCGATGGAGAAGAGAGATTCTCGGATGGTGATCCTGTACAAGCATAGTGTGAAACGACGGTAACCATAATAAATTTATTTATTACAATATATATTATGGTTGAATTTCGACCATTGCCAAGTCAGCTAATTAAACAATTACATTTATTATTGATAACTCGAACGTCATTGGCAATGATATTTAATATGCACCCACCTACCCTTTGCTTTTCTTTCTTTTCTCAATGTTCTCTACCCAAAGGTTGTCTGGAAGAGATTGCTTAGCGATAAGGCCGCCTTTTGTACCATTTCTTATTACAGTTAAATGTATTTACTATTTTATAAATGGTGCAATAAAGTGTATTATATAAATAAATATGCACACACAAAAAAAATGTGTTGACGACCTTTGAAAGATGCTCACGAGTAAAATGCATTTTTATATTTATGCTACTAAAAAAGTAAATGTGAAAGTTTTTAAAGATCTATGAATGTTTGAAACTCAAACACGCTTGGGTTAACGGGTTCGAATGAAGTTTGCTACATGGATAGATTATTTATTAGGTTACTTTTACACGCAACTTTGTCTCTGTGAACAGGATATACTAACTAACCGGTATAAAAAGTAACCTAAAGCCTTCTTCATCCCGCGTACTAGTATACGTATAGGTATACCAAATTTCATAGTAATTTTTTAAGTCGTTAGTGCACTAACACGTAACAAACAAACTCGCTTTCATATTTATATTTTTATTTATTTATTTGTTTGTTTTTATAAGGTACACCAACAATATGTTCACAATAATTAAACAGAATAGGTGCAATGCTATAAGTGAGTAGGTATAAGCTTCTTACAGTTAAGTGATTTTATATATACTAAGGTACAGATAACAAAATACTATACTAGTGGTAACGATCATACAATTAGTAAAGACTTAATTAATATACCACAAAGCATACAGTCGGTGATGATGGTAAACGGTTAGCATATGGACGCTTGTAACACTAGGGGTGTCTTTTTTTATGGATGAATATGGAATGGTAACGCCGCCTGCGCTAACGTTATAGTTTGGTGGGGCACCAGTGAAGGGTGATGGATGAGAATGACAACAGGCCAGTTAGCCCATCATTCCAGGGAGAACAGCGTGGAGGCCAACCTGGTTGGGTACATACACTAGGGGTGTCACGTGCGCGTTCCTAACCCGGAAGAAATCTTAATACACTCTGTACCCTTATTAGATATTCTAACTTTATACATAGGGGGAGGAGAGGTATTGTTAGTAATGTGGATTAATGAGCAAGCCCTGTCAGGTTGAACTCCAGGGAATTCCCCCAGGAAACCATTATGATTAATATTCTTGCATTCGTCACGTGGGCTAACCGGCCTGCTTTCATACCTCATTCTATCATCCCTCACTGGTGTCTTGCCAGTGTATACCAATAGCGCGGGCGGGGTCACCATTATCATCCATGAAAAAAAACTTTACACATAGAATACTTATATATTGATTTACGCGGTCAAAGGCGCGGCAAATGACTAGTTGCAAATATTTGGCCCATGAATATTATTGGACATATAATTATAAATAAATCAATGTGACTATCAAATACCGCTCGTCTCCACTCAAACCGGGCGTAATGATACCACGCGATAAGGTGTATGTAACTATTACAAACCAATTTACTGATATCGCGTGTCACTCCTCTACTGATAACGCGGTACACGGCTGCTTAAATAAATAATAATAATAAGAAATATTCTAGTACATATTTACACCGTCGTCGATTAGTTCCAAACTAAGCACCGCTATACTTGTCTAGGTAGAAATGTTGTGATGTTCATATGCGTTTATACATTGCTATTCTTCTGGACTATGAAATGATAGAACTATGCCTCCGTACCTTGTAATGTCCTTACCATGTCACACCTTTCAAACTGAAACAGCGATGTAACCAAATCTATTTCACAGCAGAACTACAAATTGGATAGTGGAACCCAAGTAAACAACTCTTATACAAAATCTCCCTCTGGTTATAGATTAGGCCAAATATTGTTTTATTACATTTTCCCATTCCATAATTAATCTATGTCGATCTCTGGAGGCGTATTCCATTATTCCAAGTGGCGCAGGTACAGATGGGCAAAGCACCGGGTTTAAACCCGGTGCTTTGGTAAAAACCCAATAAACACCCATAAACTCCCATAATCACCCAAAAAAATAGGTTTTTACGTATTTTTTTGAAAATATGTAAGTAATACCAATAAATTATTTTTATAAATTGTATTGATCAATTCTACAATATTAAATAAAACGTTAACTAATAATATTTCAGGAAATTTTAAAAATCTATATATAATAAAATGAAAGTAATTAATTTTCAGTGTTTTCATGTTGCAGTTGATTAACATGTTGGCCTTTTGCTTCCCGTAGATACTTTAAAATGTCTTCATAACACCTCGTTCGCACACATGGCCGTATATATTTAAATTCTTGAGCCACTAACAGTCCGAAATACTCATTTCTTTTATCCTCTTCTCCATAAATTAAGCATTTAGAACAGTTTGTTTCTTCTTTCAGTAAATTTTCTTTTACTTTATCCTCGTTTTTTTCTTTGTTGCGACGACGCTGGGTAAATCATCTGGACACTGGGTCTCACTATCGCCAAATATATTTGGAGATCGGCTTCGGCTACGGCTTGGCAGACATTTTTTTCTTTCTACAATTTTAAATTAAATTTATTAGAATAAATGCTTCGAACACACGCGATCTAAGTACCTTTTGTGTTTATTATACCTTACCTACCTAGGTATAAAAAGAGTACTTACGTAGATTTTCTTTTATTAACTGTTTTATACGAAGATCTTGATCTCTCAAATTAGCATCCATTTTACTTCCAGTGATTATCAACTAAATTAATAATCCACAAAGTATTAAATAACGTTTTTATGAAATATTTAGCACAAAAACAATACCCTTTAAATATCGATCGTCAGTAACTGTGGCTGACTTACCTATATTCTAGCAAGCAGGACTGCCAGATGTGAAGGGGAAATCCCCAATAAATTGTTGCATGTGACTGATGATGTGAGCATGTTCGTTTCATAATAAAAATGTTGCCAGGTAACCAAAAAGTCGTATGTTTTTGTGCGAATTACGATCATAATCTTTACGATCGTACATTAAAAAATAGACAAATAATAGTATGAGTACGATTTAAATCGTATATCTGTCAACCCTGCTAGCAAGACAGCGACAAAATCACGTTGCATAACAATGTAGCCCAAGCTTATATCTTATGAAATATACGGAAGAGATACGGACTTAGAAAAAACAGAAATGTTGTTCTTTGTGGAAGTCATTGATGAAATTCTATGTATTTTAGCCCGCAAACTTTCTTCAAACAAAAACAGCGCCATCTAGTATCGAGTTCTGTAATTATCTCTTTGTTTATGGATTTGAAGTAAGACCGCCACGCATGCAATACATTATGACTGGGGATTCCCCTATTCGTCGACGCTGAATATGAGGCGACGACAATCACTGTCAAACGTGTTCACTATTACTCTGACTCTGGTAACGTGACTTCCTGGTAACGTGTTAGGTAGGAAAAGCAGTAAAAAAGTGCATATTAAGGGAGCAGATTTGAAATAATATTTATACTTAACAAGAAATAATTAAAGGTAAGTGGATTTTTGAATGATACAATTATATCATGATCACTTAACAATTTTAACTTAAAATTAGATGTATTATTACAAGCTTTTATTTAGCTTGCGTTATGTAAATAAAAGTATGTAGGTATGTTCGTATGTTGATGCAATTATCCTCAATCCTCAACCGACTGGGATAAAATTTTCCATACACGTTTATTTTGGATGATAGTGCATAGTTAGCTGAGAGTCGTCATTGGATAATAATGGTGGATAGCCTAAGATGTGTACTAGATATTTATTTTTAACATAATATGCGTAAGTACCTAATCGAATTAAAGAAGTTGCTGAGAAAAATACAGAACAATACGATAATAAACTAGCGTCTGCGTTTAATCCTCCGAGGAGATGTAATTTTACAAAGGTTTTTTGTATTTATTTTATTATTTTTTTAATAAATTTATTGTAAATAACAAGAAATAATCATTGTAAAAAAATAGGCACTCTATTGTTGAATTTTCGTCAGACCAACTAATCATCGTTCATTTTTTTAGGTTCAATGGGGAGACCTAAAGATTTACGCATATGGGAGCACTACCGTACTTTACCAAACAAGTCTGTTTCTTGCAAGCTTTGTAATAAGGTCTACAAATTCAGTAATGCTGCCAAAATGCTTCAACATCTTATCACTTGTCCAAAATCTCCAGAAACATTAAAAGACTCTATGAAACTTATAAAAGATAGCTCGTCCAAAACCAAAATGTCTGGACTGTCAGAGATAGAGACAAATGATTCTTTTATAAGCCCCTCGTCGTCTGCTAACACTACAATAAATGCTGAGTTTCAAGACACCGATGATCATATAAAAACAGAATTAGCGAGAGCTATATTTGTAACAGGGACGCCATTATCGATGGTGCAACATCCTTTATGGATACAATTTTTCGAAAAATTGCAACCAAAATTTAAAATACCTTCACGTAAAGCTTTAGCGACAAAATACTTAGATAAAATATATAGAGAAATGCGTTTTGAGTTAAATGAGGAACTAAATGCTTGTAGTTACTTACACCTTCAGTGCGATGGCTGGTCTAATTTAAGAAATGAAGGAATAATAAACTTTCTTATATCAAAACCTCAACCTGCATACGTTAAAAGTTTGAATACAGAAAGTAATCCTCACACTAGTGAATACCTTAGCCAAGAAGTTGAAAAAGTAATGAAAGTGTATGGAGCAAATAAGTTTCTTGTACTTATTGGCGATAACGCTAGAAATATACAAAAGGCATTCGAATTAACAAAACTCAAATATCCACATGTTGTTCCTCTCGGTTGCTGTGCACATATCCTTAACTTGTTGTGCCAAGATATTGTAAAGATACAAGAAGTAACTGTGTTTATTATGCAAGCCATAAATATAATAAAAACTGTTAAAAGGAGTCAACGATTAAGTTCCTTGTTGATAAAATCAAGGCAGGGTGAAGATTCTACACAAACACTAAAATTGCCTTGTGCTACAAGATGGGGAAGTCATGTTACTTCGTTAAAAAGTTTGAAAGCAAATAAGATAGCTTTGCAAATATTAACAGTTAGAGAAGATGTAGTAATTTCAAGAGATATTAAAGATTTAATTCTAAGTGATGATTTCTGGACGAAGACAGGGGAATGTATAAGTATTTTGGAACCAGTCACTGAAAGCATATTTTACTTAGAGAGCGACCAGAATCGTTTGCATCGCACATACATTACATTTAGAGATGTACAAGCTAAGATACGTTTTGCATTAAATGAGATTTCGACATTGAGCGAAGAAAGCAAACAGCAGATTCTAACATCAGTATCTTCAAGATGCAATATGGCAATGAGGCCAATACATTTTGCAGCATATATTCTAGACCCCAGGACTCTAGGAGTCGAACTTACTCAAGAGGAAGAACTTAAGGGTATGGAGTTTATCTACAATTTAAGCCAACACTTAAGTTTGTCAAATGTAATGGCAGATTTGGCGTGTTATAAAGCTAAAGAAAACTTTTGGGCCAGAGGATTTGTATGGAGCTCATTAGATAGCATTGAGCCCCTAATATGGTGGAAAGGTATTTGTGGTTCCACTGAGTTAAGCAAAGTAGCGATTCGTATTCTATCAGCTCCCTGTACTTCGGCAGCCACTGAGCGTTCCTTTAGTATCCAAGGCTACATACATAATAACAAAAGAAATCGACTTACAACTGAAAGAACTGAAAAAATTTCATTCATTTGTTATAACTGGAATCTTAAACATAAAGCTGAATGCGAGGACATTCAGTTTAATGAAGAAAATACCTTAGAAGCTTTCATTGAGCAAGTAAATGAACATAACAGTTTAGACGAAATAGAGCCTATCGAACCTATACAATTCATCGCTTGTAATAACTCTGAATCTGACAGTGATTGACTGTAGTTTTACATTTTACTTTCATCTCTTTCTTAATAAACTCAAAATCAAATTAAAAGTTTTTTATTCTGTAGGCTGCATAATAATATTGTCTATGTCCAGTATAGTGGACGTCTTGCGGCTGAGATGACGATGATGAAGTACAAAATCATAAACACCCAAAAATTTGGGTGTTTATGGGGTTTAAACCCAATAAACCCAAAACACCCGGTTTTTACCCACCAGACTTTAAACCCACCCAGGTGGATTGCCCATCTCTAGGCGCAGGTAATTCCGTAAGTTCAAAGTTTTGTATAATCATTGTAACACTTCGCAGCTTCTTTGTTTAACTTGTTGTTTGTTTCTGGATAATAACTATGAAGTGCGGCCTCTCAACGGCTGCGTAATCTCGATTGAACAGATTGTTTAGAAGGACCAGGCACGAACAAGTTCTGTCGTCCCGTCCGGCCGCTATCTAAATTGCATATTACGTTAAATGTACCATTCATTGCCGCATTTCATTAGTGCTTCGGTCGCAGATATTTGTACTCTTGACTCGTTCAGTTAAAGCTGTTTTTCAATGTTGTCGATGTATTAACCATAGGGAGACTTTGTACAAAACTCGACTATTTTGGTGCCTCTGTCCCATTAGTATTTCTGCCTTGAAACAGTTGCGTTTGCATGGTTGTGTTTAGATTTGTAGAGTGGGTTATGGAAATGAATTTACTAGATACAAATGCATAACACCTTAGTCCTCAGGAATGGCAACGCATGGGGGACATCATGAGCGACACAATATACTCTGTTATGTCCATGGTGCTGTTCATGTTTATAGGCAATGGTTACTACTTTCCATCAGTTGAGTCGTTAACTTGTTTACAATTGTAAGTTGTATAAAAAAATGTTTTGCTGTAAAAATATATATATATATATATATATATATATATATATATATATATATATATATATAATTAGATATATTATATTAGTTTTTGGTATGACAGTGATATCCTTAAAGAAAGATTTATAAAAGAAAATTTTGCGATGAAGACCAGACTGATCTTGTCTTTATTAGAAAAAGTTTCTTTGATTTAGATCGAAAAGGAATTTGTTCCTGTGGAACAGCGGTCTGTAAGTTTACAAAAACTTTTGGTGAGCATGCGTTACGTACTAAAATTCTTATTCAGATTTTAAGTTTAAACTGATTATATAATATATTAAAATAGCCTGTGGTGAGTTGGCTATGCGGGAGTAATGCCTTTGACATCGCAGACAGTAGTGGAAGACTTCATTAGTTCCAAGATCTACCATTTACTAACAGAACCCTGTGCGATCTACCAATTGCATACATCTTGAAATCACAAATGAAACAACATAGTTCAGTACACAATTATGTAGTATTGTAGTATTTTTTTAAGAGAGAAAACATAAAATTGAATATTTCTTAGTAACTACTTATTTATATTAGTGTGAGCATTGCGTCTGAGCCTCTACTGCTAGATTAGCAAAATATAGCAAATGTTTGCCTTGCCACTATCGACTGGACTATAATAGTCGCGATCGACCGGTTGGTCACTCCTCCTATGTAATATATTAGGATAAAAATTTCATAAACCAAATATTAAAAAACTAAAAATTAAGGAGGCTCCCTTATTTATCAGCTGTACGCACCGTGGAGGTTCGACATTTTTCTCGTTTCTCGAACAATTTTTCATTGTCAAAAATTTTTAGTTACACTCCCTTTAAAGGTTGCTAACGATCTCGATTTCATACCTATTATTATTTTAAAAATTCTTTAGAACATCTTGTATATCAATTTAATAAAAAAAAAACAAAGCCAAATATCGGTTTTCCTGAACGCCCACGCTTTAACGTTATTTGTAAACCGTATGAGTGCGGTATACAAAAAATGTTCCGACCTTTTCGCTTTAACGTAAGCCACGGGGTGTTTCTTTACATAGTCGTTAGACAAGCGTTTTCAGTTTCAACGATAAACTAAATCTGTATAAGTAATCCTTAATGTTTTTTTTTTATACAACTTAGAATGGCAAACAAGCTGACGGCCTACCTGATGGAAAGTGGTAACCGTCGCCTATAGATATGAGCAGTACCGTGGACATAACAAAGTATATTGTTTCGCCCATGATGCGGGGTGCATGCGTTGCCATTCCTGAGGACTCAGATGTTATTCCTCTGTACCCTGTAAATTCACGCCATATCCCACCGTTCAAACTGAAGCACAGCCATGCAACCACAACTGCTTCACGGTAGAAATACGAATGGAACAGAGGTGCCCAAGCAATCGACTTTTGTACAAAGTCTCCCTCTGGTGAATATTTGTTTTCCACCTGTCTAATTTGATTAGTTATTTATTAGTCGACTACCAGGCCAACTGCGCGTCGCTCTCGTCTTGCGACGTCATTTTTATTGCGAAAATTAAAGAATTAATTTTAATAATATTTAATTCATTT
The DNA here is from genome assembly GCF_026898425.1 of Galleria mellonella. Lineage (NCBI taxonomy): Eukaryota > Metazoa > Arthropoda > Insecta > Lepidoptera > Pyralidae > Galleria > Galleria mellonella. The sequence continues at coordinate 637,328 of NW_026442138.1, forward strand.
ATATTACGACATAATCTTATCATAGATAGTAACCATTGTATAACATCTATCAGAGGAATTAAATGTATTTACTGTGATGTTTTTAAGATATCAGAATGTTATGATTTTATACTATAACATAGATACTGTTAAGTATTAATAAGTATATTTTAAACTACAAATTAAACAGGAATGCGCTGCTAAAATAGTATATTTAAAAAAAAATATAGCGCGGTGTCGATCGAAGATGATCGAGGATTCTGACTATACCCCATATATTCAAATCTGTCCAGGCGTTTAGGAGTTATGAGGGAATAAACTCATACAATACGCAGAAACCCCTAAAATAATATACTCTTTTTTGGACAGTTGTGTGAAAAGTGCTAAAATTAGATTTAAATTTATTTTACGCAAACGAATATTGTATTTCGTTACTTAGTACATTTAGTACATGAACTATTGACTTGCCTTTTTATCAAAATTAATTATTTAAAAATAAAACAACGATTATCTACCCTATCTGTTATTTTTTTATTATTACTTCGGCCATTAACTGTCCACTGCTGGACATAAGTCTTCTCCATAAGGGGAGTTTTGCCAGTAGTTGCTATGCTTGGCAGCCGGGTTGGCAACCACAGTTAGGTTTTTAGGGATGTTTTAAAAGGGACGCTGCTGCCCATTCCTCGCCCTTCCTTAGTCGCCTCTTACGGCACCCACGGGAAAGGAAGGGGTGATCCATTCTATGCTGGGGCACACATATTTGTTATGTACATGGCTTATCTGTTATTACAGTTGTAAAAATATAAATTAATTTTAATTGTTACATGGTAATAAAATTATCAAGAGAAGTCATGGAGCTGAGATAGGTAATAAGCTGTGATTGTGACAAGGAAATGCGCGCGCGCAACGATTGCGCACTGGTCGCGCAATGAATGCTAATTAACGGCCATTTTGATTTGTTCTTAAATGACATCACAAATGACAATGTTGCGGCGAGGCACATAATTCCTTAGACTACCGTATCAGTTATTACAATCTTTATATTTATAATTTGTTTCATTGTTACATTGAATTTAAAAATATCATGTAACATGTCTGTAATCACCAACGGCCTAGTCAGAGGTGATTATCGACTATCGCGGTTATGGTAAAATTCACATTTCGTCGAAGGTGTTTTTATAATTCAAAAGGACAGAGGATTTGTCTACTGCAGCAACCAGTTGTGACTATTGTTACATAGATGTGAATTTACTGGGTACAGAGGAATAACACCTGAGTCCTCAGGAATGGCAACGCATGGGGGGTATCATGGGCGAAACAGTATACTCTGTTATGTCCATGGCACTGTTCATGTCTATAGGCGACGGTTACCACTTCCCATTAGGTGGGCCGTCAGCTTGTTTGCCATTCTAAGTTTTATAAATAAATAAATAAATAAAAGATGTAATTGTATCGAAAAATTTAAGACTTCGATATTCCATACATATGTTTGTATGTGAGAGCAACTTAAAAGTAAATCCTTTTAAAACGAAAATACAGTGGGATAAAAGAACTTGTTCTTTTTGAAGTCAATTAAAATGGCAAATAGTTGTTATGCTTGCCATGGATGCAGGCAGGCAGCAGGCAAGCATGCATGGTTGGCAACCGCAGCTATGCTTAGATGATGTTTTAAAAGGCACGCTGCCGCCCATCCCCCCATTCCCTTCCTTTATTCTCCTCTGACCACACCCATGGGAAAGGAAGAGGAGGCCCATTCTATGCCAGTACCACACAGCAACTTTATTTGAAGTCGGTTAACTTTAATTTTCTTTACAATTTGTCAAGGAATTCAAACGTTGCTGTGTTACCACATACGCTTTATTTTTTAAACAATTGAAACTGCTAGTATCTTATATTCGCATATGGGGTCAGCTAAGCCGTTGCACGTCGATCCATCGGTATCTTTTGTGCTTCCCCCTGCCTTATACCATCATTTCATAGATTCTACGTGTTACCTTAACGATATACCGCGGTTTAAGATATTTGTAGTCCTTGGCTCTGGATGAGCAGTTCCCAGTAAACTCATGCGCATGCTCGCTAACGAATCACAGTTGCACATCAAGTGTTCCATGGATTAAAAAAAAAACTAAACTGCTAGTAAATTATTTACTTTATGTACTCATATATAAAACATTGATCTCAGCGGAGGTTTGTTTGAATCGAAGCATTTGGCGTTCCATTGTTTCTGCCTACCTTAATGGGAAACAGGCGTGACAGATATGTATGTATGATCTCAGCGGCTATTTCATATACATGTTCCAGGGAAAGCGATATCGAATGATTTGCAGAATTGACGACAGTCTAAATCTCAGCGACCCTCTTTTCCCCGAACGTTCCTTTCCCAATATCTAAAGCTTTAACCGTTGCATAACTCATCCTAAAGGAGGCCGTAGTTAACTCTCATTTGTTACAATTTATGATAGTTATTCTATCATAAAGTAAGTAAACTGTTAGTTCTTGGGTTGAATTTATAGGTATTATTTTTATCATTTTTTTTTTCTATTTGCATTGGTTTGCATGCTATATTTTGTCCTTGATTTAATATTAACGTTTCAGAAGAACTACAATCTATTCTTTTTTATCTTTACGTAATGACGTCCCGGTTTCGATTCACGATCGAGTTAAATTTAGGGAACGAATTTTTCTAAATTAATTAGGGTATGGTTATTTTGGGTTCTGCCTACAGATGTTCGGTGCGTATTGCCTCATACCACATGGTGTCCTGGTTTGAGGAGCAGACGATTAGTGTCAATGTGTGGCACTTATTATTTCCCAATGAACTCGATGCACTTGCATTTCCGCTTTGTGTATAGAACGGTACAAACAGCGGTAACTTCTCACAGCGAGTGTTAATTAAATATTACTTAATAACTTGAAAATTTCTAACCATGACCATGAAAAATCATATAATTACCGCTGACTGTGAGAAAACAAGGTTATCTTAGATTGTTTTTCTTTTTTTTTTATACTTTGTTCGGAGATTTTGTGTCGGTGAGATTCTTCTTCGTCGGTCACTCTTCTCGAAGTAGTCGTGGTTATATCGAGAGCGTGGTGGATGGTAGGTCATTGGTCTCATTGCTCTGGATTGCCTGTCTAGTGATCGCAGAAGTAAGATATGTAAATAAAATTACTGGTCGAAACTTAATAAAAAAATTAAACGACTTCGAAAAAAAAATCTCAGAGAACGAAAAATCATTTGTGTACGCGCCATCAATGCCAATTCTGATAATTATTTTCGCAATCGATTGGCTCACAAATTTTTCGTATTAATTTTGTCACAGATACAGTTGCAGTTGATTATTGCAAAGCATAATCATTATATGCATTCGTTCAAATTTAAATAATAAAATTAACGTCTTAGCAATTTGATTTGTTCCTTTTTGAAATTTTTAAATTTAAATTTAGAACACGGAATCATGTTTCCGAGTAAATTTCGCTTCGTAACATGAAGTTTTTGTCATACAAAGAAAAATGGCTACCATAGTCATGAACATGGGTTTCGCAAAAAGAATAATCAAAATCGATACAGGAACTATGACGTTTTCGCTTAATATAGCCACAAAAAAAAATTACGAATTGAGAACCGCCTCCTTTCGTTGGTTTAAAAATAATATTTTTTATATTCAATTCGTAACAGTTTGCGTCGCGTCGCATTATTCATTGCCATTAATTTTACACGTGTCTAAGCCGCGATTCAGATGCGCGCCGCGTAAAAATGGGATGTTATGTTAGCGCACTTTCGATTTTACTGTTATACATCGTTGTATGTCAGTAGTTACACGTTCGCGTTACGCAAGACATTTCATCATCGCCGGCGTTTATTTATTTACACTTCACTGCACATAGAAAATGACAAAAAAAAAATATATCGTACACATAGAAAAGAGAATGTGTGACATAAAAATATATTTTGTCGCGTCATTTGTAATTACTTCCAAATATTAGTTTGTTCCAAATAATTGTTATTTGATTAGAGTTATTTGGTTTAATTCCGCTACCAATTAGTATGTGTACGACTGCCAACACTTGAAGATTAACTGCTATTATATTACCAGAAGTTCTATTGTCTTTTGTAAGTGACTACCGCCGCCCATGACCACCCACAACACCAACGGCATTGCAGATGTGCTGCCGGCCTTTTAAAAGGGAATATGCTCTTTTCTTGAAGGTTATGTTGTCGTATCGGTTCGTATCTTCCATATTAGCCATCAATCTCCGACTGCCATTTTGTTCACGCACGTTTTGCGGTACGTGTTTCACCTCTAAACGAGACATCTTTAGATAAATTTATAGATCCCTACTCGGAACCTAGTGTTAACCGTTCGGCACTCAAACAACGAATTTGCAGTTTGGGTAAATAAATAAATAACCAGTGATTCCGCAAAATAATACAAAGTTTAATAAAATATGTACTTCTAAATAACCTATAGATAAAGAAAATGTTTTAAAAATATCGTATTCACGTTTATAGACAGTTAACCGTTTTTCGTCAAGTGGGGCGTCGGCTTGTTTGCCATTCAATATTCCGTAAAAAAGTACGGGAGAGTACCCGTATCGCATTGACTAGACAAGTGGGATAATATTATCTATACTTATAATAAATCTGTAGAGAGGTCAATTCTGTATATGAAATATATTTCCAAATAACTATTAGGGGGTGATTAGTGATCGATACTGGTGCCAAAAATGCAATTAGTAAAATTTTTGTCTGTCTGTCTGTATGTTTGTTATAGAAACAAAAACTACTCGACGGATTTTAACGAAACTAGGTACAATTATTCTTCATACTCCTGGGCAGGTTATAGTATACTTTTCATCACGCTACTATCAATAGGAGAAGAGCAGTGAAGGGAAATGTTGGGAAAACGGGAGAAGTTACTCCATTTTTAAGCTTCCGTCGCGTGTGCAGCCTTAATGGCCACTTTTTAAAATGTAAAAATGTCCACCCGTGAGACACCGGGACGAGCCGCTAGTTGAAAATATTTTTGTATTTCCTTTACTTGTATTATTTCATTTGTGCAGACTTTAGTGGCTGTCAAATTACTGTTTAAGTGTGTTATTATGTATTGTGCCAGCTGTCTGTTTGCCTTAAATAAATAAATAAATACATAAAAAAATAAAATAAAATCTATAATTTCAAAACTGTAAATATGACAGTTTCTAAAGACGAAAGATGGAAATAACAAAGTTTTTTTTGCTGTTATTTTTCCGTTAGATCATGAGAGTTTTCATCATCGACTATAACGGTCGCATTTCTCGACACATTTTCCTGCCTCAACTTTTGCAATGTGAAAAAAAAACACGACCCTTCGCCTCTGTTATACCTATTAAAGTCAATTGTGGAATAATAAAACGATGGATGGCTGGAGTAATGGTGATGATAGAAGAACTTGCGAAGTTAACTTACATTTAGGACATCATCATCATCATCCTATCAGTCTTTAACTGTCCACTCCTGAACATAAACATCTCCCTTGGAGGGTATCGCCATTAATTACCACATTTGGCAACCGGATTTGCAACCGCAGTTAAGATTTAGAGATATTTTAAGAGGTACGCTGCTGTCCATCCCTTGCCCTCCCTTAGTCGCCTCTTACGACACCCACGGAAAAGGAAGGGGTGGCCTATTCTATGCTTGGACCACACTACCATAATTATATGAAAATATGTTTCTTTAGACGCTTTATTTGTAACAAATTGAACAAATTGAAGGATTTAAAATCCAATATAATGGTATAAGCTATTTATTATAAATAAATTCAGATACTTAAGCACGGAAAATATCTATAAATACTTTCATTGTTCGCTAGCAGGTAAAACAAAGAAAATAGAACGCTGTTTGGCCCTGTTCCGCTACCCTTGTCTCACCTATATACATACATTATCGTTTTATTCGCTACATCGAGTTAATTTTATCATTTTGTAGGGCTTCGGTTACACAGGCCCTTTGTTTAACTGTAATTAATTAATATTCAAACCTCGTGACTGTATATTTTATTCATCTTTATGTACGTAAAGTATTTTAAATGGTACGCAAAGAGTGCCAATGGTTCTCTTTTTATCTTATCTTACATACATATCTCGGTTTACTTTCATATCATTTACTCGTCTCCAACATACATGTCGGTAACAGAAGTTTATGACGCGATTTTTTTTCTTTGATCGAGGTAGGTCAGTACTCGGTTACTTGTATTATTTTTCGCCTTGCAAATTGGGCCATCGTAACTCGATACGAAACAAACAATACAAATATTGTCTAGTAACATAAACATAGAATTATAAAAATAGCTATTAATCTAAAATACCTGTAATACGAACTAGCCCTATTGCAAGCAATATACCTTGTCTGGTCTACCTCCACGTAGTCTCACCTGACAACCATTATGCTGAATTCTAGGTTTATCCATCACGATAGATCAACTGAGCTGCCTTTACATTATCACCTATCATCCTTCACTGATGCCTCGCACTGGTTACCCAGTGCGAGTGCAGTTAGGTTTTATTGATATTTTAAGAGGGACGCTGCCTCGACTGTCCAGAAAAACTCAATATAATAGATATCGGGTATTACCTGTCTCTAATACACAGACTAGTGAGATAAATAGATGCTTTTTTTTATACAACTTAGAATGGCAAACAAGCTGACGGCCCACCTGATGGAAAGTGGTAACCGTCGCCTATAGACATGAGCAGTACCGTGGACGTAACAAAGTATACTGTTTCGCTTATGATACCGTTTACCGTTATGATTTTGTTTACATCATATTATACATAATTTGAGTTATTTCACAATCGTAACTAGTGATTCTCATCGCATCGTACGACGGTAATACGACGGCATATCCACGACTTCAAATATTAGAAATACCTTATGGAGTAACAGCGATTACTGTGGCCTCGCTCGGCCTTCACAGTTTCGCCGAACGTCAGCGAGTGACAATAAAAACAGATGTCGCTGAAAGATTTGTAACCATTCGAAAACATTTTAGCCACTATTGTTAGGGTTGCCAACTTTTATTTACAAGAAATAAAGTATATTTTGGTCTGAGAAGAATATTAAACAGTATTTTAGAAAAATTTTAGTATTTTATTTATTTAATGTTTTAAATACGTATTTTTTAGTTTCTCGCACAGCTTATTAATTAATTAATTAATTTATTTATTCATTAGTACAAATATGTGTACATGGCGGACTTAATGCTAAAAGCATTCTCTCCCAGTCAACCATAGGGAAGTGTCAGAATACTCGAATGCGGTACTACTAATTATTGATATACATACATACTAAAATTACATATATAAACGAATAAATATATATGAATAACAAATATACTTACACATATATGATATATACTATATTATACACGAATTTGGGATTAAATTTACAGTCTTTTTTAAAAACTGTCTCACGACAATTATAACTACAATAAAAATAAATGAGGTGCTCATTTTTTTATTAATTTAATCTGCACTGAGCGATCTCTGACTAAAAAAAAATTGTGTGAGCCTCTAACTCTTATAGTGTTAAGCATTTTGATACTGAAAACAGTATTTTGTATACTTTACTTTTGTTCAACAATAGAAAATATAATGTAATGAGGCTGAAAATATAATGAGGATGAAAATATAATGCCTAGTGTAGGAGGCAATGATAAATTCTGTGCTAATACAAACATACATTGTTAAATAAATAAATAAAAAAAAAAAAAAAAAAATGATAAACAGTATAGTTGGCAACCCTAACTACTGCCTAAACGATACTTTAAAAAGCTTTTGTTTGCGGTTGTTCGAGTTGTCCATATGGAAATGTCATTTATATAGATGACTTCATAGTATGGTAGAATTGCTAAACTTTTTAACTGTAAATATCCCTTTAGTCCCTTCGATTATATAGATATAGTGTCTCCATACAAATGCTTCGAGAGAAGTGGATCAATTTTTTCATACAATTTTGCGTGATAAATAGTTATGAGTGATTTCTTTTTAACTTCTATATTTATCTTCTCTTATAAATTCTGCACCTTCTTAATGCGCAAATACTCATTTAATTGATTAAATAATTAAATATTAGATACGTCAGTATACATTGTGTGCGTAAGTATATGGAACGTTAATAAAAAAAACGAGTCAGCTAATTTGACAATTAGCTGACAAAAGATGACCCTTTTTCGAAGCTCGATGCTCTTTCTACATAATCTAAAGGAATTATTCATTTAAGAGGATTGGCATACATGAATTATTTGGACTAGAGAAGGGTATATAGGATATTTTTATCGCGGTTAATCAAGATATCGCGATCATACGGACGAAGTCGCGGATAAATACTAGTGATCACATAAAATCAAGCATTAAAAGCAATATGCGTAGACATTTGACATTATAATAAGTGTATGCAATTTAGCAATAATATAACGATTGTCGACAGAGGCGTACACGATCGAAGCATGTGAAGAAATATTATGCTTAAATAAACAGTAGGTAGTTGAAAAATGTTTCGCATAAGATAAACTAGTCGTATCAAAGTCAATAATAATTTTCAAATAATGTCTTGTCGGCTTTGAATTATCGCAACACGCCTTGATACTTTAAATATTTTAACATTATTCAACAAGCGTTTATTTTTAGTTGAACTCTTATGATGGTGTCATCAGTTAACAAATGTATGTCTGTCCGTTCACTCCTATGCTGCTTGAACATAAAAAAAAAAACTACGCTTGTGCTCTTTACGTAGCTCGTAAATTTTGATAAACGCGACGTAGAAATAGATTTTTTTTTAATCGTTCATGACCCCAATCCGAGAACATAGTAATACATTTGCGGTGGCGGGCATTCGCATTGCTCTACATTTGGCTCGGCGATCATTCACGTACAATTCGGTACATGAACAGAATTTATTTGACAATATTGCTCACTACATCTGCTTGTCGATGTGTGAAATCTCATCGCGTCGTCTCAATAAGCAAGAGAGGGATACAGAAATAGCGATTGATAGAAAAGGAGCACCGATCTCATCTTTTAATAATTGGCATGAGGATTGAGTAGATTTTTCATATATTCTTATGGCCCCCATATTGGCAAGTTATAGTTGTAGGTATAGGGTATCCATATAATTTGGTCTTGGATGGGTCTTCTGTAAATTGCTTTAATACACTTCTGCGATACCCAAACAGGCCGACCTCCTCGCGGTTCCCTCTGGAAACTATCATGGTTAATTCCTGATGAATTCATCATAATAGGCTAACTGGCCTGTTTTCATCCTCATCTATCACCCTTCACTGGTGCCCCGCCAGCGTATCCCGTTAGCGTAGGCGGGGTTACCATACCATTTTCACCAATCAAAAAAAAAAATACACTTCTGCGCCAAAGATCAAACTATTGTACGTTAGTTTGACCTTATTGCACAATTTGTTAGTAAACTGTGAATTTTGAAGGAAATAATCGATTTCAAATCCTTACATTTGCATTAGAGACTGCGCTCATATTTCTTAATAATCCAATATTATTACTATTTTATAAATAATGCATAAACTGGCGTTGGATTAAAATTCGTGTTTCAACCGTGAAGCAGTTGTGTGCATGGCTGTGTTTCGGTTTGAAGGGTGGGATATGGCGTGAATTTACAGGATACAGAGGAATAATATCTGAGTCCTCAGGAATGGCAACGCATGGGGGGTACCATGGGTGAAACAGTATACTCTGTTATGTTCATGGTACTGCTCACGTCTATAGGCGACGGTTACCACTTTCCATCAGGTGGGCCGTCAGCTTGTTTGCCATTCTAAGTTGTATAAAAAAAAAAATTAAATGCTTATAGTTATCATTTTAGACTGAAAGAGATGAAAAAAATAAAACTACTAAATAAGATTGCATATTTTTTTATGGGTGAAAATGGTATGACAACCCCGCCTGCGCTAACGGAATACACTGGCAGAGCACCAGTGAAGGGTGATAGATGAGAATGAAAACAGGCCAGTTAGCCCATCATGATGAATTCATCAGGAATTAACCATGACAGTTTCCAGGGGGAACCGCGAGGAGGTCGACCTGGTTGGGTATAATGCTAGCAATGGGATTCTCAGTCTCCATTCCCTTTTCAATCCCTTTTCCCCCCTAAGATTGCATATTACATACTGCTACAAGGACTTTGACTTGCATAAATATTTATCATTCATACATACCGAATCTTGACAATTTATTCATAGTAAGATTTAACAGAATCCTTCAAATTTACATTTTTCTATGTTTTTCAATATATTTGCATTTCTCTTTTACGTCATACGATAATCATTTGTTACGTATTTCGATTATTGGTACTGATAAAAGGTTCAATCATGTTCATGATGCCAATGCTTTTGACAGACGAGAGGTGATATGATAACATTACTTGCATACTATATGTAGTTGCTAAGCGCGAACGAGACAACAAGAGCTAACTTATTTTTCTATTATATTTATATAAAAACGTAACACATTATTTATTACCTTGGTATAATTTTCCATTTGTTTTTTATTGTCTAGACAGGATTTCTGGTATCCGTTTTTTCCAGTAATCCCTTCATTATAATAGTATAGTTTATCTTTCTAAAAGAATTATAATGCTTATGAATTTGATAACGAACGTTTAAAACTACCATTATCTGTGTTGTATTATTGACATAAGCGATTCAGTGGTCATACAAAATAACTAGTGTTATTTATTATATTATTTTAATATTTATCACTCGTACTGTTCTTTACAATCGTCGCGTCCTTGAATAGTATGATATAATGAAAACAAAGATCGCGTCATTTTCTATTGCCATTTAATATCTATATTTCCTCGTAACCTGTTTTCTGGTTATAAATAAAAGTGACCAAATAAAAATCAATACTTGCTAAAATACTACTTATTAACTAAGACAAGGGCAAACCGAGGTCAGCGCCTAACAAAGTTTTTAATATAATACACATAACAGGCAAAGAAATTGTAATTCTCCGACTGACAAGGGCCTAAAGCTTAGATTGAAGTTTGTAATTTCCTATTTCGTCCACGCCAGGTTTGAAAACATTGGAAAAAGATTCTGTCGTGTCACCATTACTACGTACGACGCAATCTTGACAGATGCTGTTTCCGCTCGCCTAGGAAGCCTTCCCCATTCAGCCCCTTTCCGTCTGCCGTGCCTACTATCCGAGCCCTATGTATTTAACTTACATTGTCTTGTCTGTATTGTGAAATATATAGCTGGGTTGAAAGTGGTTCTAGTCTCAAATCTATTACGTTACAGCTATCAATTATATATAATTTGCTACTAATTATGATTCTTAAAATAACATCAACATAGTGCTTTCACGTCTCGACGTTCTCGTGTTGTTTGGTTTTCGCAAAACAATCAAAGGGGTATGAGTAACTTTGTATCTCATTGTATCAGCAGCGTCTCGTTTATTTTTTGTATCTATCGCTGTTATTTTTGTATCATTATGTAATATTACTTTATATAAATATTTATAATTAATAACTTATTGGATTGTAACTTGAAAATTCTCTTAATCTGTACATAGACATATCTGATAAAATTAAAACTCATATAAGAGTATTTCAGCTTCCATTTTGTTTAACTATATAGTTCCCATAAAAAATTGTTTCTTCTAAATTGATCTTTCAAAATATATAATATGATTTCCATGAACACAATTATTCAAGTCAAAAGTCATCAGTCGAAAATGACGTCCACGTTACCCAAACTCTTTGAGTTGTCGTACATTAGTGAACGCGACGAAAAGTTTACAGTGCAAATAGTGTACAGATCGTTAATCACGAGTGCGAATAATCTATCGGTTAGATTTCGTCATGAACATTTTTAGATGAGCGGCCCAAGCGATAACCCTCGGGCCCGCGGCGACTGATCGGATCACGCGTGATTTATTACGGCCCCACTATGTTTCAGAACATGTTATAGAGAAGATTTTAGTTTTTGCCAATATCTATCTGCTATGGGAACCGAAACATGGTCCTATATGGTTGCCCGTATGTAAAAGCTTCAAGTTACCCAGCGAGCTATCGAGAACGGTTATGCTTGGAATTTCTTTGCGTAATAGGATTTGAAATGAGAATATCTGCAGAAGAACCAACGTGGCCAATATAGCCCAAAGAAAAAGTAAGCTGAAGCGGCAATGGGCTAATCACATAGCTCGAAGGACCTGCAACCGATGGGGAAGAAAGGCCACTAAAGCGTGGCGATCCCGTACGGGAAAACGCAGTTGAAGACGACACTCCCACCAGATAGAGTAACGATCTAAATATATTGCAGGGAGTCAGTGAATGCAAGTGACTTAGGATCGTTCTTTATGACAGTCTCTAAAGTCTATGTTTAAAAATGGACATATGATGATGTCTATTCTCATTCAGATCATCGTTTCAGTTATTCTGATGTATTCTGATTCATTACGATAATGAGTACCTACTTCCATCGACTGTTTGTATGGTATAAACAGTAGAATCTGACGCCATCGCTCCGTTTAATTCGCATTCACAAGCACAAGCAACATAATAATTTCAGTCATTAATTATCCTCTGTTAAACACTGCAATACCACAATGACATAAACCGTAATAAATCTGTTCTTCATTTTGTTAAGAAAATTTAATTTCGTCTTATCACAAAGTAAATTATCTGTCCCCGAGGAATTAGAATTTAATATCAACTTTTAGGCAGATGATCGTTACGATAATTTGTTAATCCACAACGCTTGCTCAGTTTCAAAGTGGATGTCGTCCTCTGAGTCGGTGGCAGCGGTTTGTTTAAATTCATTAATAAAAATAAAGAATGAATTGCGTGTCGGCCCACGCAGACGTTCACTTTGAATTCGCGAAACGTAATTTGCAGCAATTGTCCCGGCTGATTCATTAGGACTCGCCGCCGCTGAATCTTGAAATATAAAATGCTGCCTGTATTCTTCTGTAAATGAAGTGGACAAAACAATTCGGCAAATTAATTATTCGTAAACATTTCTTGACTTATTCCAAGATCGGATTATTAATGTAATTTTTTTCTCGCGACGTATTATTGTTTGGTGATTTTATTTGTGGAGTAAATATTCTTTGACTTGTCTAAATGACCCATAGATAGGGACGTTATAGGAAATAAATATTTCTCCAAGGGTAGTCAAAAATTTTTATCTGTATCCTTTTTAAAAATGTTAAAAAAGCTTATCAGCAGATGACATCATCAAATTTCAAAATTAGCAGTTTATATTAGGTCAACTCGTGATCTAATTTCGGTAAATTATGGTTACTACATATGTAAAAATAAAAAGACTATGAAAATAATCATGCGTTTTTAATATTTAGACACAATTGTATTTACGCGTAATGTGTATCAGTACTCCAATTAATTATTAGTAATTAATCGTTGTATAAATACATTGTAGGCAAATATCATTGTACATCAATTAGGCAGCCAATTATCGTCTCGCAGCTACTGAACCTTCCGTTTTCATATTTATCACCAATAACAATTACTGGAATATCCATTAACTGCCATTCGTTAATTAAGTCTGTCATTTTCGTATATACACAGTGCATCGGTCAACTATTTCATTATATTTCATCACATTTTAGATCAGTAGTGTTTTTACTGCTTTGAGTCGACAAAAAGCATATCTTTAAGTTGCTCTGTACATCTGTATAAAACATAGTTAATGAACGACTTTGTTGTATATATTGAAATGTACTGTTGTTGTATCTATGGTAATATTATATACTATAATGAAGTATTAAGTAGTTTTGTACATTAAAAAAATTCCTTATAGAAATCAAGTAGTTCATTAGACCCAATATATTTCATCATCATATCAGTTTTTAACTGTCCAGTGCTGGATTTAAGCCTCCCCTTTGGCGGGCTTTGCCAGTAGAATTACCACACTTGGCAGGCGGATTAGCAACTGCAGTTAGGCTTTGGATATGTTTTAAGAGGGATGTTGCTGCCTATCTCTCGCACTCCCTTAGTCGCATCTTACGACACTTACAGGAAAGGAAATGGGCAGTCTATTCTATGCCGGGACCACACGGCTACGAATATATTTAATGCGTATTATCTGATTATTTCTAGCACATGAAAACGTCTTTGCTAATATAAATAAAATTAATTTAATTGTTAAATGAATAGTTTTAATTACAAACATAGTAAAATTTTATTTAAATCATTTCATTGTATCCATAGTAACGATTTAATATCTGTCGATTATATGATCTCTTGTAAATTGGGATCACTATTGTCGTTTATATAATATGAAGCCACACAAGATAGCCCGAGAATAATTAGGAATAGGGTTAAGGATATTAACCATTTAAAAGCCAAGTAAACGAAATTTCATACATTTGCAATTTTGTAAACACCAGATAGCAAATCCAAATTAAAGATGTAGTCGAGTATCTTGAGAAATTGTCTCTAGCAATGGCATTCCTCCAACGTTCGTAGCTTTAGATCGGAGGCAGGTGTGTTCACCATATAACAGTGTGATTCGTTTCAAATGAGGTCAAACGAGACGCGGCTATCACGTCAGTGCCGTCAGTAGGATGCATCTCAATTGAAACATATTGGATGTGGGCGGTGCACTAGTTTCTTTGTATTCTCCTACTTGTGTACCTCTAACGTGTATATTTTGCACTACTCTATAATTGAATCATTCGTGTCCTACTGTAAGGTTAATATTTATTTTTTATTGTATATATAGTTCGATTTTAATATACTGATCGTACCTATTGTTTTTGTTGTAATTTCGCTCGAGTCACTATTAATATTTAGCCGTCCTCGTGTTAGCAGTGTTTCAGTTTTCTGTCTAATCTTTAGTAACAAAAGTACGATAGGATAAGATATTGCGTAGGATGTTTTTATGTCGTTCATTGTTTCATCAATCATTTTTATTAGCCTTACTCTATCTTTCATTTATTAGACTATGTTGATTTCTTATAATTATTACAAATGCATGTAAATAACCAAATTTCAATGCAGCTGTATAATTATTGCCTTCAAATTCATAATTTACGTATAAATTAAGTTTAATGCCACATGCATCTTAAGTTACTTTTGTTTGTTTATACATAATACCGTTTGGTTGATAGTCAATACGTGCCCCATCGTAAACATAGTGAATTACATGTCAATAGGAGTTTATAATTCTAAAGCTAGTAACAAATGTATGTCATGTATGTGTACCACCATTATCTCCGTCATCGGCACAGGTTCTTCTAGGTGTGGTTAAATTTGACATAAATGCACATCACATCTATTCATACAGACTAAAACTAGTGACCGAAGGCAGAAATTTTGTATATTTCAATATCGATTCCTTTGTTCGCTAGTTCTCGAAAAACAATAGCATTGGGCGTTATGGTTCTTTATTGGTCACAACTTCCAAACATTTTATTTCGTTTCATACTTATAACTTTATTCAGAAAAATACTAGAGTACTGTGTGAATTACAGAGTTAGATAAAGTACCTAACCTTCGGATTCTCATCATAAAGTTTTGTTCGGTATCTTATAAATATACTATCAATATTAGTTTCGATTTACTATTAATCATAATGGATAACACCAAAAACTTTAAGGTTGTTGCCAGCCGTAATTCAACTTGATTTATTACCTATTTCAACAGCCTCGCCTCGATAAAGACCAAGCATAGGATTGCCTTGAGAGACTCCTGCTGTTTCACTGCTCACCTTTAACAAATTTTGACTTATTGCTACCTCAAATTATGTAGTTGCTATAATGTAGTCTTCCATGTAATTAGAATTGTAATGAACACAGTACTCGTTTAGTGATAACTTGGCGATTTATTTAATTATATGTGTAATCTACAGCGGTGGAGCCCACATACCACTTCAAGGTGCTCGTGCCCTCGATGGTGGCTGGTGCCATCATCGGCAAAGGGGGCGAAACCATTGCTCAACTACAGAAAGAGACCGGTGCAAGAGTCAAGATGTCCAAGTCTCACGATTTTTATCCGGGTAAGTTTTTTTTTACTAAAAATATTCTTACTTCTGTTTATGCTTGTAAACTTGAAAAGGGTACTTATAAAATATCTTGTCCTTGTGAAGTTTCGCTAGAATTTGTTGTATCAACTGTTACTGTCCACTGCTGAACACAGCCTCCCCAATAAGGGGAGTTTAGTCAGTAGTTGCCACGTTTGGCAGGCGGGTTGGCAACCGCGATTTGACTTTTGGTGATATTTAAGATGAACTCTATTGCTCATCCCTCCACCATAGACTCCGTTAGTTGCCTCTTACGACACGGAGGGAAAAGGAAGGGGTGACCTATTCTATGCCGGGACCTACACACTACACTTCTAAATAAATAATATTATTCTAATTAAAAATTCGTATAGACGGAGACATTTCGCACTTAACCCTTTGAGTGCCGACGAGCGGCATCGCGCTCGTGCGCATTGCAACTAAAAGTGCTGTAAAAAAAAATATTAAAATTGGATAATTTTTGAACGAGATAGTCTTTTTTAGAGACAAGGGTAAATGACATCAACACGTCTAAGTAGATATGAGTAAAAATAAATGGCACTAACATGGGTTAACAAAATCAGCACTAGACACGACTACATAACATGATGTAAGTATGTTATGATGATACATAGAGCGGTCGCATACTTTTCCCATAACACTTCTTGGTTTAAAATATGTAAACATTTTTCAACTTGTAGTGATACATAATTATGACATGTTAACTGATTAAATCATTTTTATCATTGAAGTTTATCGCACAAACCGTTACCTTTCAAATTCGTAAGTGATTCACAAATCATTATAATATTAAATTCTTTAATTCGTAATTCACCTTGAGTTTTACTTTACATATGTATCGATTACCATTTTTTTTATAATTTAAATAAATTGTTTACCTCCGATGGTACATATGATAATAAACCATCCTTGTCAAAAACAGTTAATAAACATAATCAAGAATTAGCTGAAACTCGACCAATTTGCGTGGCCGGAATCGAATTATGTACGCTTGTGATGTAAATTGCGTACGATGCCTTGTAATTTATAGGGCATCATAATTGTCACTGACTGTGTCGTGTTTGAGCACGCGTTCCTTTTATGTTTATACATACATGTGACTAAAGTCTAAATTCTATTCCTATTCTTTCACTATCCAAGCTGTCCGTCTCTGGAACTCCTTACCTCTTTCTATTAGATCAGCGCAATCTCTTGCCTCGTTCAAGAGGCAGGTAAAATCTCATTATCTATCTCTCTAATTTGCTTTGATGTTTACTATGTGTGATTTATCTTGATCTATTTAGTATATTTATATTTATGTATTATTATTTATATTATATATGTATGTTTATGTATTGTAATCTTATTTTTATATTTAGAATATTTTGCATTTTGTTTGATTCCTTTTATGTATTTACTGTGTCTGACTTGCGCCATCTCCTTTCTCTCTGTACTTATCCATTCTTTATGCCAGGTTGTCTGTAAGAGATTGCTTTTAGCGATAAAGTCGCCTTGTGTATATGCACATTCTATATAAATACTCCTTGTATACATCTCTACTGTGCGCAATAAAGAGTTTATTATTATTATTAATTCAGAAACTGTTTGAACGATAAGAAGTTCGTTCAAACAGGCATCGGTATAATCGGTACTGCTCCAATATCTATATACTGGGTTTCTCTGGACATTGATGGCGGAATAAAGGTCATCACCCACTTCGATATCACCATACCAGTCAGATATCTATATTAATTTCGATCAGCCTCTTCATTTCATCAATAAATATTGGATAACAGACATTTAACATATTCGTTATTCGGCTAATATATATGTAGGTATTGTAACTAACATATATATTATATTCTTTATTGCACTTGTAAATTACATTGTTAATGCATTTATAAATATTGTGAGCAAGGGTGGACTTATTTCTGACAGAGATCTCTTTTAGTCAACCCAATGCAGTTAGAGAGCATGTTGTTTAGCGGGCAGCTGAAGTGCTACAACTATTAATATTTAGTGTACATAAACAAATATACAGTTAAATAAAATATTAAGATACATAATAAAATATTACATAAATACATACACTATGAATAAATGAATATACTACCTACAATAGAAATTTAGTTAAATGATTTTAAGGTTTGACAGTTCAATTGTAAAAATGAAAAATTAAGATTATGACTCAAACGAAAGAAAATGTAACTTTAACCTTTTCTTATTGCTATAAATATATAGAGACTGGAAAGTAGGGAATAATAATCCATCCCTACTTACCAGTCTCGTGTAATAATAATGGAAATAAGTACAATATTGTAATTATTTCTATCAGCTTAATCAACAAGAGTTACGACAGTTCAGCCCCTAAAAATAACAACGAATGACCCCCATGGGGATATCCGTAGAGTTGTTAATATCTATAGTCGGCTACCATTTATCAGGTGGGCCGTTAGTTTATTTGCCAGTCCCATGGTCCCAGCAGTGTTTTTGTTCGAAAAAAGCATCAACTTCAATTGTGACAAAATAATATGGGGCCAATTTGACAGCAATCTCGGCTGCTAGGACCTATCTATTACAAAAACAACCACCAGTATCAAAATTTAGTATTAATAAAGATATCGCGTAACATGCAAATAAATATTGCCATCGAATTAATTTATACTTCAAAAAGAAGTAGGCTCTCATTTCGGTTGTAGTTTTTTTGTTTGTCACCTCATAACTGTAAACCGTCAGTTGTAAACCGATTTGGAAAATTCTTTTTTATCTGAAAGGATATATTTACCGATTAGACCAGGGGTTCCCAAACTTATTTTTGTTACTGCTCACTTTGAGAAGAAATGATTTTTTAGCGCCCCCAATTTTTCCCCTACTATACTACTATATACTACTTCAAGATCAACAAATCACCCCCCAAGCCTCTACACAACGCACCCATTTTTTTTTTCTGGGTCTCTTACTGCCCCCTTTTAGGCCTACAGCGTGAACAAGTGGGCGTTATCGCCCCATTTGAGAAAGGCTGGATTAGACCCATAGAAATTTTTTCAAAATCAGTTTACTAGTTTATTTTTCAAATCAAAATAAGTGGTTTTGCCACAATTGCTTGTTTTTTTTTTTTTTGTGGAACACTATTATTAAAATCCATATTTTGACGCAAGAGAGAACGTCTTGAAAGATACTGAAAAAATTATATAACGCTATACATAAAACCGTTTATCAATGGCTCGTCCACAATGTCAACAGTGTTAATTAAAAAGGATTCTAAACTTGAAGATCAGAAGTTTTAATATCATCGTTGGCTGCAGCAGTTTGTTTCATTAATAGGGTCGGCCTCTCCCGGATTACGACTGTTGGTCCCGGCCCAATAAAAGGACACTCGTTATACTTTCTAACTTTCCATTGTTAATTAATTTTAATCGAACAGATAATGGGAATAGGAGAAGTCACGACATATATACAAATGGAAACGTTGATCTTTAAAAGTAGACAGTAAAATAAGATATGTAGATATCATATACCTAAAATCTCGTCGCTTTAAACCCCGAAAATAAACTTTATAAAGTCTCAGCGTCATATCACTTTGTTTTATGTACTTCATTATTAAGTTTGCTATCTAACCTAGGGAGTCTTGATGCTGTAGCACACTAATGTACTATACAATTACTGTATATAAATTCACGTGAAATACTTTCGGAATATTATTTTTGGCCATGTGGTCCCGCCATAGAATTGGCCACCCCTACCTTTCCCGTGGGTGTCGTAATCGACTAAGGGAGGGCGAGGAATGGGCAGCAGCGTCCTTCTTAAAACATCTCTAAAGGCTAACTGCGGTTGCCAATCCGCCTGCCAAGCGTGGCAACTATTGACAAAACTCCCCTTATGGGGAAGGCTTATGTTCAGCAGTGGACAGTTAACGGATGAAATAATAATAATAAACATTCGGGAACAACTCACTTTTAAAAGCAGAACCCAAAAAGTTTGGTCATGTCGTACCCCGTGCCAAATACTACGTGTATGCTAAATTTTATAACGAATTATGATGGCGCCGAGAGGTAGCAAACAAACAAACATTATCCGGATTATGTAAGAATGTTTGCTTTCGTGACCTGTATCCTATGCGTGTAAGTAAAATATTATACAGAGATTTAGTCGTTGCAGAAAAAAAAAAATATTAAAATCTTATATCTCATTTGATGTATCGATAAGCGTACAGAGTCGACTCCCAGGCGTTTTTGTGCAACCTCTACAGCTATCTCGGCTGCAATGTTTACATCATTTGAATGATTACTGTCATGGCGCGTCAAGGTCTATACCGTGAGATCTTTTGTGCAACCACGCCTTAAAGTTTTGCTCTTTTCAACGGCGACGCACCGTTAAAGAATGCAGTGAATTGATTAACTCGGACTAGATTAATGAATGACAATTTATGTTCCGCTCCAACCGGCCCGTGTGACCTAAACACGTTTTCTATTGGACCACTTCTAACTGGTGTTACTAGCAAACCAATGAACGGTCCAAACTATTCCAGTGCTTCATCAAATTGATTAGTGGTTTCAATTTATTCAATTAAATGTTTTCCATTACTTATAGCATCAGTTATTTGAACGGCCACTTAGAAATTAACTAATTTGTTTCAGTCAATTAACAGTTCCAACATTTTCATTATAAAGGGAGACGATGTGAACAAAAGTGTAGTAATTTCCGTTTGGGAACCCATTTTAATAAATGGCTACAGTCCCAATCCCGTGATAAAAGACGGGCTTATTACACAAAATCCGCGATGCGAACAAGTTAATAAAGCATGAGAGCCGCAAAATAGGCAGCGTGTCCTTTATTAAGTTATATTTAGTTGTGAATATGTTAATAGACATTAACGAAACGGACGGACAAAGTTGAATTTCTGAATCGTGAAATATTAATTTAATATGTTTACCAAAATAGAGAAATTATTTTACGCCAACGCGTGAAATTCAGTTGATTATAATGCGGCTCCAAAAACGGCCAGGTTCTGGATTCGCCTATAGTCTTTTTCGTGTACGCCATGCTATATTTTTTTATACGGATTCCACTTTTTTTGCAATCGATAAGGTGTGTTTACTCACGTGTTAGTCAGACACTCATTTTGCCGCAATAAAAGATACTGGTTTTTTTGCGAAGCAAAATTGTAAATTATGTAAACCGGTAATTGTAATTTGTGAGATTAGGATAAGGATAAGATCCTCGCTTATATTAGTTTCAAATGGGCTCGCGTAAATGAGAACAAGTAGTATCATATATCAGCCACAACTATTAACGTCTCTGAATTAAATAGAATTGAAAGGATAATGTCCAAGTCAATGCCTCGTAAGATTACAGTCATGGATTTAAACATATTTATAAACATTTTTTTTATACCACTGAGGTGGCAAACAACCATACGGCCCACCTGATGGTAAGTGGTTCCCGTAGTCTATGAACACCTGCAATACCAGAGGTATTACGTGTGCGTTGCCGACCCTGAAGAAACCTCTTTACCCCCCCTTTTGAAGAACCCAATGCTGTAGTCTCTTGGGAAAACCTCGGCAGGGAGCACATTCCATAACCTGAGTGTTTGTGGGAGAAAACATCTGTAATTGCGCGCTGTACGCGATCATTTAGTCTGTTGGACATAAGGATGAACTTCCTGTCGATGGCGAGCTGTTTTTCTCCACTCGCATACCAAGCAGTTAAAAGAAACCACCGACTGTTCAGTGACCCAGATGGAAACGTATATTGATAATAGAAAACCAACATAAACACAGCACGGCCCATCAATTGATATTAATTGTCGCCGCGGATATGATTCCCGTGCCAAAATGAGGATGCCGTTTAAAAACGAGGTGGCATGCTGAATGACGTGTGATCCCGCATATAGATCAAACTATTTCTGCTGACAAAAAATTCCGTCACAACTTTACGAATCGAATGAAAATGAAGTGAAATGCATTCACAATTCATGTTAGTTATTTACCTCGTCGAGATGGTTCACTCGTGGCATCGTAAAATATAACAGAGGGCCTACCATAAAATGAAATTCCAAAGTTTCGGACTCAATTTCGTGTTTTCGTTCATACCTAATACGGCCCAGTAAATGGAGATTAACATTTCGTTCGTCACTAATCCTACCATAAAAGTCCAAAGGAATAATATTTTAATATTTTTAATGTTTTTAAACTGTAAGTATTATGTAATTTTAACATCAAACTTGTGTTTCGTTCGGTTCCGAAATTTCGGAAAACATTTCATGGTAGGCCCTCAGTTTGTTGGCAGAACTGAATATAATTATGTATATTCTTTATTGCACTTGAACAATACATATAGCGAGTTTAACAAATTGTTAGCAAGGAAGGGGTTATCTCCGAAAGAGATCTCTTCCAGCCAACCCAGTGTAGTTAGAGAGAAAATAGTTAATTGGCGGGTAATCTAGTGCAGGCAAGGTACCGGTAAAAATAATAAAAATACAACAAATATACACAAATTTTGAATAAATAAATAAATACATAAATAAGTAAATTGATAAATACATGTATATACATATGTATAAGTGCATTGAATTATCGTGTACTATTGGTTAAAAGGTCTGATTTCAATCTTTTGAAAAAAGTAATGTTAATTAATAACTTATCACTCTCCCTGAAAATTGCAACTGTATTCGCGTATATTTCATATATATTATATGCTAATTGGAAAATGTAGAATTGTTGAACATTGGACAGGCATTTCTACAATAACAATCTGGTTTATATAACTTTTAATCAGTACATAATTAACATTGGAACTATTTTAACAGCAGCATTTCAACTATTCATTGCCCTTCTGCTACAGCAAACGCCAACTCGCCTGCCGAGCGTGGCAACTACTGATAAAACCCCCCTAGAGAGAGACTTATGTTCAGCAGTGGACAGTTAAGGCTGATACGATGATGATGATGATATTGAATTGTACCACCCTGTTAATATGTTAAGTGTACCGTACTAATTGATAATAAATGATCTTAGATCCTTACTGATATTTTTTTATACGACTTAGAATGGCAAACAAATTGAGGGCCCACCTGATGGAAAGTGGTAACCGTCGCCTACAGACATGAGCAGTACCATGGATATAATAGCATAACAGAGTTCATGATACACCACCTATGCGTGGCGGAAGGGATTGTTAGTAATCCGAACTATTAGTCCCATTGCTAGCAAGATACCCTATCAGGTTGATTTCTCCGGTTCCCCTTGTCATCCATTAAAAAAACCATTCCTGAAGACTCAGGTGTTATTCCCTTGTACCCTGTAAATTCACTGCTATATCCCACCCTTTAAACCGAAACACAGCCATGCAAACACAACTGCTTCACGGTAGAAACACGAATGAGACAAAGGTACCCAAGCAAACGACTTTTGTACAAAGTTTCCATCTTTCTCTATTATAAATGTGAAATTGATTTTGATAGTTACTTGTATCGACTAAAACAATAACTATAAATGTTACTATACATGTAATATGTGAGATGGAAAATGACACAGGCTACTTTTAATCTCGATCAGAGAACATATCCGGTCACGCGGACGAAGTCGCCGGTAAAATGTAGTCAAGAATACAACGAAACAGTTTCATAAAACTGTCAAATTATATAAAATACTAATATTTTAAATGGCAACATAAAAAATATAATGTCCGCTACATACAACTTTACTATTTCAATACATAAGTATATTTCATAAATAAATTAATAGACATAAATATTTTTCTAATATATTCCAGCGTGTAGTGATTACATCACGTAATCGCGTCGAACCGCACTCGGTCACTGGTGGTCCTTGAGCGGACGTTATATTTTATTGTTGTCTTCGCAAGTTTATGAAACTAAACGGTCAACTTGTATTTAGAAATATAATTTAACTTAAACACAAGACAGCAGATACATTATAATAACTTTACTCTGCCGAACATATTTATTTACTTTATTTTACCAGAGGGAGGCTTTGTACAAAAGTCGTTTGCTAGGGTACCTCTGTCCCATTCGTATTTAAACCGTGAAGCAGTTGTATTTGCATAGCTGTGTTTCGGTTTGAAGGATGGGATATGCCGTAAATTTACGGGGTACAGAGGAATAACACCTGAGTCCTCAGGAATGGCAACGCCCCCCATGCGTGAATCATGGGCGAAACAGTATACTCTGTTATGCCCATGATACTGCACATATAGGCGACGGTTACCACTTATGGGCCATCAGCTTTTTGGCCTTTTTTAATTTGCATTAAAAAAATGGATATTTTACACACACTCTGCTTTCAAAAAGGCTTCCTCTCAATTGCGTCATACTGCGTACGTGTAAAAATTGATCATAGTTACTTCATAAGAAATTATGACTATGCAAACAGCATCAGGTAGGTATGCTTTGATATAACTGCAACTTTAGCTGACTCAGAGCGTTTGATATTTTGCTAGCTGATAGCAAAATATCAAATGCTCTCATAGTATGCTTACTAATATTACAAATGTTAAAGTGAGTTTCTTTGTTACTTTTTAGCGTCTTAACTATTGAATCATTCACTATGAAGTTCGGAGACTTTGTACAAAAGTCAATTGCTTGGATACCTCTGTCCCATTCATGTTTCTACCGTGAAGCAGATGTGTTTCCACATGGCTGTGTTTCGGTTTGAAGGATGGGATATGGCGTGAATTTACAGGGTACAGAGGAATAACATCTGAGTCCTCAGGATTGGCAACACATAGGGGGGTATCATCATCATACTCTGTTATGTCCATGGTACTGCTCATATCTATAGGCGACGGTTACCACTTTCCATCAGGTGGGCCGTCAGCTTGTTTGCCATTCTAAGTTTGTAAAAAAAAAAAAAAAAAAATCGGTACACACGTATTATATAGGATGGAGAAGGATTATGGGCTACAAAGACGACTATATCTCAGTCACGCTGTCAAAGGCGCAGTTAATAGCTAGTATGTTTATAAAACGATTAAATACATTTGTAAATATTTAATTATACGACTAAATACTGCTGATAATTTAAATTTCAAATATCGTCCTTCTAATAAGCATTATAAAAAATGTACTGCATAATTTGGAACTTGCAATAATACGATCCTAAAAGTGAAAGTTCTTGAAGATGTTCACCAGGATGTTTGTTACATAATCATGCTTAAAGAGCTTACCAAATTTGAATAAAATTTGGTACACAGACGAATCACTAGGTGTAGCATTAATGAATAGGTTTCTTCAGCTCGTCGGATGTTTGATATTAACGTACTTTAAGTAAATTAGCTTCTGCTAAGTTAACGATTACATTTTTTTGTAACATCTGTCGGTATAGCTTAGCTGGTTAGGCTTAGGTAGCTTAGGTATTAGCTGTATCGGACTATTCGCATATACTGAAGGAAATTTGGCAATTGAAAATGTGCTGTTCCTTATTTGCTTTGCTTATTATATTAACTTTTGTGATGTGATACCTCCAATATCCTAACGATGCTGAAGAGGGGGAAAGGGATTGTTAGTAATGGGGTCTCATTATCCCATTACTAGCAATACACCCTATTAGGTCGACCTCCGTGCGGTTTCTTCTGGAAACTATCGTGGTTAATTTTAGTGCAATTCGTCATGATGGGCTAACGGACTTGTTTTCATCGTCACCTGTTACCACTCACTGATGCCCCGTCAGGGTATACCGATAACGCAGGCGGGGCTTACCATTCCATTGTCACCCATTAAAAAAAAACGATACTGAAGTAAGTTTTGCTATAACTTTAATAAATCACTACTAAATTTAAAATATCAACGATGTGTTAATAAATCAGTAGCTTTACTTGTCGATTTAACAAAATACAACACAGGTGGGCCGTCAGTTTTGCATAAAAAACCTACGTCGTCCTCCAATACACTACTGTTTCGAAGCTACTTTCTAACCTAAAAGTAGACATATGACGCAAGCTATGAACATCTTTAGCAATAGTGCTCCGCTAAAATTGGAACTCGATGAAAGCGTTCAGAGTCATAGATAACACACGCCCATTTCTTTTTGACCAAAATAGGTCGGTATCAGGTCAAAGTTAGGTCAGCCAGACGCTGGGACGACCAAGATCTTTACCTAAACAATTTTGGCTCTGCTTGGGGAGCAGTCAAATGTCAATCATCTGACGTCCTGCTGCGGTCGAGTTAGCACTAAGTTTGTAATCATTCTAAAGGACTCGAGGAGCAAATTGCGCGTGAAATGTCCTCGTTTGCGAAATGTTTTAATATTTTATACTTCTGGATAACTTTTGTTCCAGTGGTGCTTGGTATATTTAAAATACGACATTCCTAATGGGGATTACGCAAGGAAAAGTAGCTGTGACGTTGAACTCAATGTTAAATGTGGGTGTTAGTTTATATTAAGCCTACATCACTATAGATTTGGTTATGATATTACAAAGTAATTTGTATGATGTCATTATTTAGAACGCGCGGGCGGTCAGTTAACTTTAATTATTGTTAATAGATATTAGATAAACATCTGTGTACACAATTAGAATTTAGTAAATACACAACAATGTAAAGTTAATACTGATGTAGCCTCATTATACAGTAAAAATAGATTGGTATTAATATTAGGTCAATATTTTGTATAACGTATAAGTGTTAAACTGCATAATGATAGAATCTCGCTGCCCCGAACATTTTGTTGTTTTTTGAATCGGATACTCTAAATAACATGTTGGTATTGATATGTTTTCCGTGTATAACATAGAACTTGGATTCTATGTTAAGTGTTAAGGCGTTATTTATTTTTTACCGCTATAGTAATATTTGTCATAAATTTTGTATTTATTCTCTTATATTGTACAACTTTGTTAAGAACACATACTATCAAGAAATATTGGGATCGTGCGAGTTATGATTCATTAAGGAAAAGATCGAGTATTAATTGTTACTTCTAATGTGAAGTATACTAAATACATAGTATAATAAAAACCAATGTCCAATTTAAAAATTGTATATCAAATTATTTTTAATTACAAAATAATCAACAAAAACCACAAGATTCGACTTCACCGTCATCTAGTATTTCTTGTCTAATTTTGTTTATTGACCAACCACGTTAAGATAGTTGGTAATCACTGCAGTATAATAAACCGCTTAACGACCACAACATTTAATCAATAGCCGTATTCGCCATTGTAGACTTGGATGCACTGCGCGCTCCTTCTAAGAGGTGGCAACCTCTACGCCTGGGGAGAAAGGGATTGTAAGTAATGGAGACTGAGAATCCCATTGCTAGTAATATACACAAACAGGTCGACCTCCTCGCAGTTCCCCCTGGAAACTATCATGGTAAATTCCTGATGAATTCATCATGATGGGCTAACTGGCCTGTTTTCATTCTCATCTATCACCCTTCACTGGTGCTCCGCCAGCGTATCCCGTTAGCGCAGGCGGGGTTACCATACCATTTTCACCCAACAAAAAAAAAAAAACCTCTACGCCTGTCATCAAAAAACATTTGCTCATTATAAATGTTTATCAATATTACATACATAATAATAGTGTCGTAGCCGTCGGAGCTGATTACAACGTGTACATAGCGTTGTGATCATTAAAATTATCTAAATAACACATTACGCAACGTTAGAGCACATGTCGATATGTCGGCCTGGAGCCGCCGCTGACCTAGAAAGAGCCGCCGCTATAAGCTGCTCGGTAATTTTTAATCCACTCTTGTCCCCGGCGTTCTCTTGTCACGATCCAGCCTTTGTGATTGTCTGTTGAGAGTTTCTAGAGCCTGTGCATGTGGTGACTTTGTCGATGTTTTGTGAATACTGCATTGCAGTACCGGATTTCCTTTGGATTTTACGATTATTGTTTTTTTTTTTGTGTTGTCTCTTTTTTATTTTACTCCTATATCAGAGGTTAGGGTCTTCATACTAATTTGTGTTAAAGATTTTTGTCTTACATATACGACGATTCCATAGCTTTAAATATTACGTTCTAAAATACTGATAATTCTACCATGGAAAACTAAGACGCTCAAGACAGTGGCATACGAGATGATAGATACTCAAGGTGACTAGAAATTGGACCAAGTTTTCGATTCATAATTCCAATTTAGAATGAAAATATAAGAAAAAAATGTCAGTAATTTATATGTGATATTTTGCAGAAAATGGCCGTGTCATTTTGAGTTAATTTTCTTGAGCACTCTCAATTTTACGAAGTTATTCTAGAAATAATTATATATTTACCGTACCTCCTGGCACCCGATTTTGGGTAGGTGGGGCGTAGACGCTAGGGGCGGGGTTCAGCAAGTTATAACTACTTTGAGTCTAGCTCTGAATTTTCGTAGCGAGCAGCTTGGATTTGTTTGTCATTTTTCTAGGCCACCGTAGCTTTATAAAGCTGCTGATTTTCACCATCGTACAACCCGCCATAAACTAAAATTTCATCCCAACCATCTGGACTAGTGGCGGTCCTCCACCGTGCGTTTTTCAAGACACTTTCTCCCACGCACAACCACTCTTTGGAATCAACTTCCAGCAACAGTATTTTCGAACCGATACGACAACATAACATATTCCTTTTTAAAAGGCCGTCAGCACACCTGCAATGCCGTAGGTGTTGTGGGTGACCATGGGCGGCGGTAGTCACTTACCATCAGGTGAGCTGCATGCTCGTTTGCCCCCGTGTTGTAAAAAAAAAAGTTAAGGGATTCTCCAATTTTAAAACAGTGGAAATTATTAATTGCAGATTATAATGTTTTTCTCGCTACTCTAGTGTATTATAATAATAATTATAATAGCACATTGATAGCGATTTTATCGTTAGTGAACAGGATGTAACAGTATTCTATATTTATTTATTGATTGAGCCATTAATATGTCAATAGTTACCAAATATACTCACTTTCATATTAATAAAATTAGTATGAACGTGTGCTGCTAGTAGGGACTGGTCTTCAAGAATACTGATTGATTGTAGCGTTCTAGCTTTTTTTATAACAAGGCGAAGTTTGTGATAGTCATTTTATCTAGTTTTTTTTTGTTGTACTTTTTTGTTTGAAAAAAGCAACAGCTGTTTCTTGTCCGTTCTTAGCTGAAATTGCATTCCGAACTAGGTTTTTTTTTATACAACCTAGAATAGCAAACAAGCTGACGGCTCACCTGATGGAAAGTGGTAACCGTCGCCTATAGACATGAGCAGTACCATGGACATAACAGAGTACACTGTTTCGCCCATGATACCCCCCATGCGTTGCCATTCCTGAGGACTCGGGTGTTATTCCTCTGTACCCAGTAAATTCACGCCATATCCAAGATTTATACAAAAATTCCTATTAAAAAAATGTTTATTATTAAGTGTACTTGAATAAACATTAAAAAAAAATTTACATCTAGAATTTGCGTATTTAAACCATACCTACTATGAAATGTTTACAGTCACATAGTAATTCTAGGAATATGATTTCACATTGTAATATTTCTATAGCGAAAGTTCTTTATGTGCTGACTAGTATTGTACTCCTATATACTGTTAATTGATGTTCAGTACTCCCCGATGATTGATCACCACCGCGGCACCTCGGCTATTGCACGGGCCCTGGAGTACAAAGGCCCACCCGTCAACTGTACCGTCAATTGTCGTAATTTCATTTCTAAATTACTGTATTATACGGACTGCTCACACGGGACTGGCATTTAAATTAGCTACCAATATCCAATAAATTTTTAATTTTGAAAATTAACTAGAGCTAGTTACAAAGAACGGCCATCTCTTTGATCATCAGCTCTCTGTAATCTGCATAACCAGCACTAATTGTAGGACTTTGTAAGAAGTATGAGATTTTTTTGCAAATTAATACATTTTTATTAAATTAAATCGTAATTAAAAAATAATCGTA
Source organism: Galleria mellonella (assembly GCF_026898425.1). Taxonomy (NCBI): domain Eukaryota; kingdom Metazoa; phylum Arthropoda; class Insecta; order Lepidoptera; family Pyralidae; genus Galleria; species Galleria mellonella. Next base: position 667,233 of record NW_026442138.1, read on the forward strand.
CCAGAGGGAGACTTTGTACAAAAGTCGTTTGCTTGGGTACCTCTGTCCAATTCGTGTTTCAACCGTAAAGCAGTTGTGTTTGCATGGCTGTGTTTCGGTTTGAAGGGTGGGATATGGCGTGAATTTACTGGGTACAGAGAAATAACATCTGAGTCCTCAGGAATGGCAACGCATGAGGGGTATCATGGGCGAAACAGTATACTCTATTATGTCCATGGTACTGCTCATGTCTATAGGCGACGGTTACTACTTTCCATCAGGTGGGCAGTCAGCTTGTTTGCCATTCTAAGTTGTATAAAAAAAAAAAATCTGCTTTAAACTACTTTATCCGAAAGAATTATGTATTAATTGATTGATAAATCTATTCGTTATATATGTATGTAACATTCGTTTGCCGTGTCTTAAATAACATTGTATTGTTTTCTCTGTATTGTCATTAAAATACTCATCTATGAAATAGTAACATTTATTCAATTTAAGTAATATTTTCAATTGAATTTTGAACAAAATTACATTATACTTAGTTTTGAAATAAATATTTTATTAAATGCTTTCTATTTATATTCGTATATAGTGTCTTCAAATGCTATTGTTTCATTTACAACAACATTGTGGAAGTGAAACCTCGTTTCGGATTCTAAACAAGTGCAAGCTAGCAATCTGGCCGGCTACGGCTCAAGGATTTAGTTATGTATATGTGCCTACTTACGCGTGATGTCACCGCAACGAAAATAAAAGTGAATAAATACATTTAACGTAGTGGCAGCAACGAAATGGACGCCTCTTTGTCGGAACGACGTTACACCCTCGTCAGGGTTCTTAAGTATCTCAGATACGGCAATGACGTCTGAAATATCCCCTGTGTAGTATGCTCTGGACTGTATTTGCGATTATACAGTTTTCTTGATAGTGTAATTTGATGGTAATTTCCAACTGCTCTTTAGAATTGTAGCATTGTGTTAATTCATGGGATTAATCGAAGGTTGTGATTGCCTATGTTAAGAGGGAAAAAGTTATTTAAATAATAAAATCATACTATAATAATTATTGTGTAATTGTATATTTATTATATTTTGATATTTTAATAGCCTTCAAAATAGAAACCGGTCAGAAATTTATTACAACTCATTGTGGTAGAACAACTAGTGTTTTTGTAATAATATTTTCTCTAGCAATTAATAATTTCCAAGAGAGATTAGATAAATTTAATTATAGATATCTTCATGACCTAGAGACCACTCGGATTTCTATTTTATAAAATAATAAAACAGAAATCTGATAATGAAATCCTGGAAATTACTTCTCTGAATAATTTTCTTTCCCAAAAAATATCAACTTCAATTGTGGCTAAACAGTAATTTTGATAAATTGATAAAATAAATAAATATTAAATTGATAAAGTGTCTATTGCACCAGTCTGAAAGTATATCTTTTAAGATAAAAAAGTAAACAATTTTTCAAATCGCTTTATAAATTACGTAGTTACGAACGTGGTAACGAACAAAAAAATGCAACTGAATTTACCTTCTTTTTTAAACTCTGTTAAAATAGGACTTCAGTTCCACCGAACCACTGTCGACCGCAGAGCGTCCGGGGTCCTCAATCGTGATGAAAGTTAACTTTTGTGCTGACCGTAGACAGTGGCCGTAGGTACGCATTACAAGATATTTGTGACATTTTATTTGCCGCCCTCATCCGAACCTACAAAAACTGTTTGCGGTTAAATATCTTGGAAACTAAATACGACATCCACAAGAAACCCGAGTAGGTATTTCTCTACTTATTATCTGATGTTTGTATCAACAGAAAGCTTGTAGTAATAGAAGTAACCGCTACGTAAAATAGGAGTTTGTACGTAATTTTTTCTCTTCAGCAATGTGGTTAGAATATTGCTTTTTTTATATAACTTAGAATGGCAAACAAGCTGACGATCCACCTGATGGAAAGTGGTAACCGTCGCCTACAGACATGAGCAGCTGTACTATAGACATAACAGAGTATACTGTTTCGCCTGAGGACTCGGGTGTTAATGGTTTGTACTTTGTAAATTCACTGCCATATGCCCACCCTTCAATTCAAGCAAGCAATTCTGTGTTTCGAACACTGAATTGCTTCATTGAATACCAGTATATCTATAGTGATACGCAAGCAAGTTGGTTGAACACTGATTTATTCATTGAAATATTAAATGGAACAGATTGTTACCGGCCAGTATTTACAATATTATTAGTGGCCAGTACGTGAATATAATATACTACTATAACCAAAGGGTACTAAAGGGTATTTTTAGAAATGAAAAAATTAAGCCACACTAAAGAGAAAATTAACGAAAAATATACTTCCAAAAGCAATAATTAAAAAAAACAATCGATATTTCGTTGTGACAAAAATATAAATTAAGCAGCAATGATTGAACAAGTGGGCGTATGTTGGAGAATTATTTTACGTATGCATGTATTATATATACGGCTATTAAATAAACATATATGAATTATTTATAAATGTATATGTATATGAAGGCAGACATAACCAACTGAATGACATCGACGCTGTGTAACGTAATATAAGTAATCGTATTTAAGATTTTGTCCCTAAAGAAAGCAATTTCCACCATAGATAAAATTAATATGGGATCAATACAGGAGTAAACCATGTTCAATTACAAAAAGAATTATGCATCTCACAAAAAAGGACAGGCAGATTAAAAACCTCTTTTTTAAATCGCTCCATTAAATGATGGTTACGATGAGCCTGAATTTGATGTAGAAGTAGATAGAAAGGCAAAGGTAACTGCTAATGAAGTATTAAAAATCGTTCTCCCCACGGGAACTGACACGGGAAGATCGGAAGGAGGAAACGAAGAAAAGATTGTGTACCAGATATTTTTTTTTGACTATTTGGAGTAGTAGCTATTTGGTATTTAAACAGAGATAAAAGAATTTTTTACCGAAACGAAGTTTTATAGATATAGAATATAGATCTAAGAGTAAATCCAGGAGGAGATAATTCAATCGCCTCTACCACCACCTTAGTGCCAAGTGCTTCTTGACCACCTTTGCTATAAATAAAGGCCTCTGACATGGCTTATCCAATAATGGTTTTATTAGCCCCCGCATGGTTTTATGATCCAAACATTAATTATTTGGAACATTTAAAGAAATTAGTGGCAGAAGTGATGATGTAAGTAGAAATTTGGATCCTCCCAATGCACTAAATCATTAGGTCGATACGAATATCTTTGTCAGACATAATGTTGAAGCGTTCAAGTTGCTGTCATCAGTTTAAAAAATAACCTGTCATTGAAACGTTCAAACTCGAAAAATGTAACGTCGGCCAGCATATGGCCCGGCCGGCCTTGACCCAAAAATAACAAAACATTCCTCTTCACTTCGTGACACAGAGAATGGATTTTTTGCACTCCAAATGGTGCTATTGTGTGGAGTCTTGTCGTTGAAACAATAAAGACCCAGTTCGTAATGTGTTTATAGGATATAATTGGGCGGTTGTGTAATGGTCGTCATATCGTGACGCGGCTGCAAACGTCGCGTGCCCCGCTGACAGACAGCGTCACAAATTAATGTCTTTTCAAAACGTAAAGAAAGCGGTTCTGTTTATAGTGGCTTTAAAAATACTGTTCGCATACACGTGTTGTGTGTTATGCGAGAAAAATGTATTACGTTATTAGTAGAAACAACTATAAGCTCTATTTAAATTGAATAATTGAAATTTATTGTAAATCGAGATAATAAAATTCAAGACTTTGAATTCGAGGTTTTAAATATTAATATATGTATTTTAAAATCGTAGCTATGTGTTAAACGGTAAGACAGAATGAAGAAAGGGAAGAAGGAGACTAAGGCACAGTTATACCAAGTAGATCAAGAATAAAATTGGTGCTGTGTCGTATCAATAGGTGAATAGACTCGCTGAAAATTGCAGTGAATGAAAAGAGCTTCACCGACAAGAGCACAGTTCTAATTTTTTTTTATGCAACTTATAATGACAAACAATCTGACAGCCCACCTGATGGAAAGTGGTAACCGTCGCCTATACACATAAGCAGTACCATGGACATAACAGACTGTTTCGCCCATAATACCCCCCATGCGTTGCCATTCCTGAGGACTCAGTTGTTATTCCTCTGTACCCAGTAAATTAACTGCCATATAACTGCCTTCAAACCGAAACACAGCCATGCAAACACAATTGCTTCACGGTAAAAACATGAATGGGTCAGAGGTGCCCAAGCAAACGACTTTTGTACAAAGTCTCCCTCTGGTAAATACGGATGAATGAGCTAGTTATACAGAGAACAGCCACATACATACTCGTATGTGATAGTCCAGAATGAACCAGACCGTGATCACATGCGGCCAATGTCCTTATCAAGGTGGTCTGCAGATGATGAATTTAAATATTCCCTATTAGTTTTTGTCCACAACTTCGTATGTATATATATTTTGGAAATAGGTGACAATTAGATGGGGTGTCAACATAAAACATACAAAGCAAAAAACAAACTATTAGCTGGTACTATTTTATACCAGTACTTTAGTTTCTGAATCAAAATAACAAATAGCTGGTTTTTGCCCCAATTAAAATTATATATATATATATATATATATATATATATATATATATATATATATATATATATATATATATATATATATATATATATATGCCTTCTATATAATATAGTAGTTTTTGAGTGATGACGTAACGAACACATAGACATATAAAAATTCAAAAAAATATCGTTTTAGTTTCTATTGCTCTCATTAGGACCCCTAAATCCATTCACTTTTTTTTTTTTTCTTAAATTTATTTATATTAATAAGATACAGAACAAAACCAATATAATTTGTATCCTTTTAAGCGAGCGTTCAACAAGTGTAACGGATTCTTTTTACTAAATATATATGAGTTCAACACGGTTCGTCCATTAAATGAGTCGGTATAGGAGAGTTAAAATTTTTAACCTTTTTCGACACCTGTGTCTTTGGGAAAATTTTTCATCTCCACTGTTGAACACTCCCATTAACAGGTTGCTAATATTATCTGTTTTAGTTTATTTACGGAATATTTAGATTCATCGAGTCTAATTTCCTATCTCGGTTATACCTAATAACTTAAGATCGGCTTTCACCTCCCTTTGTCCTAGGCTATTTATGCTCTCAAATATTTCAATATATTGAAAATTGTATTGTTAAGTAAAAAAAACCTATCTCGTTATTGAAAAATTGTTTTGCAAATCGGAAATCGTTTCCCCTCTAGCGGCGGAGATCGAAGTCGGCTCATGACGTGCAGGAAATTTAAAATAATAACGTATTCTCTTATTTTCTCCAAGTGAAAAAGCAATCGAGTTACAGATACATTATTCATTGTAATTTATTTATTCTTTATTGAGCACATTTTACAAAGGATATGGTACGAACGGTGAAGGTAATGTTATTTAATATTCTCTTCTAACCTGTCTTTGAAAAAACCGAAATATAATTATATTGTACATATGAACAGTTTCAAATTGTGCTTATTTATACTAACACTCATTATTATATATATATATATATATTGGAAAAAATATATAAATATACGTATTATATTATAATTAAGAATCTAAACTACTGTTTTTTTTTTTTTATGAGTGAAAATGGTATGGTAACCCCGCTTGCGCTAACGGGATATGCTGGCAGAGCACCAGTGAAGAGTGATAGATAAGAATGAAAACAGGCCAGTTAGCTCATCATGATGAATTCATCAAGAATTAACCAAGATAGTTTCCAGGGAGAACCGCGAGGAGGTCGACCTGGTTGGGTATATTGCTAGCAATGAGATTCTCAGTTTCCATTACTAACAATCCCTTTCCCCCCTCTAAACTATCGTCAGGTCAGGCAGGGTTTACATTAAAACTTTTGCATCAAGTGCTTTAGTTATTTTGTAATATTAATCACTTGATAGGTACCATTTACATGATCCAAGCATTCGAGTCATCGTCATCATATCAGCCTTTATTATAGCCATTGTCCACTGCTGAACATAAGCCTTTCTTGAGGGGGGGGGGGGAGGTTTTTACTAGTTACCGTGCTTAGCAGGCGGGTTAGCAACAATAGTTAAGCTTATAGAGATGTTTGCGAGGGACACTGCTGTTGGTCCTTTATTCGTCACTTAAGACATCCACGAGCGAGGAAGGGGTGGCCTATTCTATGCCGGGACCACATGGCGAAGGACAAGAACACTCGTTTACGAGTGTTTAATTGTAAACGAAGCAACAAACAGTGGTATCAAGTAGAATAATTTGTTAACACGAATAAGAGCACGCGTCATACGTACAAATCAGCAGAACAATCGGCTAATGAGTCGAGCCTTGGAATCGACGACAAGTGGTTTGTATACGTGGAGTACAAGCTGTTCATTAGGAAATAACACTCGACGTGATACAACCTCAATTTGGACACGACTCTTCAAAAAGTAATGCAACGTTTTCAGACTAAACGTATGTATATGGTTGGTCACGTTTGTTTACTCCGTCCCAACTTCGCATGAGTAGGTAGAAAGATAAATGTGTTTTATATTAACTGTAAAGGCTGTGTGGTCCCGGCATAGAATAGGCCACCCCATCATTTTCCATAGGTGTCGTAAAAGCCTACTAAGGGAGGACGAGGGATGGGCAGCACTATCCCAGTTAAAACATCTCTAAAGCCTGACTGCGTTTGCCAATCCGCCTGTCAAGCGTGGCAGCTACTGGCGAAACCCCCAAAAGTAAGGCTTATGTTCAGCAGTGGACAGTTAAAGGCTGATGATGATGATGATGATTAGCTTTAGTAAGTAATTATTTTTTATATTTTAACTTACATATTTGTAATTTTGGTAGAGATCTCAATCTTTTTCGAAAATAATATGTAGCCTATCTTATTTGTTAATAATGCAGCTTTCCATGAGTGAAAGATGTATGTATGGGATACATCGTTAAATTCTTTACGTCACCCGAGCGACATTGGCAATAAACACATGAAGGTTTATGTTCATTTTTTATCTCCTATCTATTTACATATGTAACGGGAAACACAGCGAGTTCGTTAATTTTCCATTATATATGTTTATACAACGCATAAAGGGTATCATGGACGACACAGTTTACCCTGTGATGTCATATGTATAGGCGACGGTTACCACTTTTCATCAGATGGACTGTTAGCTTGTTTGTCATTCTAAGTTGCATAAAAAATATGGTTGCACCCACTATGTTATAACTTATTAGCATTACTTCAGCCCTATACCTGATATCAGAGTCATCTCAACCATAAAAGATGAGGTAAATTGGCATAACAGGGAAATGAATCTAGATCGAATGTGAGCGATAAAAACATATACGATGGTAGATTACAGTAAATATACAGAATGTCTGATACTACGGAGGTAACCCAAAGTAAAAGTAATAAAGTGAACAATACCATATTTAATGTCAGGGTGTCGTTTTCTTTATAGATTTAGAAAAAAAAAAGTTGTATACATAGATACAGATTTTATAAGTGTTTTACGTATACACGTGAACAGTATTTATATATTTTTATGTATGTATGTATGTTTATATATATATATATATATATATATATATATATATATATATATATATAATAGGGATAATATTTATATTATTATATGTATCACATCTCCCATATTTAGAACTAACAGAATTTTCATTGTCCCAAATTGTTTATAATTACTCCTCTCCATCCAAAGGTTGCCTGAAAGAGATCGCTTTTAGCGATAATGTCGCCCATTGTTTTCTCATTGTGATTATTTCTTGTTATTATTTATATTTATAATAAGTTTACTATTGTAATCTTTTAGAGGAAACAATAAAGAGTATCTATCTATCTATTTAAAAGTACTTGTAATATCATGTTATCTGCCGGAATACTTAAGTAAGTACGTTTGTATCCGGTCTAAACATGAGTGCATAGACCTTTTTTTTTTTTACTGCCGTATTTAAAGTGCCTATAGTGGTTAAGTTTAAATAATTGGTGATGTCATTGATTATCATTAAATCGATTTACGCCATTGTCATATGTGTTAATTAGTTTGAAGTCAATATAATTAAAGATTGTTTCCCACAAACAATACCGACTCCAATTGTGACAAAGCCAGTTATTTTGGTCTTAAAACTTAAACTATTGAACCGATTTTGATAAAATTTCTATGGGACTAATAGGTAAATATATCCTCCATTCGGATAAAAAAAGTTTTCTATATCGGTTTACAACTGACAGAGTTATGAGGTGACAAACAAAAAACTACAACCGAAATGAGAGCGTTCTCCATTTCGAAGTATAAATTAATTCGATGGCAATATTTATTTGCATGTTTGCGATATCTTTATTAATTCCAGACCGATTTTGATACTGGTGGTTGTTTTTGTAATAGATAGGTCCTAGCAGCCGAGTTTGCTGCCACATTGGTCCCATAATAATTTTGTCACAATTGAAGTTTATGCTTTTTTCGAACAAAAACACTGCTGGGATCCTGGGACTGGCAAATAAACTAACGGCCCACCTGATAAATGGTAGCCGACTATATAAAAAAACCAATGGAGTTGAGAACCCCCTTTTTGATAAAGTCAGTTAAAAAATATGTAATCTTAATAATATTATAAAGACAAAATATTTGTTTGTTTGTTTGTAATGGATAAACTCAAAAACTACTCAAACGATTATAAAAATTCTTTCATCTATAGAAAGCTACATTATCAGCCGGATCACTAGTTTTTTTTTTTTTAAGATAAATGGATAATTTATAATGTCATTTAACCCGATTAAACCAACATTTCAACGACATTCAGTCTCGCACAGTTAAATTGTGAACAAAAATCTATTTTATGTTAATTCTATTTGGTTTAATTATTAAGCTAAGAAAGTAGCTATCTGTACACTGATTTATGACGCTATGGAATTGCGTTCAAATTGCAGAAACTAATCAGTAGACGTCAAATGGGCATCACCATTATACCACTATGCCGTCTACACGATGTAATTTCGAGAAAATGGCGGCCTGTGAATTTTCACTTATCAATAAAAAATAATGTCACAGTCATTACTAATATTATAAATGTGAAAGTGAGTTTCTTTGTTTATTTATATATACTTTATTGCACTTGTAAGTTACATATAATATAATGCATTTATAAATGTTGTGAGCAAGCGTGGACTTATCTGACAGAGATCTCTTCCAGTCAACCCAATACAGTGAGAAAGCATTTCGTTAGCGGGCAACTGAAGTGCTACAACTATTAATACATAAACAAATATACAGTTAAATAATTTCTTTTTTTGATGGGTGAAAATGGTATGGTAACCCCGCCTGCGCTAACGGGATACACTGGCGGAGCACCAGTGAAGGGTGATAGATGAGAATGAAAACAGGCCAGTTAGCCCATCATGATGAATTCATCAGGAATTAACCATGAAAGTTTCCAGGGCGAACCGCGAGGTGGTCGACCTGGTTGGGTATATTGCTAGCAATGGGATTCTCAGTCTCCATTACTAACAATCCCTTTCCCCTCTTAATAAAATATAAAATAAAATATTACATAAATACATAAACTTTAAATAAATATATGTATATTACCTTATAACGCCTTAACGGCTTAACCAATCATTATGAAATTTGGTATACACGTACTATATGGAATGGAGAAGCATATAGGGCTTAACTTTTTATCCTAGTCAGTAAACATATTTCGTTAAATGCTATTGATAATATAAAATAAAAGTTGTTTTTATTTCCATGCTTGATCTTCTGTACTTGTAAACTAGTACAGCTGCTGGTAAGCTAGTTAATTCTTAGAAATATTTAACTTTCTTCCAAAACGAAAACATCCAATTTTAGTGTCGTAACAATGGTCGACCGTTTCTCGAATGGTCGGATATCCGTCCTGAGGATTCGTGGGAAGGATACACCTCTACCCACTTGTATCGTTATTTCGGTTTCCACTATCGTGAGAAGTGTCCGTAAAGGGAGCGAGGGTTTGAAGCATCGTCCTAATACCTTGGCGATTTAGCGAAATCCTCTCGGATATTTTTTAGAGCACCTGCGAAATTGTTGGCAGATATTTTGTTATTTTTCTCAGCGTTCTCCGTTGCGTAACAAATATTGTAAATGCGAAATGGACATGGTTATTACGTAAAACTGTTTTGGAATTTGACTACTGTTTTTTAGTTTTACTTCATAATTTATAATATTGAAAATTTTTGGTCCCGGCATAAAATCGATGTAATAGGATCGAGATATAGTATGTAATGGGGACAACATATATAATACATTACGTTAATATATTACGTTTTGATAGTTGGAAATCTAATTAGCTACTTCCCGTAATGTAGTAAAGCCGCTCTCTCGACACAGAAGTAAAGTTTTCAAGAATCTGCAGCCAATGCGGTAATCTGACGTTAAAAGGACACAAACGTAATCAAATTGCAGCTCGAACTGTGCAAATAATAAGATAAAAGCAAAGTCACTATTTCTAAATACAATTTGATAAATTGTTACATTTTAGAGCAGCTAGTTACAAAGTCAACCATAGCCACAACTATTAATACATATACAAATATACAGTTAAATTTTTTTTTTTTTTGATGGGTAAAAATGGTATGGTAATCCCGCCTGCGCTCACGGGATACGCTGGCGGAGCACCAGTGAAGGGTGATAGATGAGAATGAAAACAGGCCAGTTAGCCCATCATGATGAATTCATCAGGAATTAACTTTAGAGCAGCTAGTTACAAAGTCAACCATAGCCACACTCAATGTACAAAATACAATGATAAGGCTCGAACAGGTGAACTTGCGTACTCGCAATACAAAAATAATATTCACACAAAGTACATACTATAGTAATTCAATAGCATGTATAATTGGATAATGGTGATTATCTGTTACGGCTGCGGCCTTGGCTTGACCCAGTGTTTATGCTGTTATATTGTCTAGTGCGCTCACTGCGAACGATTTCCATACAACAACAAAGCGTTCACATTTTGTGAGATTATAATGTTATGTGTTGGTCCATTTAATCCAATGTTTGCGCCAACACAACACAAATATGGCATTGTTTGAGTTCGAGAATATTGGAACGCGACCAAAACGCTACCTGATTGTGACTAGATATAGTTTTTTGGTCCACTGTGCCAATTGCCATAGCATTGGACGTATATCAAGCGGTTATGACGTTAAGCAATAATGGACACTAATTCTTTACGTGTAAAGTTCTAAACGATAGAGCTAAAGTGTCAATACACCAAGGTCAAGGGAATTACTCAATACTGAGAGAGAACCGGTTGTGCGGTAGTTGCATAATTTCACCGGGTTTTGCCCGAGCACCGTCGAAGATGTATATACCAGTTTTGTGACCGATAATGTTATGTTGAAAAACCTGATTAAAAATAATATCAATTATATATATATATATTATATATATAATATATATATATTATATATATATTATATATATATATATATTTTACCATTATGTGACTATATCCGTGTATATTTTAATACATAAACTGAAACATACTCAACCGTAGAAGATCAAGGAGATTTATCCTAAAGAGGATTTCCTCCCGCCAACTAAAGTGTAACAGGAAAAATTTCGTAATAAGTACTTCTGAGTTATGGCTATATTAATAAGATAAGAACATTGACTGAGCGTCGACTGAAGCTTTCAGTCGGCGCAGTAAACTGGCGACAGTTTTGTGTGAACTTCACACAAATAGATACTATCTTATCTATTTCTGTCGTGAAACAGCAAAGCGTGAATGTTGTATTTTAGTATGAAGGGCAAGTGGAATTCTTGACAGGAAAACACCTAGTCGTCAGGAGTGGAAACGGCGGACGACGGGTGCCAATCATGAGCCACTCGCTCAGAAGTTTCTATATTATCTACATTATTGTTCATGTTAAATAGGTCACAGGCACCATTTTTCTTCAGGTATGCCCAATCAATTAACTCGGGTAGGTCAGCTAGGTGAAACAAGTACAAGAAAATAGATTTTTATCACTTGTTTCTCCCGATCTACCCTGGGAAAGACTTAGTACCCGTATATACAATAAATAGATCGTCTGTCAACGAAAAGCCCACGCGAAAACTGTTCGGCGATTCGATGAAATTTTGCTATAAATAAATTCATATCTCGAGACAACATCAAGGACATTTTCCCCCCAGGAAATTAAAAGGTTTTTGAATCGGACAAGCACAGGAACTATGACAATACTGTTATTCAAGCTGTCAATGCAAAGTCTACGCCGGTGTAACGCCAAAAAGAAATAAGTAAGCTTGAAATATTTCATTGGCTTTTGATATTTTGACTCTATTTGATGTCTTGACTTTTCTCGTGACTACAGACGTTACATTTATGTGGTTTATTTTTTATTACCTTATATATTATTATGTAAGTTTTTACAAATATAATATACGAGCGCCACGCTCGCGCTCGTTCAGTAAAACCTGCTAATAATATTAGAATTCTAGGACATTCGCGATAGATTCATGGCAGCCAGTCACTCGATTATTCGGATTCATCTTTAAAAATATGAGTATCGAATAAGTACTCTTTTTTAGGTACGTTATTAGAAAATAGTACGAATTAAAAATATTTGCTCTATAAAAAACAATTACTTCAATTATGGTTGTATTTGCATGGCTCTGTTTCGGTTTGAAGGGTGGGATATAGCGTGAATTTACACGGTACAGAGGAATAACACCTGAGTCCTCAGGAATAGCAACGCATGGGGAGTATCATGGGCGAAACAGTATACTCTGTTGTGTCCATGGTACTGCTCATGTCTATAGGCGACGGTTACCACTTTCCATCAGGTGGCCCGTCCGCTTGTTTGCCATTCTAAGTTGTATAAAAAAAAATGTGTAATATTTAACTATCAGGACTTGAAAGATTTTTCAGCGCGCTAAGCCCTAATAGTGTATTTAAATACTTCAATAATAGCAACATTTAGAAATCATACACGAGTGTAAAGCTTGTGGACTGCAAAATGAATTGCCAAAATATAATCATAATTATTTTTACAACTTGAAGTTGAAGTCGAAAAAAAAACAGAAGAAACAAAACAAAACAAAGACTACAAATATAGTAAGTTCATTAAATTCCTATTGTACAGCTATATATATAAATAATCGGAATTTATCGAAGATATTCACTTGAAAAAATTGTAAATCTCTTTTTGGAAGTTCATACTCCTTGATAACTGATAAGAGGCAGTCAAAACATTTTTTTTTAACGCGCCGGCAGTTCTCATTCGTATTAACGTATTTATTTATTTATTTATTCTGAATTAGGCACACCAACAGTATACATATTATACATAAATTAAAAAACATTTCTTATGTAGTATGCTGATATGCATACCTATAGCAGGCGTACACAACATTGACTACAGATTATATGTATATAAATGTCATAATATAAGGTATGTCATAATATGTCATATTTATGTAAGGTATTTGAATTTTATTTGATACTATATTAATTAATAATGGTCAGTTATGTGTTTGTGGTTTATTAACGTGGAAATGTACTTACATTCAAATTAATTAGACGTGATATTGCGAGAGTACTTCTTATACACACTCACACAAAGCGAGTGTTAACGTACCTATTTTTTTTTAATGGGTGAAAATGGAATGGTAACCCCGCCCGCGCTATCGGTATACACCGACAAGGCACCAGTGGAAGATGATAGGTGAGAATGAATGCAGGTCAGTCGGCCCACCATGATGAATTCGACAAGAATTAAACATGATGGTTTCCAGGGGAAACCGCGTGGAGGTCGACCTGAGAGGGTATATTGCTAGCGATGGGGTTACTAGACCCCATTACTAACAATCCCTTTTCCCCCCTAACGTACCTATATGTTGAATATACCAGACCCGTATTTATTTATTTAAACATTAATGCATATTTCTATACAACTATTCCCTGAACACACAAATGGAAAATATTTATCAAAATAGAAATATCCAAGTCCCCAAATATGCGGTCCGTTATCATTATGAAACTATATTATCATATTGTGGGCGTAATAAACAAATGGGGAAAATGTCTTGAGAAAAAGCCTGCAAGGACATGAGTGGGGTATCAGAAGAAAAATAAATGTATATTTTAAGAATAATTATGTCCATTGTATAAAATTAAAAGAATAGAATAAATTATTTTTCTCTGCGGAAAAAAGAGCGACTTCTCAGTTGTGACACACATGACATATCGAACTACAGAAGGCAGTAATAATCAACTAGATGGCGCTACACGGTTCACTTTCAACAATAGTGAGTGATATTTTAAAACCAACAATATTTGAATTTAGAATGGGAAATGTTGTCGTCTAACAACAAATTTTTACAACAAAGAGGATTAAGTTCCATAAAGAAAAACGGCGGATTCATTTATCATAAAATTTATATGAAACCAACTAAGAGTGAAGTAAAAGCTATCAATCACAGAAAGAGATAAAATATCATACACCCAAATTACGGACTAATTGGTGACCGTTTAAAAATTAGCATTAGGGATGCCATATGTCGATCACTTCTATCAGGTAGCTATTTTATATACGGAAATACAAAATACTGCTGTAAGTCTACAGTCGTCCCTGATAGGATAATGTTATTCTTATCAGAAGCCATCGCATATGAACAGTATTAAATAACCGCTGTACGCTGATAGTGACAGTCATGTTTACCTTGGTTTTAAGTTTGTAGAATCCTATCAGTGCCAAGTAATTCAAATAAACTCATACTGCACTACTGATAATAGCCTGAGCAGCTGCTGCACACGATGATGTACGCTGGTGTTGACAAAGCCATAATTTAATACCTATAACACATTACTTCACTAAAATGTCACGCACAAGAGGAAAAATTGTACTTGGCTTTATGTATTTCTTTTTTTCATTTCTCTTATCTCGCTTCTTATGTATATCTGTATCTGTTATAATTTGGGTGCTGTAAGTAATGCAAATAAATTATCTACTTATCAAAATGGTAATGGTAAACTAATCCTCTTATTAGGAGACCTAGTGTTACGGTCGTAGACTACATTGGCACTCTCTCAATGCATTCTCTGTCTACGGCTCGTGAGAGCCAACCCGACGACAACATATTTTTTCATGTCACATACGATGATATGATGATAAATCTCTCCTGAGAGCTCATGATCGACATTGATCACCAAACTCTACCAACGGGCTTATTGGAAACAAATATTAGCAATCCCATAGTTAGTAACATTTTTCAGATCGATCTCCACTCTGGAATTGTGATCTATATATAATGACTATTGTAATTAATTCCTGCTGGATTAATTACGATGAGCCACTGACTTAAGTTGATCTTCACCGACCTACAGCGCAAACGGGCTTGATATTCTATTGTCATGCATTGGAAAAATCCATAGTTTTAATTGTGAAGGTTACTGAGATACGGTATCAAGGATTACTTACTGGTGTCTTTCTCTGCGCCAGAAATAATTAAGTCGAGACAGATCTGTCTGAAAAACTTTACCACTTTAGTAAATGCTCATTAGTATTCTTCACGCTAAACTCTCAACGTCGTCCAAGCCGTTCGTCCACAGGCGAAGCACGTATCGCAAATTCACAACAGAGCTCTAATTATGACGAAATTAAATTAATTTACACTGTTCTAGTAACTGGTCGAGTAAGATGCATCACGCCCTTATTGCAGTCTCTAAAAACCACAGAGTCTGAACCAACCTTTCCGATAATAACAGTGATTATTTGGGATTGGTATCATATAACCCCAATTCAATAACTAATTATTTTAAATCATTATCTAAATACATTTGGTTAATAGCTCACAAACACTCATAATCTCGGCTGAGTTCACAATTACCCATTAGTTAGTGTACATTTTGCTTTAAAGTTTAAAGTCAGTTCGTTCCTTTCTTTTCGATTCTTTTTTTGTGCTTCTTTGCTATTATTATAATGTTATAATAATATTCCAAGGTAATCCATTACAAATCCATCCACGCCGGAATTCATTAAAGAAACTCCATTAGAATTCCTTGAAACATTAATCCCCCTTTTCTAGTAAGCACATCATATCCTTTGTATGTACCGTAACGTTTATTTTGAGAGTATGGATTATAATTTTATAATCACGAAAATTGTACATAGTTTTCTATGTGTTCATGCCTTTAATCTTGTTATTATATTGTAATAATTTACATATAGGAACACGAAACAATTTACCTAAATCTATGTCATGTAATTTAATTACTTCAGTGGTAATGAAATGTGTAATAACGCCTCCATTGCCTTAGATATTGAACATACCCGGATTTCCCGCTCGAAAACTGGAGTTAATGGATTAGAGGTTCCGCCGTACGGAAGAATACAACCAAAATAAAGCTTGTTTCTAAGCTAAACGAGGCCAAAGCCAGAGCTCGAGAGAATAGAGATAATGTAAGGTAGCCGTTAGCAGAATGCTTTGCTACCTTTATCGTTAAAAAAAATACTGGTAAGATTTAGAAGGTTCTCAAAGTTTGTTTGGCGTCGTTTTAGCATTAGAAATTGTTTATTTTGAAATTCGATTCTTACTATTTGGGTCTTTCAATTTTACAAGCTATAATATATTGATAGATATATTATATTAATAAGAAGGAGGATAGAGAGAAAGGTTTCTATAACAGCAATGACGTATTAATTCTAATAACGGTCACCGTTTCCCAACTGAAGTGTCAGTGACATAGCCCTCAATTTATATTCCAATGTCATATATATTAAATGAAAATGATTTTTATGCCAAAGCGCCGGATTTTTGGTAACTAGCCAAGATGGCATGATAGGTAAACTACCCGTGCATCTAGGACACCAGAAGTGGGGCGAAGTGATGCCTATTTTACAAAAAAATATAAAAAATGGGTTTGCGATTGTAAAAAAATAGCGATCCGCCCCAACATCGCAGGGGTAGATTCAATTTTTGAATTTTTATTAATCAACCTAGAATGCCTGTATGGCATATATAATCTGATGCCCAACTTTATGGAAAATGGCAACCGTCGGCTATAGACATGAACTGTACCATGAACATAGCAGAAAACACTGTATCAGCCATTATAACATAGCCATTTCAAACCGAAACATGCAAACACAACTACTTCACAGCGTATATACAATAGGGTCCTTTAATACATATATACAATAGGGACCACAGAAAGAGCTTCGCTGGCTGTACTAGCCACGACTCACATGTACAACGGCCCAAATGAGAGGCTTAGTGCGGAAATGAGAGTCCAATTTACATTTTTACAGTTCTTTAAGCAATGTTCCTTGTTTACCGTCGTATAAAACCAAGGCTGTGTTTTTGTTTGAAAGTTGGGAGACGGATGATACAACTTTGTCCTTTGAAATGACAACGAATGAGGAGCTTTATGTGTATTACATTATATTTGATATTTATGGTACTAATGTTAGTATCTACTACTACTTATTTGCTATCCCAAATTGCATAAAAAGTCCACTCTGATCAAGAAGTATGTTAAAATCTACTGCTTTCATATTATCGTTTATAAACTCACCGAACATTTCTTCTATCTGTCAAAGCATCAATAGCTAAATGCCAATTCGATAACATCACAATAAGTATCGGCTCGAATAATTCGTGACAGGGGCCTGTTTGGCTGGCGGGCAACACCGATCAATATCGGACCGAATACCACGCGATGTGCCATAATCTAACAGATTGCACACAGATTTGATATCGTTCAAGTTATCTAAATTTGTTCCACATTTTATATTGCATGTTGCTGATTTACGATTACTTGATTTACGAGATCAATTAATTTATTTTTATGGCATTTTGTAAATTTAAAATATGGCTTTAATTTGGAAATTTGTAAAAACCCCGTCCAGCTTAGAAATTTGACCTTTTCTAATTTTGGGAATAATACACTCGTTTCGAGGAATACAATGCAATCCCGTTGAGTAGTTTCGTTTTGTTTTCTCTTGACGGTCTAGTGACATAGTTGGATAACGAAAAGCTTATCGTTTAGGCTCCACTGAAGTTCATCATGTTATTAATAAATAATTTGTATCATCATCATCATCATTATAACAGCCGTTAAATGTCCACTGCTGAACATAGATCTTTCCCTTGGGGAGGTTTTGCCAGTAGGTGCCACGCTTAGCAGGCGGGTTGGCAACATAATTTATATGTCTTTTATATATTTTGACCTAAGCATCGATTGAAATTATCGATTTTTTTTTATTAAAAGTATACATATATATACATCTGTACGTATGTCTGTAGTGCACTATTATAATAAATTTCCTAATTACACAAAATGTCCATTACCAACTTGTTTTTAAACAAATCTTAACCAACAGAACAATATGAGTAATTATATAAAACCATAAATGAAAAATATGAGAGCTACTATTATTCTGACATATTTGAATTTTTCGTAGTAAATTCGTTTGGAATGGGACTTCTTGCAACTTGTTATGAAAACCGTTTATGGCTTACCATACCGGTAATAATTTTCCTCAGTTGCAACCGATTTAAATACAGTTCTGCCTACAATACTCAAGTCGTAGTTAAATGCAATGCACTCAGAAGTATGGCTTCAGACTTCACAATAGTCAAGGTACAAACTAGTTACAGCAATAATATTGTTCTATGTTTATTTAACTGGTACTGTATAGAAGAATTCTAAGTAATTTATATTTCTAAAATGTCTTCATTTAAATATAGCCTGAAGCGCAACGTCAATAAAGAAAACATTTCTCTTCATTTTTTCTAGTAACTTAGAACGCAAAGAAAAACGGGTATTCCACTTAATTTCGTTTTGGTCATTGAATTTAAATTTGGAGCACCGAATGGATCGGCTAATTCCCTTTTCTCGTATCGCAATTGGCCTGAACATAAAAAGATGTTATCGCTATGCAAACCGACTAACTTTTTTTGTAGCGAATGACATTATAAATCAGTTAGTGGCATCTGTCAGTTTTATTATTTTTCGTTCCACACAGACCAGTATGCGGCTGAGAAATTTCGTTTATTACGCTTTGTTGAGGCCTGTACAAAATTACAATTTCCGGGAGACGTGCATAGCGTACCGTGTACGGGTCTGTCCGTAAGTTACGATACGAATTTCAGCATGTGCACACTACTTACGAAGTTGCTTTTATGTTCATTATATTTCTTTGGTCCTTTCTATTTGTACGTGGAATATTTAGTACTTACTCCTTTACATAACAGTTGTGATAGTTACATTTTTATGGTTTGTATCAATATTTTGTATGTCTTTTTTATGAAGGAGGGTAGCAAACAAGCTTTTTTGGCTTGCCCGATGATAATACGCTCTTTTTCCTCATATGGGATTTGTTCAGAACTGTTGCTGCTGATAATTAGTTCTAGTAAAAATCGCTATTAACAAATATAATCTACTTAATGTTATAAATCCTCATTGCAGGTTTTTAGAATTTAAAGTCCATCGATAAAAATAAAAAAATGGCGATTTGGGATTTTTAACTCCTGTGTAATAGTATGTTATAATTCTGTTTTCTTATTGTTCACAGGTACAACGGAAAGAGCATGCCTAATCACGGGCTCAGTGGAGGGAATCATGGTGGTATTGGACTTTATCATGGACAAGATCAAAGAAAAACCGGAGCTGGTGAAACCGTTCCCAGAGGGAGTTGACACTAAAATGCCTCAAGATAGAGACAAACAGGTAAACTACATTTGGAACTATTATCTAGTGATCTAGTAGGGGGACACCCCGGAATGTAAGCGTAATTTTCGGCTATGCGTAAAGATTTGTCTAAGAGTATATTTTTAAGGGGCCTGATCCTTAAGATACAGTAACGACATAGAAAAGCAATGTCTGATTCCAACTCATGGACTTTGCAATAACAATTTCATCGATGGATTTATTTGCCACTTATCTAGGGGAGCTTGTCTCCGCTAAAAAATAATCTTAAATACGCCATCGGACTAAACAAATAGGTCCTCGTACCATAAATATTTTGAAGGATCATTTTTGGTTCCAATAGTGGTAAAAGTGCTTTGTAAATTATATTTTACGTTTTTCTATTTGTATTTCTTATATTATTTAGCTCGGTTACGAGAGTATCTCGGTTACTATGCGGGAAATGTACATTTCCTGTTTTCTTTAACAACTGAATTGCCAATTAGAATGCTACGCTGTTGTCATGGAACAATGAAGATATTTCATACAAATTTTCCTCTACTGTAAATATTCGTATCTGATGCTGAGAAGATTTGAAAGAGCTGATTTCATTGTCCAAACAAAATATTCATTTTACAGTATATCAGTAATTCATCATTAAAATTATCGTTATACATTACATTTACTCTTACTTTGTTATCTGTTTCGTTTTGTTTGTCCATATCTTTGTTAAATCTCATAATCAATTCTTGTATTTTTTTACTTTTAATATTTGTGAGGATAGTCGTTAAACAGGACATCATAATGTTTTGTTATGTTTATTGATTTATAGAAAGCGCAAAATACGTTGTATAGGATAGGTACTACATTAATAATGTTATTATTATTTAGAATTACGGTTCATTTAGGATCAAATACATATAATTCAACTTTTTTCTATATATATGCAGTCTACTTCCTAAATTATTATTATATATATATATACAAATACAAATATCAGTATAGGTTATATGATGGACAAATAACAATCCCTTGACAATGTATTAACTTCGTCATCTTCAATCTACATACATTGCAGATCGTTCTTGTTTACAGTTTAACATTACACCAGGAAGAATCCTGTCAGGATATAGTAAATTTTAATAAGACCAAAGAATTATTTCCACATTGTCATTCATTATCACTTCTCTGTCAAATTGTCAGAAATATGCGATAGATTGATCCATCATTGAGGCCGGGGCACGTCCACAATGCCCCGCCTAGATGTACCCACAGCCTAATTCCGCATTATGAATTCCCAATTCATCTATTTATGCCACGCCCGAATATAATCTTCTACAGCAACGGAATTTTAAATATTTTCGTGTACGTTTATCTTGTGTGTTTGTAGTAAATTTCACAAATTATGCACATAAATTTAAAAATACAATTATCGAATTGACGGTATTAATTGTTGGTGGCATTTGATCCCACCAAAATTTTGAATTTACAATAGCACATGCAACTCGAATACGAAGCAAAGGTAGGTATATAGTAATATAGTATTGTGTGATATTAAAACATAAGAAGTTTTTACAACGACAAGTTATAAGTTCGTATAGAATAATATAATACATGTAAGTACAAAAATAAGACCAAAAAAGTATATTCGGTTAAAGGATTTTTTTCGGCAATCCCACGTGGAAATGCTAATGAGAGCAGCATTATGGGAACCTTTAGACCGGATTGAACAAGTGCTTTGATTCAACGATATTTTTGTGATTATATTGTGCAATATCTTCGCGCCAATTCGGAACCGACATTGTAAATACTTTTGTCTTCGGTACGATTTTGTTCTGTTGTTGGCCCCGTATTAATTTTGTTGTAATTTAAACCATTCTATTAATATTGGATATTGTTGACACGTGGTAGAATTTGGAATTTGTCTTAATATTACTCTACTTCTACAGATTCAGTTTGTGGAACTAGTTCAAACGTTCTCACATAAAAAAATTCTTTAGTTGTTTTCTTGTAAAATAATCTTTAGTTTTGTTTTGATGGCATAATTATATGTATCGTTAAAAATACTATATAACGATAGTTTTTCCTCAGCTACGTACGTTCTATAGATATAATAATAAGCAGTTGTAGGAGCTCTTGTAACTGAGCGGAGGATAATGATGCTAATAAAAAACCTCAACAATCTTCAAGGCAAAGCATTTTCTATTTATTCGATACGTATTTAGTTAAACTGAATAAACCAACTAGAATAAGTCTTAGTTACATACCACTTATATCAGCACGCGTCCTACCGTCAACAACAAAAGGCAACGGCGAAGTACTAGCAGCTAAGGTTTTAGTCTCTAAGGGCCCTTTTTTATCCCGTATTGTTGTCTTTATAACGAGAAGAGCATCCCAAGCCTTGGGACTGACGTACGGCGACTCACGCGAGAAAATCACATCTTAAGAACTGCTTTATGCAGATGATCCTTGTTTCGGAACGTTCTATTTTAATTCAATATTCATCTTTAGACACATTTTATTTTCGACCGCTGGAAACGGCACTTTCCGATTTTTCGTGCCTTACCACAATAACTCGCAACTAGTGATTTATTGGGGTACACTAAAACGTGGAATCAAGATCTTAATAGTTAAGGTTAGCAATAAAAGCGTCGTGTACGATAATGTCCATAAATGTTAGGTAGGTTAGTAAAGCAAATATAAATGGGTCCTTATGAGTATACCTATTCTTGGTCATTGAGTGTTACTTTCTTTAGGATAAAGTTACGTAATGTTGGAATCTTTAAAATATTACAAGAATTTGCTTTACTTTCAGTCAATATAATAATAATAGATTTTTACTGAACTAGTTGTTATCTCGCGGAAGTCCATATCACTGGTTATTTGATTAAAATTATTTTGTTTAATTTAGCTACCGTTAATATGTGTGTGACTGCTAACAATAGTGGTGGTCAATCTTCGAGTGTTGGCAGTCGCACACATATTAATGGTAGCGGAATTAAACAAAATTCTGATCAAATAACCAATAATAGATTTTGTTACAAATGAAATACCGATTTAAATTATTCTATTTTAATAACGAAAGTATTTCACCAATTTTAATAAAATTTCTATTGGAATAAACTGAAAGTATACTAGTTTAGAAAAAAAAAAAAGGATTTTCCAAATCGGTCTACAAATGACGAAGTTATGAGATAACAAACAGAAAAAAATAGAACCAAATTGAAAACCTCCTGTTTTGAAGTCAGTTGGAAATAAAGTAAAAGCGTTCTTTACTGGAGTCAAAGTAATAGAACGAGCTAATTTATGATATGTACCTCGAGGCGCCCCCCGTTCATATTTGAAATATTTAAATAGACGTTTCTAAAATAACGATAGAACTTGATAACCGTTGTAAAAAAATAACGAGGTTATTAAAACAGAGCACATGTCATTAATTGTGCAATGATGATAACTCCGTCGCGTTTATCTGCCAGAATTCGTAGATAATGGAATCATCGCTGTGCGAAATTGAACCGTAATTGAATTCTTTTTAAAGATTAAAACCGTGTTTTTATTGTATTAATTGGATAAAGTTGTACTTGTTGGTTTAGGATACTGCTGCTTTGAATTGTAAAATTGGATACACCACATAATGTGTTGACGCTGAACATAGGTATAAATGGAAAATGTGACGACGATTACAATATAATGAGAACGCACACTAATGTAATTTGTTATTACCCGAATATGTCTTGCAATAAAATACCAGAGTAAGTACTTAAATTATTTATATACGTACCTACTTAACTTTGGATAAGGACATTTAATTTCTATTATAATAACACCCTCCGAGCCAAGTCCGTCACACGAGTAGTTGGCATAGGGCCTGTATATATGCATTACTCGATGTGCATTACATTTTATTATATTTGCAAATTTTTAGATAACTAACTAACGATCTCTGTAAATTACGTACAAATCTATATGTGTATTGTGGTATTGCGTCATGATTATTTCGTATTCACAGTCCCTGTCGGCTTCTAATTGAACAGAAAAAGTTGTATCAAATCGACGCTCCCAGTTAATGTAGCAAATAATACTTGTTTTGCTTCGTTGTTATTTTAAAATTTGAGCTCGAGTTTAGGCCTCTCTTTTTAATTCTGCTCGGTCAGGGATTTTAAATGTCCATATTTACTCTAGTAATGCCTGACTTTATAGCAAATTTTATAAATCTGTTATTTCTTTGCTTTGACACGTTTCTTATCAATATTCATAATGTTTTTAGTCATGCTTTTCCATTCGTTGATTAAGATTAGTTTCTCCGTGTAATCTTAATAGCATTAGGCAACAGATGATTTCTAATAAAGATAGCTAATAAATAATAAGTAAATGTAATTAATGTTATAATTAAGAGACATAACGATGTATTAAATCGTAAAAACAGACGAGACATTGTCGAACAGTTTGCAGCAGGTGCCTCAAGGTATGGGGCTGTCGCGTGTGCACATATTGCCAAGGACGCGTAGTCACGGCAGAAGTGTCTACTGAAACGATTGAATTAAAGGCGATTATTTATCCTAATCTAAATAAAAAACATATAATACCTGAAGCATTCAACAGTAACAAAACAGAAGAGTTTAATTAAAAATCTATCGTGTACGTAATATACCAAATGCAGATATTGAAACGAGCGTAAATAGTTACTAGCCATGCTATGTAACTAGTAGTAGACGTAGTTTCTTAACCAAAACTATAATTACGAGCGAGAAACGAAGTTGTTGTTCCGCCTGTTTTTTTTTTCTCATTGCACAGTTTGTTCAAAGTTGGCGTGAGATCAATTACGCATTGACTCGGTTATAACTCATGAAGTAGTTTACCCTAGATAGTGATAATTTCTGTAGGAATTTCGCTATTTGCTAGTTTTCTATATTTTTCAGAAAAGTGATATGCCAAATTTTAGTTCTACACTCTTTAATGTCTGAATAAATTGTGTATGACAAAATCTGATGAATAAGGAGATATCTTTGTTTTACTTAATCAGAGTTTGTTGCAACAATTGAACGTAAACATAAATATTTATAATTAAGATTAGTAATTCACTTAATATTCAAAATTATAATTAATAATTCATGAAATATTTACTATTCATGATTAATATTTAATGTAGCTATACGGATTGGTCTTATCTATAAATTAATAACATTTAATGTATATTAACCATCCTTACTAAATAAATTTTGTTCGCCGAATTTAAGTATTGAAATTTCATACAAAAGATGTGCCTTTCATTTCGCTCGTAATAGTGGCTGGCAGAGTTCGACCTTGATTACCATAAACCATCATACAGGCCAGTATGGCACAGTTAGACATTCAAATTTGAATCCATTGCTATTCATTGCTCGTTGCATCATAATTGTTCGGTGCCATCACTGCCATTAATGATTAGCACACCATAAACATTTTTGTACACAACACGTAATAATTCGATGTTTGCAAATGTTTTGTTGCGTCCAGACTTGTCCATATCTGTACTCTTGACTTAATGTAAAAAAAAATTTCTAACTTTCACTTATAATTCTTTTTCGCTAAGCTCGTTTTCACCCTCTAGCCCGCTATTTGCATAATTCCTTTGTTACTCCAAAATTACACCACAAGGAGAACATCAAAGTTAGAAAGTTTTCAAGTGTAATAATTCGTTTGCTGAAATCCGTGATATCCTCTACAATCTCGTTCGTTACATTGGGGGGCGAGTTAGATTAAAAAATAATGTAGAAACAAATGACGGATATTAACTGTTTTTAATCATAGGTCAGGTTTTATGAGTCAGCGTTATGTTCCAAGATTGACACACCGTGAACAGCGATTACATATCAGCGGTTAGCATCTTCTATTCAAATAACTATAGTGTGGAGTGTGGTCGCAAGGTCGTCGCGGACACGCTGCTGCCTCCCTCCCACATCGCGTTTGTTAGCAGCAGTAAAAACTAATTCCAATTTTTTTTTTTGTGAACTTGATAACCTTCATTATTCATTGACACTGTTTTTTGTACTACGTATAGGCAGGAATCTTGTATGGTATTATGTGGAGACGTTATTACATAAATAAAGATAAGTATTATAAAACTTTAGTATGTATGAACCTTGTTTAATTAATTCGGTTTTTATAGTATTATTTAACAAAATAAACAACATTGTTTTAAATTTCGAATCTAGTTTAATTACCTTATACATATATAATTTCGATTCTCGATTTACATAACGTCGTATTAATGTTTAGATACGACTACGTGATACTTTACTTACAAATTAGCATTTTGAGTATGTGTACATTATATTTTAAAGAAGTAATATATATTCACAATTCTTTTCACTAGACCGTCCTTTTATACATCAGCTAAATACGTTGGCGCATTGCAGATGACTACGAATTTCTGGGGAGTACCTCAAGGGTCGTTTTTGGACCACTTCAAATAGTTTAATATAGTTGTGTTTAAATTCAAAATTAGCTATTTACAACTTATATTATTTATATTAGGAAATCGTTGCGCTTTTAAGTGTAAATGAAATAATCTAAATAAATAATAATAACTACCAGAGGGAAACTTTGTACAAAAGTCGATTACTTGGGTACCTCTGTCCCATTCGTGTTTCAACCGTGAAGCAGTTGTGTTTGCATGGCTGTGTTTCGAGTTGAAAAGTGGTATATGGCGTGAATTTACTGGGTACAGAGGAATAACATCTGAGTCTTCAGGAATGGCAACGCATGGGGGCTATCATGGGCGAAACAGTATACTCTGTTATGTCCATGGTACTGCTGAATGTCTATAGGCGACGGTTACCACTTTCCATCAGGTGGGCCGTCAGCTTGTTTGCCATTCTAAGTTGCATTAAAAAAAATCTTATATTAGTAGCGTTACTTGACAATAAAAATATTTTTGGTCAACAAATTTTGCAGCTTCTAAGCTTGCAAATTTGGATAAATAATTTGGCTTTAAAATATTCAAACTTCTTCTTTTTTATTACCAATACAAAAGTTGTTTTACGCAGGCCGTGTATATTTTAAGAGTTTCTATTGTAAATTTTAAACTTTCACTGTCTTCCTTATTTATGTAGAAACTTCAAAAAAGTTTGTCAGTTTCTGGGCTTGAAAAGGTTGAGTTCTCATTTTGTTGTTAAAGATTTTTTTTTCTATTAATAATATGAAAGTTGTGTATCTTTTAACTAACTGCTATATTGCATTATAAACAATAATTATATTGTGATTTGTTACTTAGCCGATGCAAGTGTTTTGGAGTCTAAATTTTAATGCCCAAACAACGTACCGTAAATTAATTTAATAGTATTTTTTACACGACTTGAAAAAGCAAATAAATTGCTGATCCATTTAAAAGTAGTAAACGTCACCTATAGTCCTTAACAGCACTACAGTAATTACAAGATATGTAAAAGTGTCAGCCATCGTGTTACATTGAACTACTAAAGCGAATATGGGAGGTCGAAATTTTTTTTTATAAATCTTCATTCAAATATTTCCAGTCCTTAAATCAAAAATACAATGCAGAATAACAATTTAAATCGTCTGCTACTTTGGAAGCAATAAAATCGAGATCAAATCGTAATTCAAAATCGAATAGACGTCAAATGGACGTTACCTTACTTTACATTTGACGTCTACAAGATGTGATTAGGGATTGATCCCAATTCGATCACGTCAAAAGTCACTCCGCTGTTTATTAGGTATGGATAATATCTTGTTATCTGCTATATCCAATTGCAACTGTATATTGGATTTTCAATCGAATTCAAAAATGGAAGAGGATTTCAATTCGGTTGTATTTTTTTTTTATGTTTGTTACCACATGACTCTGTTGTTTAATGCCGATTCGGAAAATTATATTTTTTTATCTGAAAGGGTCAAATTGGTCTTATGGAAATTTTATCAAAATCAATTTAGTAATATTTAAAGCAAGTTAACTAGTTTTGCAATGATCGAAATCGGTCCTTTTGTGGAACTCAGTCTTAAATTACGTGATATATTTTAGATGTAATATAGGAATACTACGTACAATGTCAAAGTCAATGAGTTCCTCAAAGATCTGATAGCGAAAAGGACATCACCTGTATTAATACGCAAGCGAGTTGATTAAACACTAATTTATTCATTGAAAGAATAAATAGAACAAATTGTTACCGGCCAGTATTTACAAAATTATTAGTGGCCAGTACGTGAACATAAATAATGTAAATTAATGTAATATATGTTATTGTTGCAGGTGAAAATACTAGTGCCGAATTCAACAGCTGGCATGATAATCGGCAAAGGTGGCAACTACATCAAGCAGATAAAAGAACAGAGCGGTAGCTACGTGCAGATCTCGCAGAAAGCCAAGGAGTTGTCGCTGCAGGAGCGGTGCATCACAGTAGTCGGTCAGTGGCTTACATTATATATATATATATTTTTTTAAATTTTAAGGAAAAAGTTATGAAGAAAATGGTAATCCGTGCCCGTGAGAGATGAAGGCGGGAATGAAAACAGATTAGTCAGCCCGTCGTGACAAGTTCCACAAGAGTCGACCACAATATTTTCCAGTGGAAACCGCGTGAAGGTCGACCTGATAGGCTATATTGCTATTAGCTTATTTTTTAGATGAGACTATTAGACCCCATAACTAACAAACCTTTTTCCCCTTATATTTTACTAGCTATAGGCCGCAGCTTTGCTCGTATTAGCAAGAATAAAAAGCTTCAACGTATATATGCACCAAACCCCATTGTAATCCGTCCAATAATTCAAGCCTGATAAAGTAACAGATACACAAACTTTTATGTTTATTATATTTTAATAACTTGAAATAGAACCAGTCTCCTGGTACGCCTAGATGTGTAAAGTCCAGTGCTCAGCAGTGGGCCATTGATGGGTGGTAATCCACCCCGCACCATTGTTAAATGGTGAGGTTAATAATTCATACCATATAACTAGTAAACTGTATGTATGCTCGTATCTTATGAGTCCCCAGTAGGCACGCCGTGAATATCACACATGCGCAGTTGTCATTCGCTCACATGCTGTGTGTAATTGAAAGCGTATATAGATATACATAGCATTTATGTATATAACTGTCAAATAATAATCTTTTTTTCTTTTGTGGTAATTTCTCAATTTGAAAGAAAGTTAATAAAACAGTGATAGATAAATTCTGTTTGTATGAGGTTTTAATTTTTATGAATTACTAGCCGACTCAGTGAACGTTGTTTTACCAAATACATTATTTCGAGAATTATACATGAGAATTTATCGTACTACAATTATTATATTCGATTGTCATCTTGCAACCCTATTGCGGAATATAAAAAATCGCGATTAAAAAACAGGGTTTGATCGTAAAATCGTGAAAATTTGAATTTGTATGTATTTTTCAATGCTAAATCATAATAAAATAAAAATAAAAAAATTTGTCAAAAAAATAAAAAAAAAATTTAGAGGTAGGTCACTCTTATCATTGAGGGGTATGAAAAATAGATGTTGGCCGATTCTCAGACCTACCGAATATGCACACAAAATTTTATGAGAATCGGTAAAGCCGTTTCGGAGGAGTTTGGTAACAAATACCGCGACACGAGAATTTTATATATTAGATTATTTTCGACAGGTATGGCTGTATTAAATACTTAGTAATTATTTATTGATTACAAATTATAATAATATAGAAAATTTGGAAATTATATTTAAATAATTGTTGTATGATTTAAAAAAATTTCGGACAGCACTGAACTGTACGAAAATTTCAGTCTTAACCCCTAGTTCTTGTTTTATTTTTTTTATTACGTTTTGAGTACTTAACATTTACCTTATTATAAAAATTCATTCAAAATTTCTCAACGTCACTAATTATTAGTTAAGTATAAATGCGAAATGCATATTAATCCTTTATTGACAACTAGCGAGCCGCCCCGACTTTTCACGAGCAGATAGAAAATAATAAATACCCTTTGTTACTCGCTAATTATGTTACTCGCTAACTACATGGTGAATTTTCAAAATTAGCTGAGTTTTCAAAATTAGTTAGTTTTTGAGTTTATCCATTGCTAATAAATTACCAAATCTTTCCTTTTTTTTATGCCACTAAGGTAGCAAACAAGCGTACGGCCCACCTGATGCTAAGCGATTACCGTAGCCTATAACACGCGCGTTGCCGACCCTGAAGACACCTCTTTACCCCGGGGGAAAGGGATTGTTAGTAATGGAGACTAAGAATCCCATTGCTAACAATATATCCAACCAGGTCGACCTCCTCGCGGTTCCCCCTGGAAATTATCATGATTAATTCCTGATGAATTCATCATGATGGGCTAACTGGCCTGTTTTCATTCTCATCGATCACCCTTCACTGGTGCCCCGCCAGCGTATCCCGTTATCGCAGGCGGGGTTACCATTCCATTTTCATCCAATAAAAAAAAAACCTCTTTACTCCTTTTTTCAAGAACCCCATGCTGTTATAAATTGTGAAAAATATTATAATATTAGTATACATAAAAGATTTTTCCAATAATATTGTTGTTACCATTTCCAGGCGAGAAAGAGAACAACAAGAAGGCGTGCCTCATGATCTTGCAGAAGGTGGTGGACGACCCGCAGTCGGGCTCGTGTCCGAACGTGTCGTACGCGGACGTGGCGGGCCCGGTGGCCAACTACAACCCGACCGGCTCCCCGTACGCGGTGCCCACCACCGAGGTGACAGAGGTGACGACTTGGACACGCTCCAACAACGCGTCTGTGGCCGCCCTAGCGCCCTCTGCTTGGTGTCGCGGTGACGGGGCGATCGGACCAGGCGCACAGCCACACTAAACTTTACGACCAACCTATTGATTTCATATTGAATTCATATCTTGATAAGTCTGAATGAAGGAAAATAGTAAATGGAACAAGTTGTAAAAAATACTCGGATATTTTAACAAATGCAACTAAAAGTTTTTGTTTTGTATATTTTATTTTTTTCTAAATTCAAATTGGCCAGTACTCTCATGGGGAATTAAAGTCAGTTTAAAACATATTTATTACGATTAAATCGAATAATCAGTGACCAGATAGAAAACTATTATAAAAGCCACGCCCTTCAGTCATTGCCCCTTAAGTTGATGATGGCTATTTTGTTTTAGTTTTGTTTAGATCTGGGTTTTTTTTTTTAATGGATTTTACATCCCGCCTGCTCTAACGGTATACGCTGGCGGAATACCAGCGAAAGATAATAGGTGAGAATGTAAAGGCTGGTCAGTTAGCCCATCGTGATGAAAATACCTAAAATTCAGCACGATGGTTTCCAGGGGGACCCCGAGGTCGATCTGACAGAGCATATTGCTAGCAATGAAACTGGTAGTCCGCATTACTAATAGTCCCCCCCCCTCGTCTGGGGGGCTTAAAATCATTTCACGTGACTCAATATGATTCATTTCGTATAACTGTCTAATGTACTAGTCCATTATGCCCTCAACGCGAGATGATTAATAAAATCGACAAATACTAAATGAAAGGGCTATAAAAGTGGCAAACGAATCTATTCCATAGACTAGTCATTGCTGTCGCGTGCATGTGTTAGAACGAGACAGTAAACGTTTCGTTATCATGCAATGAAAACGTATCTGTTGTTTTGGTTACAAAATAAAAACTTGTATAATTTTTTTGTTATCATTAGCGTTTTCAACTGTCATTCCGGCTCGTATAGGCTTATCAAGATTATTAATTGGAACTTGTTATTGATAATTAATAGTTTGGTCAAAGTAATAATTACTATTCTAATGCTTAGCGCAGTCTAATAAATTGTTAAAACAATGTATTTGTTGACCTATTGGATATGATATAAGGCTTATATTTGCATTAAGAGAGAGGACGCGGCACCCTCCGCCCCCTCAGCGCACACAAACGGGTGGAAAGCAATTGTGAGCGTGTTTAAGTGGTTACACACCCCTTGCTCCACTCATGATGCTCAACACTAGACTAACAGCCATGTTTTATTTTATTTCACTATTAGATTAGGGCGTAAGGCGATTAATAACTTATTTATCGACAAATACTCGGTATGTTATTTGATAGGAGTTCACTCTGTACATGGTGTATTGGGTGAATGTGAATGTGTTTGTTACCTCGTGACACCGTCAGTATAATATGTAAATCAATATGGAACATTCTTCTTTCTATTTTACGTGAATGGATCCTATGGACCAACCATGGGAATTTTATCAAAGTCTGTATTCGGTAGTTTAGTTTTTAAATCAAAATTACTTGCCAGAATTGAAATAGTTTTTTTTTTTTTTTTTGTGAAACACAATTTAATTTTGTTATGTAATTAAATTAGTAATTGTCAACCTTAAAAAAGATTTTGATTAAGTTTAAGTATATATATATATATATATATATATATATATATATATATATATATATATATATATATATATATATATATATATATATATATATATATATATATATATATAAATAACAACAAATTAATAACAATGTTAGCAAAGGCGAACTTACATATCTCTGAAAGAGATTTCTTAATTATGAGTTATGTCACAGTGCTTACTTTTAGATGCTTGAGTATTTGTTGTATGAAGATTTAATCTAAAAAGGAATAGATGTGCTGTTGTAAATATATGTTTATTAACGTTCATATGTACTTATGACAATTTGCTTCAAGAAATATACAGAAAAAGATATATTCAAGCAAATGTTACAATATTGCTGTTTGTGGGTTAGATTTAGGATTTTGCCTACTTTATAGTAGTGTGGATTCTTTTTATACTCTTTGTATAAACAAAACGAAAAATATAACAAACAAGTAGACAGGTCACCTGATGTAAAATGACAACCGTTGCCTACATACGTGAACAACTTCATGGATATTACAGAAAACGCCTATAATAGACACGACAGGCCGTATGCTATTGACATTCTATCAGTTGCAAATATTTCTAAGCGACTAATTGACAGACCCTGTAATAATAGTTGTGTATTTTATGCTTATTTAATTCTTTAGACATGCATATATATATATATATATATATATATATATATATATATATATATATATATATATATATATATATATATATATATATATATATATATATATATATATATATTTGTGATTATCCTACAATATATCTATTGTCTTGTAAGTCATATTGTATTCTGATAATTATATATTGTTTGTTCGTCTACACATATAATTACTGTTATACGCTTGGGTACCTCTGTCCCATTCGTGTTTCAACCGTGAAGCAGTTGTGTTTGCATGGCTGTGTTACGGTTTATGGCGTGAATTTACAGGGTACAGAGGAATAGCATCTGAGTCCTCAGGAATGGCAACGCATGGAGGGTATGAGCGAAACAGTATACTCTGTTATGTCCACGGTACTGCTCATGTCTATAGGCGACGATTACCATTTTCCATCAGGTGGGCAATCAGCTTGTTTGCCATTCTAAGTTGCATAAAAAAAAAGTTACTGTAAAGTAGAATCATCGTAAATATTAAGGATTGTAATTTTTTTTAAATTTAGAACTTGAATAGTTTTGCGAGTGACAAGTTATTTGTAACCGAGTACGCGTCCCTCGTACAGGGGCACGCGCTGGGCGGGTCCGTGGGCTCGGTGGGCTCGGTGCTGGTGAACGGCGCCGCGGCCGCCGCCGGGCTCGCCGCGCTCTCGCTCACGCTGTCGCTCGCGCCGCCCGGCGCGCAGCAGCCCGCGCCGCTCACGCAGCACACGCTCGACCACATCAAGGTACCGCCGCCACCACCACCACCACCACCAACACCACGCACGCCCAATGGAGCTGCCTCATCACCAACAATCCTTCCCTCCACCCCTCGTTCGCGATTAGTTCTTTATGAATCCGTCACTTTCATTCTCACCTAACATCACCAACGCATGTGGATAGCGCAGGCGAAGCCGTTAAAAATACTGCTCTAAATATGTCAATAACTTAGTGAACGTGGAACCGGCAGGTGGCCCTCCGGCAGTCTGGATACTCGGAAGCTGGTATCAGCGAGATCAGCGCGGCGCTGTCGCTGCTGGTGAAGCACGGCGTGTTGGGGCTGGCGCTGCCCACGGCGCTGCCCGCGGCGCCGCTCTCCGCCGCCTACTTCCCCCTGCCCGCACAGGACCCGCCCGCCGTATTTGGGCCCATTGGACAAGTTGGCCTTGGTTAGTAGACGCACCGCGCACACACTCCTACTTTTCCTCTCTCCCCCTCCTCATTCCGACCATCCATCACCACCACACATATTTACGATTCGCCGCTACACAGCATTTTTCTTTTTATTTTCCTCCAAAATAAGTAAAAGTGACTAATGAAATGATAAATTATATGTATATAGAGTTTACCATTATGTATTAACATTTGCATTACATG
The DNA here is from genome assembly GCF_026898425.1 of Galleria mellonella. Taxonomy (NCBI): domain Eukaryota; kingdom Metazoa; phylum Arthropoda; class Insecta; order Lepidoptera; family Pyralidae; genus Galleria; species Galleria mellonella. Next base: position 701,338 of record NW_026442138.1, read on the forward strand.
TCTTTAATTTTACATTAAACATTACATTAGATGCGTGTAGCTGCGGTCCGACTTCGTATATTTATATATATTGTTTTAATTTTCAAACAGACGGCAGCGCACACCAGCGAGGACTATATGGTAAACTATATACATACATTAATTAAAAATCGCAATCAATCACACATGTCTGTTCCTCAAATTACGATAGCCTATTCTACGAGTATAAGAAACATGACAAAGGATGTCGGGACATAATGCAGTATCATGTGAACATCAGCTGAACATTGGTTAGTCATGTTTTTCATATAGGCTCGATATCTGCAGATTACTATATATATACACACATATGTCCTCTAGTAGTAATTAAATCTCTATCAACTATATTAATATAATAATAGTATGCTTATCTCGACTATCCAAGCCTGGATAAGCTGATTTGCCGTTCCCAGTGTCTTTGTTTTATTTCATTGTTTACTTACATCTTATAAATTTTCTCTTAGAACATATAATCATAGTTTGTGGTCCAGACAACCTTTCATTATCACATTGTCAATAAAGTTAAGGCTTAATGTATTGTAAGATAAGTACGCGTGACCTTAGCCTTCAGACGTACTGTTGCGCTACCGTCCGTTGGTAGTACACCGTTCATGAACTCATTATTGCATAATCCCCAGCAATGTGATCTGCGAATCTACTGTTCTATTGCCCTATTCCTCGTATTGACGAGAAAAATAGAAGCTCTAAACTTTTGGCATATAAGAATTGTAAAATGTGTATCACAGTTTCATCATGTTTAGCCTCATCCTCGTTCCTGTAAATTACTTATTCAATAACAGAATACTAGCACATTGGTAATAATAAAATTAATAATTATATTTCTATAATGATTATGATTTTGTATTACCAAATGCCAAATAAGATTTCTTACTGACAACTTCCCTACAAATTATTTATCCCTCTAAGAGGGGATAAAATTTCACGAATTTTTACTTATTGTTAGTATTACATAATATAAAGCTATACAAAACTCTTTCGATCATACATTGTAGACAGATTGTAGACCCACTATTTTAGATTGCTTTGTTTATATGAGATTTGGATGTTACCCACAGTATATAAATATTGTTATGAAAATTCTGTTCCCTTTTACACGTCCCCTTCATCTTGCTCACACTTACACATCATCTCATCCGCTTTCCTTGTGATATAATAATTATGATTTTAACTTAATTTTGAACGGAACTTTAAATTTGATTATTATTTCTAATTCTATGTACTATTTTTATTATTACAAAAAAAAATATACGTAGAAATCTTTGCTGAGTTCACATTCCGAACGTAATTTGATATCTGAAAAAATTTGGTATGTGTTTTTTTTTAAATGTGAAGCATGGACAAAGATTTCTAAATATATTACATTTTTAAACCGTAATTTGAAGATTCATTCATATAAGAAATCGTTATTTTCATTCCGTTACTTAATGTTTTTATTTTTTATTGTCAAAAATGGGAAACAAGATGGCGAACAACTCAGTGGAAAGTAGTAGCCACTATATGAAAAAACCAACATAAACACTATTTAATTGATGCCTGTCACGTCCATTCTATGCCACTCCTGAGGACTAAGGTTGTCTCATACGCCTCGCATCAATATGTCCAAGCCTTATATTTAGTGTAGATATAAATTTTCCACCCTATCTACCATAGTCCCCATTTACCGCAGTCAGTTCTTAAAATAAAAAAATAAAATTATCAAAAACAATATAGTGTTAGTGTAAAAATAAAAATAAAAAAGTATTTTGAAATAAAATTATTATATGAAAAAATCATTAATCATATTTGTAAAGTTGATAAAAGGTATTTTAGTGATTTTTAGTTATTTAAAATAAGTTGTATTTTCTGAATTATAGAAAATACAAATATTTATTGACTAAATATATGTTGGCCTATATTTGCAATGGTTGGTCCTTATGTCTGTTGGTATAGAACACCAACCATGGTATTAACTTGGTGACACATACGCGCTACGACCACCGGAGTGAGCGTACACGTGCATATTTGTATTTATAACAAACTATTGGTATTTCATGGTGTACTTCTTTCTATTTAAAAGCACAGACAAACAGCAAAACTAACAAGAGTTTTATACCGCACTAAACACCCGAATCGATCCAATGAGAGTAATGTCGCTTATTTACTATTACATACATACATACATATCTGTCACCGTGTCTCCCATTAGGGTAGGCAGAAACAATGGAACGCCAAATGCTTCGATTCAAACAAACCTCTTTCGCTTCTTCCACATTCATCAATCTTGTCATACACGCTCGTCGGTTACGGGTACTTTTAATTTGGTCCTTCTTCAGCACGTCGCCTATTTGGTCGACATACGTCAGTCTAGGGCGGCCCCTACCGACATCTCCATTCATTCTTGCTCGATAAATCTCTTTCGTAATTCTTCTTTCATCCATCCTCTCCAAATGATCAAACCAACATTACTATTATTTGAGATTAAATAATTTCGAATTTACTAAAAATAGATAAAAAGATTTACTTTTTGTTAAAAAGAGTCTTCAGTCATTAATACCAACTAATCGTGTAATATTTTTACCATCATGGCACCATTTTAAATGCATAGCGGAGCTCTAATTAATAAATACTTGTAATTCTATTACATTATAATTTTCAATTTTTTGAATCGAATGAATTTGTATGTATGTATAATTTTCATTTATTTTATGAAAAATAAATAACTCTTTTCTATACATTTATGTAAAATGTTACTACTGTTCGAAATAAACAAGTACCAACTAAAACCAGACCATTTACATTAAAATTTTATATGTATTTTTTTTTTTTCTAATCTACGTTTAATTTGGGATTTTTGTTTTTTAACATATTCCATAATTACTAAGTATTTTTTTTTAAAAAGGAAATTTTTTCAAAAAATTATTAGTGATCACGTGATCGATTGTTTTTTCCAGTAAAAAGTGTCAAAAGAAATAATGATAATGGCTTTATGATGATTTTAAAATGCAAATTGTATATACATGGACGGATTCGGATGTTTGTGTGTAGAGGTAGCCTACATATAATTGACTGCTGTATATTACACGTCCAGCGTCGCGTGTAACCCTGTCCATCCATCTCATTACGCTTCAAAATTCTAAATTTCCTCGGACGCTTCTTACCATCACGTCTCGATTGGCTGCCGTGTTTCAACTCAAACTTCTATTGTTAATAAGCTTCTGTTAATTTTTACTAGTGGACGCGTAACATTTCAATTCATTCCGTAAAAGATTTAATAATACCTCATCCCCTCAAACCATTGTTTTGTCACCTGGTTTGTGATATTCTTAATTTATGAATATTTCCATTACTCTTAAAATAAGAACTATGGCGTGAAATTAGATAGTTACATAATTCACAATTCACTCAAATTTTAATATCTTTATTTTTCTCCTTTCAATTGCAGCTTTCTACAATTAATCCCTATTCGCTACGACTTTGAGTCAGAAGTACACTCCTCCACTCCATCCACGAATATCCCCTCATAACCTCCTAATTTTAATTTCCAACATTACTGTAACGATTACCACGCCATCTTGAATATACAGATAAAATATAGTTCAGTACATTCAATTCCTTTGCCTCGACTACATAGTTAAATTTTAGTTCTCAATAAAAAAAAAAAAATAATTGAAATGAGGCGCGTCCGATTGTGAATTTTTTTCTAGGGTTGTCTTACAGTATTACGTTGTGATAATTGCATGTCCGAGCACATTATGTGTTGTATTGCTGATTTATGTAACAATTGGCTTCTTTGTTGTTATCTTATAGCCTTCTCGTAACATTTTTTTAATTTCTAAATTTCTAAACATCGCTTCTTCATACCATCTGTCGGCAATACATAACACTTGGCGTTGTGGATATGGTAAAGTATTACATGCATATATACATACATACATATAATAATGTATTTCTTTTTCTAAATTATTTTCCATATTATATATATATATATATATATATATATATATATATATATATATATATATATATATATATATATATATATATATATATTAAACTGTTTTGCCAAGAAATTGTTTCTTCTGAGATTGCGCTCTGTATACAAATATTTTAAAGATCTGTGACAATAATTTTTAAGATCGAGTTTATTGACACTATTTCCGTATTCTGTACTTGGTAATCTCTATTTAGCAATGATATTAATATCCTGGTTATATTAATATATAATAATAAATTAAGTATAAATGTTAATATATAAAAATTTCAATATTCTCAAAAAATAATTTTTTTGTTTTTTGCCTTTTTTTTTATATATATAATTTTATATACTTTAAATAGTATTACTAATTTCTTAATCAGTAAACACGGTCATGCTTACTTATAAGTATGTAATCGTTCTTATGTATGTATGTATGTGAATTTACTATTCACAGCGCAGGTGATGGGAAGAACAACATAAAAGATTACTAGCACCGCGCCTTTATCACCAATAAAAATGTATAAGTATAAATAAATCTGTCAACTTGTATCATATGTATGCTTCTTTGTTTAAAGATTTTTTTATAATTTAGCTCGTCTTGAGACCGCACGGTCCTGAGCTAATACGAGGACAGCATTTAATCTTCGTTTGAAAATAAATTTTAACACTCAGGTAAAAATATTTTACTGTTAACATTTTCAGTCTGGAAAGACCTTTAACCATTTGACTTGCTTAACAGGATCATAGAAATGTTAGACTGTTTATTAGATATGTTGTGTCCCTTTTCATGGCACAGTGCTACTCGGAATTTGTAGTCCGTGTTGTTCTTCCCGCCACCTTGTTCCAATCCGCACCACAGCGCTACCGTAACTCAGTACATGAATGTGCGCGGCGTAATCACGTCGTGGCACGTGCTTGTGCTAGTGTACGCCGTTGTTTGCTATCCACGTAGAGCGTTCAGTGGACAAACGTCTGCTCCGGCCTATTTACTACCCGCAATACAAGGGATTGTATAAAAAAATCAATTTGGCTTCATTTACACATCAGTGAATATTGTATCGGTTCGCAAACCACTAATCGTCTTTATTTTGCCTTGACTCATGAATTCATTCGACTCGTGCATCGTTAAAAATCATGAGTGGGTCTGAAAATATGAATTCATCACGAATCGATATATCACAAAACGATCCGTTACCAATAACGAATGAAGCGAACGGACCGTTCATGATCGATCACATTGGCATTTTAATATTATCTATAATACGACAGATTAGTGGTTACTGATCAGTCGATTCGAGTTCTTTAAAAAAAAAACTATAAAAAGTAAAAAATATTCCAAATTGGAGCCAGATGTGACACGAAACAAGGAATACGTCGGAAGGCGTCGCTGTGTAAACGTTACTGCGACTCGTGTGAACGTGGTAGTGGTGCGGCGTGCACTGGCAGGAACGCTGTGCGGCGGTTCGCTCCGCGCATCGTAACCCTGTGGCACCAGCGCGAAACGTTCTAATGTACGTGTCACCCGGCCGCTCCCGTCCCGTCCCGTCCCGTCCCGTCCCGTCCCGTCCCGTCCCGTCCCGTCCCGCTGGCGGCTGCTGTACCCGCGCGCGTCCGCAGGCGCGGCGGCCGGCGCGCGCGGCGGCTCGTTAGAGCGTTTCGCGGAGGTTGCATTCGAGGCGCTTCGCCCCCCAGCCGTGGCGCCCATCTCGCTGTCGGCGGGCGTCGGCGGCGTCGGCGGCGTGGGCGGCGTGGCCGGCTTCCCGTCCGCCTCGCTGCTGCCGCTCTCCAAGAGCCCCACGCCCGCCGACGCCGGCGCCAAGGACTCCAAGAACGTCGAGATCGCCGAGGTCATCGTCGGCGCCATACTAGGTCAGTACACTTAATGGTTCTGTAAGGTTCTTCATTACGCTCTGTTGCTACAAAAATAACAAAATTGTTTTATTTCATCCATCTCCGAGACTATCTTCTGTCATTATATCACACTTTTAAACCTAAATGATTGAATGCCTTCTGGGTTAGTAAATATTAAAAAAAAAAAATGGCCTGTAAGGAGTCAATCATGTTCTGTATAATCATGTTAATTTTCGACTCGCACACATTTTGGCGAGCATTTTTGAGTCCAACAATTTCCATTCATCATAATCAAGGTAGTCATTACGTGAACACTTCTACTGATGTTAATAGTCTTAACCGACGAGATAGCGAAATTTAAATTCGAAATGGACGCACGAAACTTAAATGTGTTGACTAACGTTGCAGGCCCCGGCGGGCGCAGCCTGGTTGAGATCCAGCAGATGTCGGGCGCTAACATCCAAATCTCGAAGAAGGGCACGTTCGCGCCGGGCACCCGCAACCGCATCGTGACCATCACGGGCACCCCGACCGCCATTAGCAGCGCGCAGTATCTCATCGAGCAGAAGATCCAGGAGGAGGAGCTGAAGCGCACCCGCCACAACGCCATCTCAGGTCTGATGCAGTAACGGTGCCACGTGTCGTCGCGCTCTAGCGTAGTTGTAGTTCTAGTCACGCCGCCCACGCACGCGGAGCGAGAGGAGTGGCGCGAGTTACCTGACTCTAGTTAAGAAAATAATTTCTTTGTTTTGGTTAGCCGACCTTACGTTCGCAGCTCTCGGGACGGGCCGTCGGCGACTCGCAGGAGGTCAGTGGTCGATCACTCAGCTCACAGGCGGCAGCGGTCAACTGGTCGTCTCGCAGACGGTCAGCGGCCGACTGTAGCTGTGCTAGCTAGACTGTAGATGGTCGGCCACGCGGCCTGTAGACGGTTGCCCATTAGATGGGCGGCCATCGCATTCGTATCGGGGCGTGCAATACGCGCCGCCCGGCCCGTCCCGACACATAGTTACCTATTTACATACATAGATTTATGTATATTAATTTTATGATTTATGATATAAAAATAGTGTTGAATTATTATTATTATTATTATTAATGCTATTATAATTATTATGTTTTTATTGTGATGACAAAAAACTGTTGTTTCGCTCTGCGCAGCAGACGAGAGTTGTTTAAGATTTAACGAATATACGATTGTGATATGTCCTATCACGGAAATTCCTATTCCATACACATTTTATTTTTGTATATCGTCCACAGCGTTCATTTAATATTTAAAACTTGATTTCACTGTAAATGTTACCATTGATAAGTTATTTTTTAGTTTACGTGACGTATTTAGTGTTATTGTAGTGGACGCGTACGTGTCCTGTCCGCGTGGTGTGGCGCGTGGCGCGTGGCTGCCACACGCCACGCGGCGCGGTACCAGACGAGAGCGGCAAGGGGCGACCCTGGCCGGCTAATAATATTGTGACCAAAGGTGGTAACGTCGCTACGCTACCGTACAAGTATGTCTATGTAGAAGTACAAGTAGTGCACGGCGCACGGCGGACGGCGGACGCGCGTCTGACCGTCCGCCGGTAGCCGCGCCTGGGATCTGCTCGCCAGAGTTTCGGTCATTCCTGATTTCTCTCGTTAAAGATCTTTATTTTTTATACATTTATAATTATTGTGTTATAATTTTGTTAGGAATGTTTCATAGTTATTGATTTGTTGTCGGTCTAAATTTATTACGATATAAGTACAAGTTTTATAATAATGCATGTCCAGATTAGTAGAAAATGATATATTTTAAACATTTTAACGCAGATTTCTATATATATATAATTCATGAAGACAATATTATAAAATGTTCTTATTTACATTCGCGATCTAACAGTTAGTGAATACGTTCGAGGCGCGCCACGTTCGAGCTATACATTATTTTGTCGCCGTAGAGAAATATTATTATTAATAAATATAACTGTGATTATTTGCCGACATTATCAAGGTACTTGGTGTCAGTGTCCACGTAGGGTAGACAACAGATACTATCCTCGCCGGAAAATAGTTTTAAGTTGTTCGTTTACCTCACAAGTGCCATCGTAGGTTCTCGTAGCACGGCATGCATGGCCGCCATCTTGTGTACGCCACGCCGCCATTTGCAATATGGTTGAGACTATTTTCCCGTACGTCATAGCTCCGGCCCACTAGCGAGTCACTTCAACAGAGGCGGTCAATACTTATCAAAAGGACAGAAGTACAAAAGAAATCGTAATATTCATAATAAAATATATTCGAATCGGCTTAACTGACTAATTTACGATAGTGTGTAAGAAAAGGAATTGAGAGACATTCTCTGCTAAAGTTTCACTTGTAAGCGTTATTCAAATTGACGTTGAATTAATTAATGAATAAAGAGCACATTGAGACGCCATAACCTCGTACTTCCGTAAAAGTGAAAGTTCTAGTTATAAATATAATATATTGTATGTAAGTTCTCCAGCGCAGTCCAACGACACGTGTAGCTAAGTTGTGTATTGTTACTGGACTATTTACGTGTGTTATGTAGCTAACATTTGCACTAGATGCATTCACATAGTTAGATATATCGTAATATATTCAATCTTTAAAGTGTATAATAGATATCGCTGTTCGAACTTTCTGGTGTTTTTCGACTTTTCTCATCTTAATATATATATATATATATATATGTATATTTGGGGGTAGGTACAGATATCGTTGTGTCAATTAAATTTGAGGTTATGTCACGTTCGCGATGGCCTTGAAATGTATCCGGCATGCTCCGTCGGTGGCCGTTTCGAGACGGCAGTCGGCAGTACGCAGCGGCAGGATCCACGTGGGAGTCAGTTTTTGAAGCGGTCGCGATCGTGCTAAGCCTTTGGGCGTGTTGGCGGAGACCTCCCAACGCATTTGCCTGTGAACGTCGATTTAACAAGCTCAATTTTTATTGGATTAAAATCTTGATTAGTCGGTACGTGTAAGTCAAATACGTCAATTATTCAGAAATTTTAATTTCGGACGCTACTCGTCGCAGAGTATTCAGTTTGTGCGAGCACTGGGGTAGATATAGTTGTACTCTTCTATCTTTCTTCCTTTCATTCTTTCTTTCTTTCTTACTTTCTTCTTTTCTGACGGTGTTATACTCGTCTCTATTGTTAATCGGAATGTTCCTCGCGGTGTTCAATGCGGCTGTAGACGTTCTAACCGGTATATAAGCACGTTTTATTTTTGCGTGCAAGAGACACAACGTACTCTTTGGCTTCGTTAAATTAAAAATTACGGCAAAGAACCTATCGTTTGCAGCCAAGGGACTGTGCAATCCGCGCCACCCTCTCACTTGTTAGCCCTGCCTCCTTACTCGCACAATACGATGTTTCATTCTCTAAACACTGGGAGGAACACGCCGAAAGTTAATAGTTAACAGTGGAATTCTAGTTAGTTATAATTATCATATTAAAACAATATAATGGGTATGTATAGATAATTTAAAATACTGGAAAAAAAATGTTAAAAAGTTGTTATACTGAAGTTGTTACAATATTTGAGAGTATATTATCGTGGATACAAAATAATTTAGTGCGGTAACATTGTCTGAATAAAGTTTATCGCGTGGAAGATAATAAATAGTTGAACGTCGTCCCGACCACTGTGTGGCCCGCGCGCACCACGCGAGCGGCGGCCGCCGTCCGGTGCCGTCCGGTGTCGTCCGGCGCTGTCCGGCGCCGCGTCGCCGCCGCCGCCGCCGCCGCCGCGGTCACGACCTTATCGTACTGTTTCTGTGATACTGACAAATATGCACCGTCGCACGTCGGTTCGACATCGGCCTACACCGCTCGCACCGCCCGCACCCATCCCCGCACCTCCCCCCTCCACCACCCCCCGCCACGTGCGGGTGCCTGTTACTGGTTGTGTCAAATTGTTTAGGTCTCATTGTGCAGGCGGGCGGTGGCGTTCCCGCGCCCGCATCCGCACACGCACGCTCCTCCGTTAGTTGCGCTGTTAGTGTTAAGGGAATTCAATGTTGTAGGCTTAAGATAGTTGTCATTCTTCATTCAGTGGATACGAAGCGAGGTACAAGGTTGGAATGTGGCGCCGGGACGGGTGCCAACTCGGAGTCCGCGCATCTCATCCTCCTTTTAATTTTAATAGCTAAATGTTGTTGAATTTGTTGATAGCGTGGTTTATTGTAATTACTGTAGGTAGTTTAGTGGGTATACAAGTGAAAGGTGGCAGCCGTTGGGTGCGCTAGGCTAGAGTAACGTTCGATACTGTGTTTAGGAAAATGGCTGTGCGTTCAAGTCGAACTCAACATTAAGACATCACCATAACGCTTGTTTTTGGATGGGCGCGGATCGGACACGACCACCGCGCCGCTGCCGCCGGACACGCGCCGGCCACGTGGCAGCGCGCGCGCTTTGAACTCACAATCTGTATATAATTGCATAACATTTTTTCATTTACGTTCTTCTCCTTGCTCATTGTCATCAATTTATTAAAGACTGAGGAATCAACTTGCGCATATTGACATCGTCACTAACGCGTCCCAAACGGTAGGGATTATTGTATAATTGTTTATCATTAAAATTTTCACTCGGTTCCATGTGGAATACTCCGCAAGGATGTGGTCGTGTGCGATTCCCGCGGTACACTCGCAGTTTTCTACCTAATTTGTATTATCTTTGTGTGAGGCGCGCCGCGGTGGCTGCGAGCCGTCGCGGCCGCCGCGCCCGCCGCGCCCCACTTCGTACGCGTTTGAGTTCCATACGGCCTGCGAGTGTACGGTGTGAGAGCGGCCGTCCGCCGCGGACGCCCGCCGCCCGCCAGTCCGCCGCGGCCGAGCGGCGGGCGCCCGCGGCGGACGGCCGCGTACCGGAGTCTCAAGCGCCGTTCAGTCGTTGTCTCATCAACCTTTACACATGTTGAGATTGATATGTTATACTAATTCTATTGAATTATAACTTGTTGCGTATTATAAGTATGTATAGACAGCGCAGCGCCGGCACGCCGCGCCGCGCCGCGCCGCGCCGCGCCGCGCCGGTGCGCCGTGTATAGTATATGTTGAAACATTTGTTGCTGTGTAGTTCAGTGACGGAATTTTTATTTTATTATTATTTTTGTTAACTTGGTTTACTATAAACGGGTCTGCAATGTTACGTATGAGAATAATAATTAAGTTTGAATGAAGTGTTAAATAATTTTTGAATTTTAAATTCATTATATTTTAGTCAATGTTTATAATTTAGTTGAACAGATTAATTTCCTAATGAAATGTTATTTTGCAATGTTGTAAAAGATAAGAGGTAAAATGGAAGGTTAAAATGTCTTAGTGTTTAAAAATCGAAAACCAATTAAAAGGTACCTTGAACATTGTCTATATTATATTAACATTAAATAAATGCAAAAATGAAATTGTTTCAATTACCATCGCCAACAATAAGCACCCGTCCACGCCGTGCGTACTACGACCAAAGACAAGACAACACAGGAATAATGAAACATCAAATCAAAGAAGAAAGTATAAAATAGGATATTTTTCTTTTTTGGCTGATTGTTTTGTACAACTAGGTCATTTTGCTTCTTCACTAAGAACTAAAATTCCAAATTTATTAATTATTTATTTTCTGAAACTTTGGCTTCATCAGAGATGTTCTTCAAAGGAATTGTAGGTATAGAGATGTTCATGTCAATATGATATGAACCAGATTGTCTTGACTCGTTGTAAAACATATGAAATAGTCGAGTATATATAAAATACAAATACTAGCTAACTCTAATTTACCAGAGGGAAACTTTGTACAAAAGTCGTTTGCTTGGGCATCTCTGTCCTATTCGTGTTTCTACCGTGAAGCAGTTGTGTTTGCATGACTGTGTTTCGGTTGAAGGGTGGGATATGGCAGTGAATTTACAGGGTACAGAGGAATTACACCTGAGTCCTCAGGAATGGCAACGTATGAGGGGTATCATGGGCGAAACAGTATACTCTGTTATGTCCATGGTACTGCTCATGTCTATAGGCGACAGTTATTGTTTTCCATCAGGTGGACCTTCAGGTTGTTAGCCATTCTAAGATGCATAAAAAACAAAACTAGATTCATAATAGGGAATTATATTGGTAACAATCTGTTTCAAGGCAAAGCGATTACGTCAATAATTGTAAGCGTCAAATAATGCCTACATAAAATGCCAACTTTGTTACAATCACGAATGCCGTGTGAATTAGTCATCATTATGAATACATCAAGTTGATGACAAAAAATTTTAATAAAAACATGTTTTGGTGATTATTAAATTGGTCTGACAGTTACGTGTCTGTTACATGTTTGTTTATAAAACAGAGGTGATGATCAACACGCTACCCGCCTGACATGAAGCGGTCTCTACAGCCTATATACCAGGGGTGGTTTTTTTTAATGGGTGATAATGGAATGGTAACCCCATTCGCGCTATATCCCATCCCAGTATACACTGGTGGGACATCAGTGAAGGATGATAGGTGAGGATGAAGCAGGTCAGTTAGCCCATCGTGACGAATTCAATAAGAATTGTTCACGATGGTTTCCAGGGGGAACCACGTGAAGGTCGACCTGAAAAGGCAAATTGCTAACAATGGGGCTATCAAAGTCCATTGCTAACAATCCCTTTTCCCTTAATCAACTAGGGGTGGTCAATCGGTCGAGTTTTAGTCCAGCCATTCGTGGCAAGGAAAAAATATATTTTGCTAATCCAGCGATAGATAATCAGACGTAACGCTCACACTAATATAAATAAGTAGTTACTAAGAAAAATTTTCAGTTTTGTTTTTCCTCTTAATAAAATAAAAAATACTACAATACGACATAATTGTGTACTGAACTATGTAGTTTCATTTGTGATTTCAAGATGTATGTAATTAGTAGATCGTACAGGGTTTTGTTAGTAAACAGTAGATCTTGGAACTAATGAAGTCTTCCAGTACTGTCTGCGATGTCGAAGGCATCACTCCCGCATAGCAACTCTTGTGACATGAAGATCCAGTAATACTAAAGCTACCTATATCACTCCAATATTCAGAGTCAACAACAAAGGATTGTACAAGTTTTTTTTTTTTATGGGTGAAAATGGTACAGTGACCCCGCCTACGCTAGGGCCCAGTGAGGGATGATAGGTGGGAATGGAAGCAGGTCAATTGGTCCATCGTGACGAATTTAACAAAAATTTAAGAATTTACGACGATGGTTTTCAAGAGAGACGACATGGAGGTCGACCTGATTGAGTATTACTAGCAATGGAGTCACTAGTACTAACAACCCATTCTCCCTCCATCTGCGTGAGTACATATGTTCTAATTGAAAGGTTATATTAATGGGCGAAAATGAAATGGTTTCACTTTCCATCAGGTAAGCCGTATGCATTCAGTCATAGTTGCATTAATAAGAGGATCATTTTAAATAATACAAGTTACAGATGCAAAATGATTATATTGACACTTAAATATTAAATAGCTTAAAATACTTAGGTACGCATGAGATTCATATAAACACGTGGACGGAATACAAACTTCGGATATTGTTCGAATAAATTAACCTGCCTTTATCAAACACAAATTGCATTCAATCGTGGAAAAGATGCATTCTATGAGCCTACAACAGTCTTGGCTTATGATCGAATTACTTCTTAAATATTACACGCATAAATCTACTTGACAATTTTATCAACAAATTCACAGTTTTAATAAAATACAAAAATACATAGGCAGCCAATAAAAATTGTCATGTTTTTAAACCATTTTTTACATTAATATTACGCAGTTATTTAAAAGCTTTAAAATTTTATAATATCTATTCAAGAATGTCTATATAGTATTTTTTTTTACAAATTCGAGACGAGTATTTTGGCACCCGTCGTAAACATGCATCTATAAATAATAATATGGCTAGAAATATAAATATTTTACCATAATAATACAAATGAAATATTGAAAAATACATTTCGAGTATCTATTACATTTTATATACAAATAAGTTAATATTTTAGCCCTGGACCTGTATGAAAAATCAAAGTACGTTTGGAAACAAAGCCCGGATAAACTATTTTGAGAAAGTTCAATTTCTAAATCAGCACAAACGGGCATCGAATCGGGGACTCAAAACATAAAGAAACGTCCCCATTACTGGGCCCAGAGATATTTTTTAGAGATCTTTAAATAATATAATTTTCATTTCCCATTGAATTGGAATTAGGATTCGCCTGAGAAGGCGACGTATGTACACTACACGGTATATTTAATTACTTCATATTACTATAGTATAAAAAGTACATAACTCCTTGTTTTAGATGACAAATATGAAACACCAGGACACAACAATGATCCATCACATCAGTGGAGGATGCATACAGGTCAGATCGCCCCACAGGGCCAATAAAAATAAATCTCATTAGTTTCCAAGTGGATCGTAAATAGATCAATCTAACAGTATACAATTCATTTAAATAGGTATTGTCACGTAAGTTATGAGTATCAAATCTGATATTTTATTTCGACATACAAAAGTATTCGCTAAAACAAATCCTTAGAAGCACCTACATAACGTAGTTAAATATGAAGCAATATAACAGTCCGCCACTGTGCGCTATTTTATTAGTAATAACGATAAAAACAGATATTTATGGCGTCCCTTCTGGTGCAAACAAATGAAGTGAAGCCACTACGAAGAGAAACAAAATATACCTATAACAAACATGAGACTAGTAAAATTTTATGACCGAGAAAAATTACCGGAAAATATAGATTGCTTATACTTACATACATACTCGTCTCCAAGGAAACATTAATACTCGCAGATAGTTTAAATAGAATACACTTATAATATCTAACTAGTTAGGTTAATTTATCTTAGAGCATAGTTTTGAGTAACACTACGCTGCTTTAATGCAAAATATACAAATATTAATACATCAAATACTTGTTGCGGTTTTCTTTCATCTTTTTTTTTTAATACTAGTACACTTTTAGTAGCCAAATGGGCAAATCGCAGTCTATATAATTGTCACGCATGCCTGTTTGAATATCAAACGATCAAACACTGATTATATAGGTAGAGCATATGCACTTTTTTTTTTTCTTATATATCTCGGCTATTACTGGGATTAGCTGAAAGAATTATGGAAGATCGTAATACTGGGTACAGGCGACTCAAAGTAGCGCCCGATGACATTAATAATAACAAGTAGTCATGAGATACACTAAGCATTAAGTTCCAAATAATTGTCATCTCTTCCGGACGTATACAAATATTTTCTAGAGTCTATTCTTATACGTAATATAATAAAATATGTCAGACAGAGATTAAGCTACTGAGAATGATGAGTGAATCGAGTACTTAGCTGCCGCATTATCACACAGTATCAATACTAGATACAAGTAATGGATACACGGAAAGATTTATCGCTTCAATTAATCATACCGATCCCATCTCGCTATACAAAATCGTTAGCAATGTCGTTGGTCGATATTAAAAATCGACGGAACACGTGCAAACATCGTTCCACGTATGTCGGAATTAAGCTAATATACTAGTATGAAGCAGTTAATCTTTGGATATGATAATTTAATTGGCTAATGTCAGTATATTTGATTAATGCTCAAAGCATAAACTATGATATAACTTCATATTGTGGAACATAGAGTTCATAATTGAAACCGTTGTAATGTGTGAAACTTAAGCTCCTCGTGCCGGGTGCTTCGGCGAAGGGCATAAGTTCGTGCACGAGTGACGAGAATGACGGCCTCTCGTCGGGATCCACCTGCCAGCACTGCAGGCACAGCTGGAACAGTTCGTCGCCCACGTATGATGGCTGCGACGGCCGCATACCCCTCAACACTCTAGCTGCTACGTCTTTGTTTCCACTATGAGAATATGGTGTAGCTCCTATAGTGAATGCTTCCCACATCAAACATCCAAAAGACCATACATCAGCTTTAGGGTTGTACCGCGTCTGACGAAGCATTTCGTGTGACATCCACCTAGTGTAGTCAGGAGTTTCATGCAGTGGTCTGATATGGGACAATCCAAAACCAGACACTTTCGTGACCCCATTTGCAGTGATCGCGATGTTACGACAGCATAACCGTTTGTGTGCAATCTTCTTGCTATGCAGGTAGTCCATCCCACGAGCGATGTCAACACAGGTTTGCAGTATTTGGTTTTCAGTAACTAGACAAAACTTATTATTCTGGAGATCTCTGTGTCTACTCTGCAATAGCATATCTTTTAATGACTGCTTTGTGTCCTGCAACACCACAAATAGTGTTGTATTTGTTTCACAGATACCAATCAGAGAAATGACATTTTCATGCTCACTGGATTTAATTAAAAGATCCAACTCCTGTAACATGAGTCTTTTGTCAGGTTTCTCCAACTCCCTATCAGATATCACCTGGACCAAGCCTGAAGTCTGAGCCCCGTGTTGTTGAACTTTACCTTTTGTAAATTTCCCATAGCTGCCAAGTCCAATGACACAAGATATATCAATGTCAATGAGGTTTCTTGGAATATTCCACAATTTACGTTTCAAGTTGCCATAGTAGTCAACTCTTTCGTCTTCATCTTGGAGAAAGCCAGAGTTTTCTATCTCAATACAGGGTTCACTAAGACTTAAGGGCAGTGATTGAGATCCACGCTGCATTCGGGCCAGTTGGATTTTCTTACGCAATATAATGAGGAGTCCGACACCTATCAACAGCAGCACCACTCCAATAGCAATGGCAGCACCCAGTGCCACCACCATTGGAGAAATCTCTTCAGGCTCATTGATGTTTAAGATGATCTTTTTAGTTGATTCAGCATATCTCACTTTTCTCACATGATCCTTCTCACTGACAACACCGAGAGACACATCAATATCATTAGTTAGAGGCAGGGGTGCATTGTAGAACCCATTATATGTACTCCTATCACCAATTATGAAATCCTGCTTTATGTCATCTGGATCTAGCTCAGCAGTGATATAGTAAGGGAGGCCTTGTTCATCTGCATAGGAGTGATTACCAAGATTTTCAATTAGAAATCCTTGCTGGTACAATTCAACAGAGACAACTATTCTATACATAGATATAGGGCCATTAATATTCTTAGCTTCTGGAATGTGAACGAGCATTCGATCTCCATGTCTCTCCTTTATCTCTATGTCCGGAGGGCTAGGGTCCGGTGTGCCAATCACTGTAGTGACACTGGCTGTAATATTGGGCCCTTCCTCGTCATGGTTAGTTGCAGCAACACTGACATTATATGTAGACCCCGGATGCAAATTTACTAATACAAATTGGTATGTGCTATTTGAGACCCTCCATTCAAAAGGTGGCAAAGGGTAATCTGCATAACTTTCTATGGGTGTGGCTCTTATCATATAACCAGTAATAATTGAAAATGCCTGTGGTCCGGTCCAGCGTAAACGGGCCGTGGTTTCAGTGAAATTCGACACATCCAAGGAGGCGGGCGGGCCAGGAGCTCTCACATCGGTATCATACACGCTGCCAGCATTATCTCCACCACATTTCTGAGTTTCATTCTTAGGACATGGTGTATCACAAGCCTCTATAGGAATCCTGAATTGGCCAGGTTTATTACCGCAGAAACAAGTAGACTCGTTACCGATAAGGGCGTATTTGTAATAAACTTGTTCACAAGCCGACAAACACACGTCTACGGATTGTCCTGTGTGAGTATTCAACAAATCCTCGATTTTAAATCTGTAGCAGCCGATGTAGTCCCCGCGATCACTTTCACAGCAACTAAAGCATATAATGACCGCCGTGAAGATATTAATCCACGGTCTACCCATTGTATACAACTATTGAGTCATCTCACCGCAGTAACATTAAATGTTCAGTAAACATACCTAATTAAAACACTTTACATAATCATATGTATAACATGTCAGTAAATAATAATTTCTGATTTTACAAAATAAGATATATATCAGAATAAACGTGACCAGATTAAAATAATTCAAATTACATCGATAAAACACAGGAAAAATGTTAAAGCCGTTGTATTTATATTTTGACGTTAGGAATATTGCCAATTGAAATAATGTTTTCGGGCTTAATAGATTTCAAAAAGGGCTAAATTAGACAAAGTTTAAAAAATTTGCTATTTTGTTCTCTATTACTTTAGTATCGTCGTTAATAAAAGGAAATGACAAAAATATATATATATATAAAACAATTTACTAAGATTTATTAAGGAATTTATATTGTTGTTAACAACTCTAGCATAGAATAGACCACACCTTTTTTTCCTGTGGATGTCATAAAGGCAATTAAAGAAATTTAATGGTAAAGAAATGGACAGTAGCGTTCGCCTGTAAACTTTACCAAAAACTACACATAAACCTATATCTTTAAAAGCCAGACTTTGGTTGCAAAATCTCTACCAATATTGGTAACTATTGGCAAAACTCTTCTTATGAGGAAGTAATCCTTCATTTGTTCAGCAATGAACAATTAACGACTGAATTGAAATGATGGATTCTAGCATTTTGTCCATTTGAAAGGTTTTTGTACGTCATTTTTCATATTTTTTTCTTTGTTTTACAAGTCTTAATTTAGGTCTAGTTGAGAAGGCGAGTTGAAATTAGAAAGTTTGAATGAAAAAAAAAATAACTAAATAAGCCAAGCAATTAAGTTGGCAACACTAGCTGTTGTTGTTTTCCAATTCGCGTTGAAAACAGGCAAAGGAGTGTGACATGCGATATGTAAAATTAATATTCCTTAGTGATGCGATTAGAGTTGATACAAATTTACATAATTGTTTCAGTATCTATAATTTATTCAATCAAATAAATCCTTACTTTTATTATGTATTGAGTATATATAGATAATTTGGCATGTTTTTTTTTTATCATAACAGTGTTGAAATTAACTAATAGTTAAATAAAAAGTATTGACATTGACTATATATAATAATTATATATATTATTATATTATTTATTATCTACTTTGCTTTCCGTAACTGAAATCAATATCATAAATCATATTAAGTCAAAAATATCTATTTCTATAATATATAAGAATAAATTATTTTGTTTCAATTACAAAGGTTTTTCATAATATTTTTTAATTAAAAATGTAAGAAGCTTCACGAGAACTGGAGATAATAGACACCTGTCTACGTGCCCATTATTTCATATTTTATATACAAATACAGTTATCAAATAACTTTAAATTTTGTATTAATAAGTACTAGGTGACGGAACTTTTCACTTAGCTGTAACATTAAATATAACCAAAAATAGTTTTATTACTACGAAACATTGTGAGAATTCGAACTATAATCCTTTATATTTTCGTATATATTAAAATAACTGAATGTAGGCTATTGATGTCTATATACATAATTTTAGATGTTAAATCAATCGATTCAATCTGATAAACTATTTCAGCTACATCACAACACTAAACATAAATGACAGTTACAGAAAGCAAACAGTTACTTATTTAATTTTTAAAAATGTTTGAACGTTATTTATTTTGAAACGAGCGAAATATAGTGTGAATTGTGAGTTTATGGATAAATGTTGTTGTTGTATTTATTGCTAACAAATACACAATTATAAAATGTCCACCAGATCCGGAAAACGTAAGTAATGAGGATTATATTTGTTGTATTGTGTATTTATGAATAGTCTGAATGTAAACATTGAAAACTCTAATTACAGGGATCCATGCCTCATTTCATGAGAGCGAAGTACCTGTTGATACTGAACTTGTTTGTAAAAAAGAAAAAAAGACCCGAAACAAACCATCAAAAGAGAATTTAGAAGACACCGTGTCTACTGTTACTAAGTCAAAAAAACGAAACAACTATGTCAGTTATCCTACAGACGACGATGTAACATCTGAGAGCGGCGTTACTAATGAGAACGAAGGCCAGCAGAGCAGAGTATTACGAAGAAATATGTTAAAAGAGCAGAATTTAAATGTACCCAATGGCGAAGTAGAAAAGCCCATGGTTGATGTAAAAAAAATTATACGACAAACTAGACGGACTAGGAAATTTTCGGAAGATAATATAGAAACGGTTACAGATCAAGAAGAATGTATTCCCGAAGTTGTAATGGAAACTGCGACTGGTAAAGTTAAAGGTAAAAAAAATAAGAAGAAAAAAGCCAAAAGTCAAAGTGAAGTTAATGGCGATAAAGAAAAGATTGTCTCTAAAAAACAATCTAAGAAAAAAAGAAAGAAGACAACCAGCAAAAATGACTGTAATGTTGAAGAGAGCAGTGTTAATAAGTCTGACATGTCAGTAGACTCATTCCATAGTGCTGCAGGCAGCTCATTACATGATGATTATGGTGTAAACCATGAAATAAATGTATCATTTGACAAATCTTCCAAAGGAGTTATTATAGTTGACAGAAATACACATGATAATGTCACATCTGAGAATGGAACTAAAACTAAGAAAAAATCATCTACATTTGAAGTTATTTACACTTCTATAAATAAAGACAAACCTAAAAATTCTCACAAGAATCCTAAAATTGTAGTTAATGAAGATAGTGAGTTACACAATATGAATAATACTTTTGGTAAAGAAACAAGGAAGAAGAGGAAACCTAATGCCAGAAGTGATACAAATGTGACAGAGAAGGTATCGGGTAAAAACTCAGATACATATGAGAAATTGAATACTACATTTGAAAAAGAAACAAATGGGAGTTCTTCAAAGATACTGAATAGTACATTTGAGAAACCAAATGAAAGAGAATCATTAATTATCAACATAACTCCTGAGACAGGTGTGAGTAAAAGAAAATCATTCAGGTCCAATTCGGAGGCACCAAAATTGTTTAACAGTACTTTTGATGAACCAGATATTGATGAAGTGACAAATCTTAACAGTACCTTTGAAAAAGATATTTGCAACATAAACAATTCTATTAAAAAAGTAACTAAAAACCTTAACACTACCTCTGAAAAAGACAACAGTACAAAATCTGGTAAAATTGCATCTGGAAAGTTTAACAATACTTTTGAAAAAAGTGATCAGAAGATAAAAACCTCGATATCAGGTTCCGATACTCTAAACCCTTTAAATAGTACATTTGAGAAGTCAAATAAGAATGGAGTGAAGATCAATACAACATTTGATAAAGACGAAACCAATTTGAACACCACATTTGACAAAACCACTGCTAATGATAGTACCAGTAAGTCATCATTGATCACTTCTGATGACTCTGAAAACTTGACCTTTGACAAGATAGCTGACAACACAAGAATCAGTGTAAGTGATGATTCTAGAACTGAGAACATTGTTAATACAACACCTGTATTAATAGACAGTAGTATGGATAATTCTAGAACAAGCAGTGAAGCTAATAAAACCTCTATGGTGAATGTACCGCTTACTCCTTTGAAAAGAGAGGGGACCTTCACTAAAGATGGCCCTGAAGCTGGCAATGATAGTTTTAGCGAAAGAACTCCTTCTAAACAAATGTCACTGTCTACTCCTGGTTCTACTCCGTTCCCCTTCTCAAAGAGTTCTCAGAGGGAAAAAAGTGTTTTGAATGTAACCCGGTCTATTGAGAAGACGGGAAGGCTGTCAGTGTCATTGGACACTACCACAAATGCTCCCACAAGGACCACTAGAGTAATGTTCTGCAGTCCAGTCAACAATCCCGCTGTTGTGATGCAACACAGAAGGAAGGTGATCAAATCAAATTTGAAAGGATCCAACAAGAGCTTCATCGTCAATGATGATGGTAAGTAGATCTATTATACTTAATAATTATTATTATATTTAGAACTTTTAAGTATATATATATTCGAATGGGTGAAAATAAAATAGTATTCCTTGTTCACACATTGTGATTGCACATCACACTCATCACAGAACATTTTTTTTATATTTTATACAACTTAGAATGGCAAATAAGCTGATGGCCCACCTGATGGAAAGTGGTAACCGTCGCCTATAGACATGAGCAGTACCATGGACATAACAGAGTATACTGTTTCGCCCATGATACCCCCATGCGTTGCCATTCCTGAGGACTCAGGTGTTATTCCTCTGTACCTAGTAAATTCATGCTGTATTCCACCCTTCTATTAGAAGCACAGCCATGCAAACACATCTGCTTCACGGTTGAAACACCAATGGGACAGAGGTACCCAAGCAATCGACTTTTGTACAAAGTCTCCCTCTGCTAATATATATACATATATATATATATATATATATATATATATATATATATATATAATATTATATCAATATTTTTGACTTGAATATATAGGATTATATGGGAGATTGTATCTCCCATATAATCCTATAAATATTTAAATTCTAATTTCCTTAATTATTATTAGCCCATAATATTATAAATCGGAGGGAAAGGGATTGCTAGTAATGGGGTCAAATACCTCCATTACTAGCAATATACCCTGTCAGGTCGATCTCCACGTGGTTCCCCCTGGTAACCATCGTGGTTGAATATGTCAGGATGGGCTAACTGACCTGCTTTCATCCTCATCAGTCATCTACCACTGGTGCCCCGCCAGTGTATACCGATAGCACAGGCGGGCTTACCATACCATTATCACCCATAAATAAAAATTATAAACAAAAAAACTGTGTCTGTGTGTTTTTTACTGAACAATGACTGAACAGACGTTATAAATCTTGGCACGGGTCAATGAATTCATTGACAGATCGTACATTTTCGTTATCACGTCGACATATCAAGTGAGGTGGCGACATCTGGTGACTTACTTTATCCATATACAAAATGACACAAGTACAGACAAGCAATAGACAAATAGACCACTAGTACAGTATTTATATGATGTATATTTGTATGCAGACAATGCGAGAAGTCCGGCGCCGCGCAAGCGCTCGTACACGCACAACGACGCGGAGAACGAGCGTGCGAAACGCAAGCGGCTCGCCGACGACCAGCAGCTCTCGGTGGACAGGCTCTCGCGGCCCAGGACCTCCGGCGCTGCAGGTGACCACCAGTCAATACTTACTGCCTTATTCATAGTTATGACTTGTAAACGGAAAAGATTCTTAATTCATCTTAATTTTTTTCCAATATTCGTTCCTTTTTTTATATATATATATATATATATATATATATATATATATATATATATATATATATATATATATATATATATATATATATATATATATATATATATATATATATATATAGATATAATACATATATATATATATATAGATATAATACATATACATAGAGAATCTAGCACCACTGGGGGGCCACCTCCAAGTGGCCCCCCCCTGGAATTCATCGTACTGTATTCCAAGTGCATTCATCACGATGGGCTAACTGACCTGCATTGTCATCCTCACCTATTATAACTGGTGCTTCGCCAGTGTATACCGATAGCGCAGGCGGGGTTACCATTCATTCATCATCCATTAAAAAAAAAACAGCGTCCCTCTTATAAAATCACCAAAAGTTAACTGCGGTTGCCAACCCGCCTGCCAAGCATAGCAACTACTGCTAAGAGGAACTACTGCCATGGGGAAGGCTATGTTCAACAGAAGATGGTTAATGGCTGATACAAACAGTAACAGCTTTACTTTCATGTTGGTTTTGTACAAAAGTCGTTTGCTTGGGTACCTCTGTCCCATTCGTGTTTTTACCGTGAAGAAGTTGTGTTTGTTTGGCTGTGTTTCGGTTTGATGGGTGGGATATGGCGTGAATTTACAAGGTACAGAGGAATAACACCTGAGTCCACAGGAATGACAACGCATGGAGGGTATCATGGGCGAAACAGTATACTCTGTCATGTCCACAATACTACTTATGTCTATAAGTGACGGTTACCACTTTCCATCAGCTTGTTTGCCATTCTAAATTGTATAAAAAAAAAAATTTGCTTTCAATTATAACTACACTGTTTTAGCAGCGTAATCTTTTCATCGTCCATTAAATATTTATTAGTAACAATATTCTTAAAACTGATGTTAGTAAATTTACATACACAATACACATACACACACATACATACATATAATATATTAAGCAGTATACATATAATCACCGCTGTACAATTCCATTGGAAATTGCGCAGCAGTGATTAACGTACACACAGTGCGGCCTGCTTGCTATCATACTCAGGATGCTGTTGGCGCTGGCACGTACTCTGCGCACCTGCCTACCTTTTTCATCATTGCATCGTGGCATAAAAACAATCTACACGATGCTCGGCGAACACCCCTGACGCGCTACAGAATTGTGGCAGCCCCATCCTGAACGCGTTATTATATTAGATACCAAGGTCGCTGTAGGATTTTTGAGTATATACAGCCCACAGGTTGCATGCGTAGAAAGATGTGCAACATGACCTAAATAATAAAAATAAAAAAACAATAAAATTTATAATATATTTATTTATTTATTTACAAGAAACATTATTGTATGGAAGGCAGTCTTGAAATAGTACTCAGTGTATATAAATTCATTAATTTTAACATCATCGTCATAATCATGATGATCTCAGTCTTTAAGTGGCCACTACATAAGCCTCCCTTATGTGGTGGACAGTGTGGTAACTCCTCAAAGAGTTTAGCCAGTACTTGCCACGCTTGGAAGGCGGATTGGCAATCGCAGTTAGGCTTTGGAGATGTTTAAAGAGGAACGCTGCTGCCCAACTCTCGCCCTCCCTTAGTTACCTCTTACGACACTCATGGGAAAGGAAGGGGTGGCCTATTCTGTGTCGAGACCAAACTGTAAATTTTAACTTTTTTATAAAAAAATTGATGAAGTGACGACCTGAAATGCATTGCAGGGAGTTAGTGGATGCAGGTGGCTCAGGACCGTTCTTTATGGCAGAATATGGGGAAGGATTATGTCCGGCAGTGGATGGACAATGGTTGAAATGGATGAATGAATTACTATTTAATTCTCATCTATCACCTCTTCACTGTTACTCACCAGCGTATGCCGATAACGCTGCCTGGATTAGCATTCCATATCATCCATTAAAAAAGTCACGTCGATTATCGTTCTCGCGGTCTTATTACAAGTTTAGACAAAGGAAACTGTAATAATAACACAATAGAACTTTTACTGTTCCTTGCAAATAAATTCATGACTATAGAAAAAGGGCCAACAAATTCCGTGACTCGGGGACAAGCTCGTACCTACTACCTATGGTGGAACAAAAGTTACTGAGACTTGCAGTAACAAAGTATGTTGCGCTATGCGACGTTAGCTAAATTACAAACGTCGCATTACAAGTTCGGCACGAAGTATTCTAAATTCTTGGAAATGAGGACACTAAAAAATATAAGCATTATTTATTTATTTAACACTTTATTGCACCAACATAACAGGATTTGTTGAACGATTTTCAATACGTATAGTGTAGTACAAAAGGCGGTCTTATTGCTAAGCAATCTCTTCCATACAACCTTTGGGTAGAAGGAATTAAAGAATAAATAGGTAGGTGGCGCGTTAAAAAAATAGATTTGTAAAAAATAATATCTGTGACAGCATAGTCATATACACATACATAAATAAACACATACATCCAAATATATACATATATATACAAACACATACATATACAAATATATATACATGCAAACACATAAATACATATATACGCATATATATTACTAGCTGATCGGACAAATGTTTGCCACTACCGCCACCTACCGGGTCCGGCGGTTTCAAAGATCCGCATAAACGAACACGCGAGATTTTTATATAATAAGATTAGTGATAGGCCGTTATTTTTTTTTATTTCTATATTAGAATACACAGCCGTCTGCCCCGGCATAGAATGGGCCACCCTCCTTTTTTTATTCAACTTCGAACGGCAAACAAGTTGACGGCCCACCTGATGGAAAGTGGTAACCGTCGCCTATAGACATGAACAGTACCATGCACATAACAGAGGATACTGTTTCGCTCATGGTACCCTCCATGCGTTGCCATTCCTGAGGTCTCAGGTGTTATTCCTCTGTACACAGTAAATGCACGCCATATCCCACCCTTCAAACCGAAACACAGCCATGCAAACAAAACCCTTCCTTTCCTTTGGTAGTCGTAAGAGGCGACTAAGGATGGACGAGAAATGGACAGCAGCGTCCTACTTAAAACATCTAAAAGTCTACCTGCGGTTGCCAACCCGCCTGCCAAACGTGGCAATTACTGGCACAACTAACATTATAGAGAAGGCTTATGTCCAGCGGTGGACAATTAAAGGTTGAAATAATAAAATAATAATTAGAATGCACAAGGATACCGCTCT
Organism: Galleria mellonella; assembly: GCF_026898425.1. Lineage (NCBI taxonomy): Eukaryota > Metazoa > Arthropoda > Insecta > Lepidoptera > Pyralidae > Galleria > Galleria mellonella. Next base: position 727,467 of record NW_026442138.1, read on the forward strand.
TTTTTTAATTTAATTTAAACGGTTTTATTTAGCTCAACCTGTACGGTATTTATTTATTAAACGGTTTTTTTATTTGGGTCAAAATTAGAAATTGGAATTTAAGCACCTTCCCGTTGTCAGATTGATCTGAAATTTGGTACACACATTTAATTTAGATGACAATACAATATAATAAAATCCATAACATTATAAATCTAAGATGGCCGCCGATACAAAATGGCGGATTACATATTTTTCCTTAACCCCCTCAATATGGGTATCAAATGAAAGGGCTACACTAGTAAAACACGATGATTATGTCAAAATTTAAAATTCAAGATGGACGCCGTTCCAATATGGCGGACTAGGTACATATTTTTCCACAACCACCACAATTTGGGTATCAAATAATAGGACTACACTGCGACACCCAGACCCTAGACACACAGACACTAGACACTCGGATACAAGACACTCAGACACTAGACACACAGACACTAGACACTCGGATACAAGACACTCAGACACTAGACACTCGGACACTCAGACACTAGACACTTGGATACAAGACACTCAGACACTAGACACTCGGACACTAGACACTCAGACACTAGACACTCGACACTAGACACTCGACACTCAGACACTAGACACTCGACACTCGACACTCGACACTTGACACTCGACACTCAGATACTAAACACTAGACACTAGACACTCCGATTTTCGGATACAAGACACTCAGACACTAGACTCTCAGACACTTGACACTCAGACACCCAGACACTAGACACTCAGACACTAGACACTCAGATACTAGACACTCGAAACTCGACACTCGACACCACAATATGGGTATCAAATAATAGGACTACACTGCGACACTAAACACTAGACACTCCGATTTTCGGATACAAGACACTCAGACACTAGACTCTCAGACACTTGACACTCAGACACCCAGACACTAGACACTCAGACACTAGACACTCAGATACTAGACACTCAGATACTAGACACTCGAAACTCGACACTCGACACTTGACACTCGACACTCGACACTCGACACTCGACACTTAGACACTGGACACTCAGACACCCAGACACTAGACACTCAGACACTAGACACTCGGATACAAGACACTCAGACAACTAGACTCTCAGACACTTGACACTCAGACACCCAGACGTTAGACACTCAGACACTAGACACTCGACACTCGACACTTGACACTCGGCACTCGACACTTAGACACTAAACACTAGACACTCAGACACTCGACACTCAGACACTTGACACTCGGCACTCGACACTTAGACACTAAACACTAGACACTAAACACTCAGACACTAGACACTCGACACTCAGATACTAAACACTAGACACTAGACACTCCGACACTCGGATACAAGACACTCAGACACTAGACTCTCAGACACTTGACACTCAGACACCCAGACACTAGACACTCAGACACTAGACACTCGGATACAAGACACTCAGACACTAGACTCTCAGACACTTGACACTCAGACACCCAGACACTAGACACTCGACACTCGACACTCGACACTCGACACTCGACACTCGGCACTCGACACTCGACACTCGACACTCGACACTCGACACTCGACACTCGACACTCGACACTCGACACTCGACACTCGACACTCGACACTCGACACTCGACACTCGACACTCGACACTCGACACTCGACACTCAGACACTAGACACTCGACACTAGACACTCAGACACTCAGACACTCAGACACTCAGACACTAGACACTCGGACACTCGGACACTCGACACTCGACACTTGACACTCGGCACTCGACACTCAGACACCCAGACACTAGACACTCAGACACTAGACACTCGGATACAAGACACTCAGACACTAGACTCTCAGACACTTGACACTCAGACACCCAGACACTAGACACTAACACTAGACACTCGACACTCGACACTCGACACTCGACACTTGATACTCGACACTCGACACTCGACACTCGACACTCGACACTCGACACTCGACACTCAACACTCAGACACTCAGGCACTAGACACTCAGACACTCGACACTAGACACTCAGACACTCAGACACTAGACACTCAGACACTAGACACTCAGACACTAGACATACAGACACTAGACATTCGGATACAAGACACTCAGACACTAGACTCTCAGACACCCAGACACTAGACACTCGGACACTCGACACTCGACACTCGACACTTAGACACTAAACACTAGACACTAGACACTCAGACACTCGACACTCAGACACTTGACACTCGGCACTCGACACTTAGACACTAAACACTAGACACTAGACACTCAGACACTCGACACTCAGACACTAGACACTCGATACTCGACACTCAGATACTAAACACTAGACACTAGACACTCCGACACTCGGATACAAGACACTCAGACACTAGACTCTCAGACACTAGACACTCGGATACAAGACACTCAGACACTAGACACTCGGACACTCAGACACTAGACACTTGGATACAAGACACTCAGACACTAGACACTCGGACACTAGACACTCAGACACTAGACACTCGACACTAGACACTCGACACTCAGACACTAGACACTCGACACTCGACACTCGACACTTGACACTCGACACTCAGATACTAAACACTAGACACTAGACACTCCGATTTTCGGATACAAGACACTCAGACACTAGACTCTCAGACACTTGACACTCAGACACCCAGACACTAGACACTCAGACACTAGACACTCAGATACTAGACACTCGAAACTCGACACTCGACACCACAATATGGGTATCAAATAATAGGACTACACTGCGACACTAAACACTAGACACTCCGATTTTCGGATACAAGACACTCAGACACTAGACTCTCAGACACTTGACACTCAGACACCCAGACACTAGACACTCAGACACTAGACACTCAGATACTAGACACTCAGATACTAGACACTCGAAACTCGACACTCGACACTTGACACTCGACACTCGACACTCGACACTCGACACTTAGACACTGGACACTCAGACACCCAGACACTAGACACTCAGACACTAGACACTCGGATACAAGACACTCAGACAACTAGACTCTCAGACACTTGACACTCAGACACCCAGACGTTAGACACTCAGACACTAGACACTCGACACTCGACACTTGACACTCGGCACTCGACACTTAGACACTAAACACTAGACACTCAGACACTCGACACTCAGACACTTGACACTCGGCACTCGACACTTAGACACTAAACACTAGACACTAAACACTCAGACACTAGACACTCGACACTCAGATACTAAACACTAGACACTAGACACTCCGACACTCGGATACAAGACACTCAGACACTAGACTCTCAGACACTTGACACTCAGACACCCAGACACTAGACACTCAGACACTAGACACTCGGATACAAGACACTCAGACACTAGACTCTCAGACACTTGACACTCAGACACCCAGACACTAGACACTCGACACTCGACACTCGACACTCGACACTCGACACTCGGCACTCGACACTCGACACTCGACACTCGACACTCGACACTCGACACTCGACACTCGACACTCGACACTCGACACTCGACACTCGACACTCGACACTCGACACTCGACACTCGACACTCGACACTCGACACTCGACACTCAGACACTAGACACTCGACACTAGACACTCAGACACTCAGACACTCAGACACTAGACACTAGACACTCGGACACTCGGACACTCGACACTCGACACTTGACACTCGGCACTCGACACTCAGACACCCAGACACTAGACACTCAGACACTAGACACTCGGATACAAGACACTCAGACACTAGACTCTCAGACACTTGACACTCAGACACCCAGACACTAGACACTAACACTAGACACTCGACACTCGACACTCGACACTCGACACTTGATACTCGACACTCGACACTCGACACTCGACACTCGACACTCGACACTCGACACTCAACACTCAGACACTCAGGCACTAGACACTCAGACACTCGACACTAGACCCTCAGACACTCAGACACTAGACACTCAGACACTAGACACTCAGACACTAGACATACAGACACTAGACATTCGGATACAAGACACTCAGACACTAGACTCTCAGACACCCAGACACTAGACACTCGGACACTCGACACTCGACACTCGACACTTAGACACTAAACACTAGACACTAGACACTCAGACACTCGACACTCAGACACTTGACACTCGGCACTCGACACTTAGACACTAAACACTAGACACTAGACACTCAGACACTCGACACTCAGACACTAGACACTCGATACTCGACACTCAGATACTAAACACTAGACACTAGACACTCCGACACTCGGATACAAGACACTCAGACACTAGACTCTCAGACACTTGACACTCAGACACCCAGACACTAGACACTCGACACTCGACACTCGACACTCGACACTTGACACTCGACACTCGACACTCGACACCCGACACCCGACACTCGACACTCGACACTCGACACTTGACACTCGACACTCGACACTCGACACTCAGACACTCAGACACTAGACACTCGACACTAGACACTCAGACACTAGACACTCGGACACTCGGACACTCGGACACTCGACACTCGACACTTGACACTCGGCACTCGACACTTAGACACTAAACACTAGACACTCGACACTCGACACTCGACACTCGACACTTGACACTCGACACTCGACACTCGACACTCAACACTCAGACACTCAGACACTCGACACTAGACACTCAGACACTCAGACACTCAGACACTAGACACTCAGACACTCAGACACTAGACACTCAGACACTAGACACTCAGACACTAGACAATCAGACACCCAGACACTAGACATACAGACACTAGACATTCGGATACAAGACACTCAGACACTAGACTCTCAGACACCCAGGCACTAGACACTCGGACACTCGACACTCGACACTCGACACTTGACACTCGGCACTCGATACTTAGACACTAAACACTAGACACTAGACACTCAGACACTCGACACTCAGACACTAGACACTCAGACACTCGACATTAGATACTCAGACACTCAGACACTCAGACACTCAGACACTAGACACTCAGATACTAGACACTCAGACACTTGACACTCAGACACCCAGACACTAGACAATCAGACACCCAGACACTAGACATACAGACACTAGACACTCGACACTCAGACACTAGACACTCGACACTCGACACTCGACACTCGACACTTGACACTCGACACTCAGATACTAAACACTAGACACTAGACACTCCGATTTTCGGATACAAGACACTCAGACACTAGACTCTCAGACACTTGACACTCAGACACCCAGACACTAGACACTCAGACACTAGACACTCAGATACTAGACACTCGAAACTCGACACTCGACACCACAATATGGGTATCAAATAATAGGACTACACTGCGACACTAAACACTAGACACTCCGATTTTCGGATACAAGACACTCAGACACTAGACTCTCAGACACTTGACACTCAGACACCCAGACACTAGACACTCAGACACTAGACACTCAGATACTAGACACTCAGATACTAGACACTCGAAACTCGACACTCGACACTTGACACTCGACACTCGACACTCGACACTCGACACTCGACACTCGACACTCGACACTTAGACACTGGACACTCAGACACCCAGACACTAGACACTCAGACACTAGACACTCGGATACAAGACACTGAGACAACTAGACTCTCAGACACTTGACACTCAGACACCCAGACGTTAGACACTCAGACACTAGACACTCGACACTCGACACTTGACACTCGGCACTCGACACTTAGACACTAAACACTAGACACTCAGACACTTGACACTCGGCACTCGACACTTAGACACTAAACACTAGACACTAAACACTCAGACACTAGACACTCGACACTCGACACTCAGATACTAAACACTAGACACTAGACACTCCGACACTCGGATACAAGACACTCAGACACTAGACTCTCAGACACTTGACACTCAGACACCCAGACACTAGACACTCAGACACTAGACACTCGGATACAAGACACTCAGACACTAGACTCTCAGACACTTGACACTCAGACACCCAGACACTAGACACTCGACACTCGACACTCGACACTCGACACTCGACACTCGACACTCGACACTCGACACTCGACACTCGACACTCGACACTCGACACTCGACACTTAGACACTGGACACTCAGACACCCAGACACTAGACACTCAGACACTAGACACTCGGATACAAGACACTCAGACAACTAGACTCTCAGACACTTGACACTCAGACACCCAGACGTTAGACACTCAGACACTAGACACTCGACACTCGACACTCGACACTCGACACTCGACACTCGACACTCGACACTTAGACACTGGACACTCAGACACCCAGACACTAGACACTCAGACACTAGACACTCGGATACAAGACACTCAGACAACTAGACTCTCAGACACTTGACACTCAGACACCCAGACGTTAGACACTGAGACACTAGACACTCGACACTCGACACTTGACACTCGGCACTCGACACTTAGACACTAAACACTAGACACTCAGACACTTGACACTCGGCACTCGACACTTAGACACTAAACACTAGACACTAAACACTCAGACACTAGACACTCGACACTCGACACTCAGATACTAAACACTAGACACTAGACACTCCGACACTCGGATACAAGACACTCAGACACTAGACTCTCAGACACTTGACACTCAGACACCCAGACACTAGACACTCAGACACTAGACACTCGGATACAAGACACTCAGACACTAGACTCTCAGACACTTGACACTCAGACACCCAGACACTAGACACTCGACACTCGACACTCGACACTCGACACTCGACACTCGACACTCGACACTCGACACTCGACACTCGACACTCGACACTTAGACACTCGACACTCAGACACTGGACACTCAGACACCCAGACACTAGACACTCAGACACTAGACACTCGGATACAAGACACTCAGACAACTAGACTCTCAGACACTTGACACTCAGACACCCAGACGTTAGACACTCAGACACTAGACACTCGACACTCGACACTTGACACTCGGCACTCGACACTTAGACACTAAACACTAGACACTCAGACACTTGACACTCGGCACTCGACACTTAGACACTAAACACTAGACACTAAACACTCAGACACTAGACACTCGACACTCGACACTCAGATACTAGACACTAGACACTCAGACACTAGACACTCAGACACTAGACAATCAGACACCCAGACACTAGACATACAGACACTAGACATTCGGATACAAGACACTCAGACACTAGACTCTCAGACACCCAGGCACTAGACACTCGGACACTCGACACTCGACACTCGACACTTGACACTCGGCACTCGACACTTAGACACTAAACACTAGACACTAGACACTCAGACACTCGACACTCAGACACTAGACACTCAGACACTCGACATTAGATACTCAGACACTCAGACACTCAGACACTCAGACACTAGACACTCAGACACTAGACACTCAGACACTTGACACTCAGACACCCAGACACTAGACAATCAGACACCCAGACACTAGACATACAGACACTAGACACTCGACACTCAGACACTAGACACTCGACACTCGACACTCGACACTTGACACTCGACACTCAGATACTAAACACTAGACACTAGACACTCCGATTTTCGGATACAAGACACTCAGACACTAGACTCTCAGACACTAGACACTCAGATACTAGACACTCGAAACTCGACACTCGACACCACAATATGGGTATCAAATAATAGGACTACACTGCGACACTAAACACTAGACACTCCGATTTTCGGATACAAGACACTCAGACACTAGACTCTCAGACACTTGACACTCAGACACCCAGACACTAGACACTCAGACACTAGACACTCAGACACTAGACACTCAGATACTAGACACTCAGATACTAGACACTCGAAACTCGACACTCGACACTCGACACTCGACACTCGACACTCGACACTCGACACTCGACACTCGACACTCGACACTCGACACTCGACACTCGACACTCGACACTCGACACTCGACACTCGACACTCGACACTCGACACTCGACACTCGACACTCGACACTCGACACTCGACACTCGACACTCGACACTCGACACTCGACACTCGACACTCGACACTCGACACTCGACACTCGACACTCGACACTCGACACTCGACACTCGACACTCAGACACTCAGACACTCAGACACTCAGACACTCAGACACTCAGACACTCAGACACTCAGACACTAGACACTAGACACTAGACACTCGATACTCGACACTCGATACTCGACACTAGACACTAGACACTCCGACACTCGGATACAAGACACTCAGACACTAGACTCTCAGACACTTGACACTCAGACACCCAGACACTCGACACTCGACACTCGACACTCGACACTTGACACTCGACACTCGACACTCGACACTCGACACTCGACACTCGACACTCGACACCCGACACCCGACACTCGACACTCGACACTCGACACTCGACACTCGACACTCGACACTCAGACACTAGACACTAGACACTCAGACACTCAGACACTCAGACACTCAGACACTAGACACTCGGACACTCGGACACTCGACACTCGACACTTGACACTCGGCACTCGACACTTAGACACTAAACACTAGACACTCGACACTCGACACTCGACACTCGACACTTGACACTCGACACTCGATACTCGACACTCGACACTCAACACTCAGACACTCAGACACTCAGACACTAGACACTCGACACTAGACACTCAGACACTCAGACACTCAGACACTAGACACTCAGACACTAGACACTCAGACACTAGACAATCAGACACCCAGACACTAGACATACAGACACTAGACATTCGGATACAAGACACTCAGACACTAGACTCTCAGACACCCAGGCACTAGACACTCGGACACTCGACACTCGACACTCGACACTTGACACTCGGCACTCGACACTCGACACTCGACACTCAGACACTCAGACACTAGACACTCGACACTAGACACTCAGACACTCAGACACTCAGACACTAGACACTCAGACACTAGACACTCGGACACTCGGACACTCGACACTCGACACTTGACACTCGGCACTCGACACTTAGACACTAAACACTAGACACTCGACACTCGACACTCGACACTCGACACTTGACACTCGACACTCGACACTCGACACTCAACACTCAGACACTCAGACACTCGACACTAGACACTCAGACACTCAGACACTAGACACTAGACACTCAGACACTAGACACTCAGACACTAGACAATCAGACACCCAGACACTAGACATACAGACACTAGACATTCGGATACAAGACACTCAGACACTAGACTCTCAGACACCCAGGCACTAGACACTCGGACACTCGACACTCGACACTCGACACTTGACACTCGGCACTCGACACTTAGACACTAAACACTAGACACTAGACACTCAGACACTCGACACTCAGACACTAGACACTCAGACACTCGACATTAGATACTCAGACACTCAGACACTCAGACACTCAGACACTAGACACTCAGACACTAGACACTCAGACACTTGACACTCAGACACCCAGACACTAGACAATCAGACACCCAGACACTAGACATACAGACACTAGACACTCGACACTCAGACACTAGACACTCGACACTCGACACTCGACACTTGACACTCGACACTCAGATACTAAACACTAGACACTAGACACTCCGATTTTCGGATACAAGACACTCAGACACTAGACTCTCAGACACTTGACACTCAGACACCCAGACACTAGACACTCAGACACTAGACACTCAGATACTAGACACTCGAAACTCGACACTCGACACCACAATATGGGTATCAAATAATAGGACTACACTGCGACACTAAACACTAGACACTCCGATTTTCGGATACAAGACACTCAGACACTAGACTCTCAGACACTTGACACTCAGACACCCAGACACTAGACACTCAGACACTAGACACTCAGATACTAGACACTCAGATACTAGACACTCAGATACTAGACACTCAGATACTAGACACTCGAAACTCGACACTCGACACTCGACACTCGACACTCGACACTCGACACTCGACACTCGACACTCGACACTCGACACTCGACACTCGACACTCGACACTCGACACTCGACACTCGACACTCGACACTCGACACTCGACACTCGACACTCGACACTCGACACTCGACACTCGACACTCGACACTCGACACTCGACACTCGACACTCGACACTCGACACTCGACACTCGACACTCGACACTCGACACTCGACACTCGACACTCGACACTCGACACTCGACACTCGACACTCGACACTCGACACTCGACACTCGACACTCGACACTCGACACTCGACACTCGACACTCGACACTCGACACTCGACACTCGACACTCGACACTCGACACTCGACACTCGACACTCGACACTCGACACTCGACACTCGACACTCGACACTCGACACTCGACACTCGACACTCAGACACTCAGACACTCAGACACTCAGACACTCAGACACTCAGACACTCAGACACTAGACACTCAGACACTCGACATTAGATACTCAGACACTCAGACACTCAGACACTAGACACTCAGACACTAGACAATCAGACACCCCGACACTAGACATACAGACACTAGACATTCGGATACAAGACTCTCAGACACTTGACACTCAGACACCCAGACACTAGACACTCTAACACTAGACACTCGACACTCGACACTCGACACTCGACACTCGACACTCGACACTCGACACTCGACACTCGACACTCGACACTCGACACTCGACATTAGATACTCAGACACTCAGACACTCAGACACTAGACACTCAGACACTAGACACTCAGACACCCAGACACTAGACATACAGACACTAGACATTCGGATACAAGACACTCAGACACTAGACTCTCAGACACCCAGACACTAGACACTCGGACACTCGACACTCGACACTCAGACACTAAACACTAGACACTCAGACACTCAGACACTAGACACACATCTCACCAGATGGATGGTGATGATGTGGTCTTAGACGAAGCTTGTAGACTCGCGAATAGCCTATTCACAATTGCTTTAAATTAGTTGTGATTATTTTTATTAAACTTAAGATTGTGTGACGTTAGAGGGGCAGATAAAAAAAATAGGTAATTAGATACCTCGTTAGTAAGCGGTAGTTATACTACCCAAGTTAAGGTAATAGGTTAAAACGTGCCGAGGACTGTATGGCATTAGGGTGGATAAAAATGTAATGTCGTAAGCGCTTCCCCCTCATGATTGGGCGCATCTTGTTGTATATTAACCCATTAGAAGTCACTGTACTCGATTGAGTACAGGCATATATTTAAGTGCCAGTTACAGATCGCGTAAAGTTATCGTAGCCTACCTTATTATTTTACTATATCGATCAACTGTTCAAGTATATTGACGAATATTACGAGGGTAGTGTGATTTTTTATGATAAAAAGTGTAAGTTGAAGTTGTATCATTGAGACACTGTGGAGGTAAGTTCATTATTTTAATTATTTTCTAATAATTACCGTTTATAAGTAGATTTTTTTCATTTCATTAGTATAAAATACGTATCAGGATTAGTTATAAACAATAATGCAATCATTACTTGTAACTAAAATAAAACAAGAGCCATGTAAATGTTGGTGTACTCGGTTGAGTACAGTGACAACATAAGTAAGTAAAATAACCATTTTTTTTTCAGGTTCCTAACAATAAAAAAAAGCATTTTATAACTCGAACGAGCTACAAGAGGCTTGAAGCAGCGATTGAAGCTGTTTTAGAAGAAAACGATAAGGGTGAATATGACTTGGCGATCATCCCACCTGATGACAGATGAGGAGAAAGGCACTGATGAGGATATGGCGACATGTCCCATACCGCAAGACGTACCTGGTACTATGGAGATATTCACATACCGAAAGGATAGGAATACGTAAGACAGCTCGTACGGCAATAGTGATGAAAAACTGCTGGTGTCAAAAAGAATACGACTAGATTCTACTCGGATCGGGCTCGAATTTGAAGTGGATTGGCACTTCGAATTCGAACCCGATCTAGCGAAAGTGTTCCCCTACATACTCTTTGCCGGCCAAGAAACTATTATATTATTATTGAAGTCCATGACAGGAAGAGTACTATTTATGAACAGCTGAAAGGCCTCAATTCTGTACAAATATTGGAAAAAAATATTGATAATGATATAATTGATATGATTATAGAAAACACAGCCAATTATACACTCATCAACATAATAGACATGAATTTCGACTGGATTCCTCTGATTTAGAAAAAGTTCTTAGGCTTAGCACAAAGGATATGAAAAAGAAAGAACGCGCCACTTATGACTACAGGTTTGACAAAACAGGTGAACTTTTATTAGTAAGGTGGAAAGATAACAGTGTATGTATCATAGTAACTAACTAGGATACCATTGAATCGCTAGAAACAGTCAAGTGATGGTGTCGAATAAAGAAGAAAAAGATGGACATGGCACGTTTATTCCAAACGTAGAACAAAAATATGGGAGGTGTGGATGAGCTGGACCAGTCTGTTTTATTATATAGAATTGCTGTGTCTAAAAAGTGGTGGTGGGTGTTGTTCACTTACATGTTAGACGTAGCTAATGCTAATGCCTGGCGATTACATGTGATGAGTAACGATGATCAACTCATGTTTCGTCGTCACATCGCACGATATTATTTACGCCAAGGTGATCAAAGAGATCGCGTCAGGCTGCATCAATAGTCTGTGGTCTTTCCCAAGATGAAGTTGGACACTATCCTACTAAAATTAAAAACAGCTGCGGTGTGTTCTTTGTCATTCAAGAGTGCGTTGGCAGTGTAAAAAGTGCCTAAAAACACTTTGTGTCGAAAAAGCGTGTTTGGAAATATTTCATACATAGAGGTGGTCAGTGTACTCAATTGAGTACACCCCCATAATTTCGCGAAAATTACTATATTTGAATTTTTTTTCGTATTTTGTGTTTCGATGCTCTTATTTTAGTATGAAAATAAAGAAAATTTAAAAAAAGAAACAGTACTTTTTATTTGACTTCTAATGGGTTAAGCCCCTTTACTGGACTGCGTGGGGGGGGGGGGTCGACCGTCAAAATGCCCCTTAATCGTGGGAACAACATGGTAACAATAAACAAAAAAATACCAACAAATATAAATAAGACTGGAGGCTTACCATCAGTATTTGAAATATTTGTAGGTGCAAAAGTAATGTTGCGGTCCAACATTGACGTTACAAAAGGATTGGTAAATGACGCTATAGGCCACATTACAGAAATTTTTTGGCCTCAGTTCCGTCGAACCCAAATGTACGAAACAGATATATCATCAGTTTTAATTGACTTTGGCACAGACGGCATGCACGTTATTTACCCTAAAGCCATACAGTTTCCAGCAAAATTCAATTATGGTACGGCTGAAAAAAGGATGTTGCCCTTAGTTTTGTCATGAGCATTCACCGTCCATAAAATGCAGGGCAGCACCGTCGACCATGCAGTAGTATATTTGGGCTCAAAATGGTTTGAGGAAGGACAAGCTTACGTGGCTCTAAGTCAAGTCTCTGGAAGGGCTATGTATTGAGGAATTAGATTGTACTAAATTATCAGGTAAGAAACCATGTAATAATGATGCACTGAATGAATTAAATAGAATGAGGAATATTCGGTAAACAATTTCACTAAATACTAAAAACAAGAAAATAAAAATCGGTAAAAAAACTTTTAAGTTAAACGGTTTTAATTTATGTGCACTGAAAACTACAAAATAAATAAATAGTTACTTACCTATCAACCTACGTAGGTGATGTCGGTCATTAATATCTCTGATGGTATTGGTTGTCATAACATGAACCATGTCAGCGGCCGAAAGGCAGTTCATGAGAGAACACTAACACCAGGGTTTGCTTGGTAGGTAAACTAAGCAGCCCACACTATAACAAGTAGGTATTTTGACCTTCTAGTTCAGAAATATTTTAGTACTAGGCAGAATAGCTTTTAGGCATATTAGACTAAAATAAAAACGTGGGGCCCCTCTGAAATCATACCTATAGCAGAGCATATCTTATACTTTGGTAGATCATGAGCTCGGCGTTCGCTGGTGAAGCCGTAACGGCTGGTTATTGATGGTCAAAACCTCCAGTTACGATTATAGTAAGTCGATTCAGCTGACCCTGAACTCCGGAGCTATGAGGTTTCGGATGCGACCGGGGTAAACCGCTAGGATGATGATGATGACGATTATAATAAGTCGATGTAATCCACACTTAGTATAGTAGAAAGTAATACAGAAATAGTTAATGGGCCCCACGTTTTTATTTTAGTCTAATATGCCTAAAAGCTATTCTGCCTAGTACTAAAATATTTCTGAACTAGAAGGTCAAAATACCTACTTGTTATAGTGTGGGCTGCTTAGTTTACCTACCAAGCAAACCCTGGTGTTAGTGTTCTCTCATGAACTGCCTTTCGGCCGCTGACATGGTTCATGTTATGACAACCACTACCATCAGAGATATTAATGACCGAGATCACCTACGTAGGTTGATAGGTAAGTAACTATTTATTTATTTTGTAGTTTTCAGTGCACATAAAATAAAACCGTTTAACTTAAAAGTTTTTTTACCGATTTTTATTTAATGTGTGACAATGAAATGGTCACCCCGCCTGCGCTAACGGAATACGCTGGCGGGGCACCAGTGAAGGATGATAGGTGACAATGCAAGCAGGTCAATTAGCCCATCGAGACAAACTAGAATTAACCATGATGGTATCCAGGGGGAACTACGTGGAGGTCAACCTAATAGAGTGTATTGCTAGCAATGGGACAGTTAGACCCCATTACTAATAATCCCTTTCCCCCCCGATACCGTACGTTTGATAGTATACAGTCACGTTCGCAATCCCTGTAGACGCCTGTAGCCCTAAAACAAGCTTAAGCTTGTCTGTTAAACCCTTTTTTTTATATATATATATATATATATATATATATATATATATATATATATATATATATATATATATATATATAAAATTTTATAGCCGAATTCCAATATATTGATATTTGTGACGGGCGATATTGTTTTTGATAAAGCATTTATAATAAATGCTTTAATCTTGAAAGATTATTTCAATTTTATTACCCATTCAACTTGATAGATAGATAATTTATTTGCATTACTTACAGCACACAAACGACAATAGACAAAGACAGTGGAAAAAGATAAAAAAAGATATATGTACAAAAAATAATAAAAAATAAAAAGCCTAAAATCAGTAATATTTTTTTCCCTTCATGCGTGTGCCACAGTAACACAAAATGGTCACAACACAGTTTATTGTTTTGCCTTAAAAAGAGCAAAACACTGATATTCTGTTGTGACCAAAAGTGAGGCGCGAAATTTCACTAAAAAAAAAAATATAGACTGTCTCCATGAACTAGAGCTTTGGGAAGCAGGTTCGAAACCACGTGGTTTTTAGATTCTAGATCATCGATGGATCAAAGAATTATATATTTTTATTCTTCTATACTGTTGCATATTCGCGATTCGAGTGGCCTCGTCCATTGTAAATTGCATGTAAAGCTTACATTGTTGAGAAATGGTTCATATGCATGTTCGGCCGTGAACTAGAAAGTGGTCGGTTGCACACTTGACATCCTGAAATGTTTTATTTCTCTCCTCTTAAACGATCTTGATTTTTTTCTACAGCGATTAAAAATTTTAATTTAACAAACATTGAGGTAAGAAATATAAGAAAGGATAAATAGATTTTTATTATAGGATAATAAAGTATCAAAACTTTTAAACCGGCCTGTAGTTATAAAAAAAAACTCGACATAGTACTGGCCATTAATAATTAAAGAGATGGCGTTACTTGCTTCTAACAATATTTATTTGTTTTTTTTTTTTTTTGCAGGAAAACCGGAACCGGTCACTCCGTCCAAGAAGATTCCAACTCCATCCAAATCGAAATCCGATACTAAGATATCGAGAACCAAACTACCGAATTTCGCAGCGCTGCACCAGCGAAGGTTCGAGAAGATGGAGTCGTTGGACGAGTGCCAGGAGCGGAAGGCGAAGAGAGCGCGGCAACTGCTCGTTCCCACCGCTCCCATTACAGTCCTGGAGAGAAGCAGCCCTAGAGGTTAGTGTCCCCTGAAATTTGTACTCATATGTGTATATATTGTAATTTATTAACAGGGGGGGGGGAGGGATTGTTCGTAATGGGGATTAGTAGCCCCATTGCTAACAATATACCCTGTCAGGTCGACCTCCTCGTGGTTCTCCCTGGAAACCATCGTGATTGATTGATTGTTGGTTTCGTCACGGTAAGCTAACTGGCCTGTTTTCATACCTCATTCTATCATCCCTCACTGGTGCCCCGCCTGTGTATACCGATAGCGCAGGCAGGGTTACCATTCCATTATCATCCATTAAAAAAAATGAACAAACAGACTGTATTTTATATTAAAAAAGTCGTGTGAAGTCGGAACGGGACGCCAGTTTTATACATATAAAGCAAGCACCACGCACACAGACGCACCGTCGCCAGCTGCGTACGCTTGCACGCACACTGGCGCGATCTCTCTCTCTCACACAGTCGCACTATATTTAGCCAGGACGTTTATCTATCGGGCACGTCACGATCGATTTTAATAATCTACGATAGTAAAATGTTTATATGGGTTATGCTCGCTTATAAATAAGTTTTTATTATTTCGCCAATATTTCAAACGACTCGGTTCCAGTCTCTCAATGGTAGTGCAATAATAAGCTAGTTCGCCCTTTGTAGGGACATAAATTGCTTATTATATACACTGTGGCATGGTACGGGTCGGCTGCCAGCATTTTACCAGAGGAACACTTTGTACAAAAACTACACACTTCGTTTGCTTGAGCACCTATGTCCTATTTGTGTTTCTACCGTAAAACAGTTGTGTTTGCATGGCTGTGTTTCGGTTTGAGGATGGGATATGGCAATGAATTTACAGGGTACAGAGGAATAACAACTAAGTCCTCAGGAATGGCAACGCATGGGAGGTATCATGGGCGAAACAGTATACTCTGTTATGTCCCTGGTACTGCTCATGTCTATAGGCGACGGTTACCACTTTCCATCAGGGGGCCGTCAGCTTATTTGCCATTAAAAAAAAATAGTAAAATATTGTCAAATTTTAGCAGATTTTATGTATTGAATGAGGTTTCTTCAAATAGCTATGAAATATTTTGTGTGAGAGTATATACTATATTTGTAACAAATTTTGTAGCGATTAGTTGAACCGTCAAGGCTTCAAGGGAAAACAAAAACTTAATAAGGATTATAAAATTTTATGTTCTCAGTATCACCCACGAGCTCTGAGCCGCCGATGACGAAAGAAGCTAAAAAGATGGATCTAACAACTGTCAAGAAATCAGAAACGCCAACAAAGAAACTGCCAACGTTGGATTCCCTAAGGCCGGGGTACACAAGGTTCGGTTTTAAAATGAACTTAGAAGTGAACCCCTTCAGCATCACCAGTAAGAACGTGATGAAGCCAAAGGATAATAAACCTAAAGGTGCGCTAGTAAGACAGGCTACATTGCCGTCTCTAACCGGTACGACGACAAGCAGGAGGGAAATCGCCAAGCAGACTGTTATGAGGGAGAAATCCTTCACGCATGTGTCAGAGAAACGAGATATCAAGAGAAAGGAGAATAGGTGTATAATTAAGGGTGTTAGAACAAACAGGAGGTTTGATTTGCAGATGAAAATGAGAAACATGGAAGCATAACACAATATAGTCTCAAGAATGACAATTTATGGGGCGCCATGGGCGTTACGGTGTATTCCATGTTATCCATGGTGCTATTCACGTCAATAGCTGACGTTTACCACTTTCCATCAGGTGGGCCGTCAGTCATATTTGCTATTCGAAGTCGTTGTTCAAAATACTAGTGAACATATCGTCACCTCTATGGCAAATTTACGAATCTGCACTTTTTTCAAATTTGACATTTCATTAAAAATCTACATTTTACGTCATACTACTTATTGTGGCTTATTTTCAAATTTCTATCTCTAACGGTTAAAGAAATCTAGTAGCTCGAATCTCCATATTTTTGTGATATACCCAAAGTAAACTTACTTAGCATATTTTTATTGTATTTTCTATAATAAACACTTTAATTTGAAAATTTCAATAATTATTTTATAAATTTTTTCAATCCTAATTTAGTTATTTTACATGAATGATTCCTATAACGTTGTTATTTAAACTCAAGTTTTCTCTAAACCACGTGATTTATACCGTGGTATATTTACAAAAGTGGCACTTTCGTTAGTTTGCCAGATATTAAAATAAATGATTATCTTTGGCAACTTACGAAACTGCCACTTTCGTAGGTTTGCTGTTGTAAAACTCAACATCTAGGAACTCTCATGTATGAAGGTGCAAAGTAACTAATATGCATTTATTTCTGATACTTGTAATATAATAATAATTAACTAAGAGCATTCAAAAAAAAAAAAAACAGAATTTTAAAACTAAAATGTTAGCATGATCTTTTACAGTAGTCTTCTGTCAAAAGTTATTTGCATTCTAATGTTTCAAAACGTTCCCCTGTAAAATGTATCTTTTTCAGTTTCGTAAGTTTACCATAGAGGTGACGATATATATAATAAAGTTAATTACTAACATTAGATACTAATGCCAGCGTCGTGACTAACACAAAACTTTTAATAGACCTCACCAAATAATGTATAGCTTATTTTGTCCGGGAATAGATCGGTGGAAATACTAACTCTTGTGGTTCTGGCGTTACTGCGTTACGTCGATAATGGTTACTCAATTGTTGGTTATTTATTATTGGCAAAAGGTCATGACCGTTGCAATACGATATATATTTCCCCAATATATTTGCTAAATGAGACGATAGACTTCAAACACTGTGTCTTCAAACACAACTATTATATTTAAATGTATCTTTTTTGCACATTTAATTTTAGAAAAAAAATACTTTTTTTGAATTTGAGTTCGCAAATACAAAATTTTTTTTTTAAACTTATCAATCACTTTTCCCAAAAATTGAAGCATAGTTTTTGTTTAATAGGAACTGAAGTTTTTAATGTTTATATTTATTTAACAACTTTTTTGAGTACAATGAACCATTTATAATAATACCATAGATACATTAAAGTTGCAGAGAACTGGTGCCTGAACTGGGCATCCGAAGAACCCGTGTCACAAGGCACCAGGACCCCTCGCTGGCATGAAACATTTTATGGTAATACATACAGTTGGAGAACATAAAAGTTGTTACGCGTAGCAGATACAATACGAACACATAAAAATACATATACACACATAGTTATATAATATTGAAAAGTTTAAATAACAATCAGTCAAACTGGATAAAAATCAGCAAACAAAGGCAAGGTAATCGATAATCAATCACTAAGACAGGGTAAAAAAATAAAATAAAAATAACAATTAGAGAATAAATAATTGAAATAAATCCGCCTAATAATTATGATGCGTTAACGTTAAGTTTATTTTTGGGTTTAATAGTACATCTGCGCTGGTACGAAATATCCCGCTGCACCACTGTGGTCCTGTTTCATCAGATACATACTACATTCTCACTATTAAGTCATCAATCTATCACTCACTCGATCACTATTAAGTACTCAACGTTGCTTGACGAGGTGATCAAATGAAAAGAAAAGCTTGCGCCAACAATCCTTGCGGTGTCGTACTTCTAGTGATTTGGAATGAAGTTAAAAAAAAGATAAAGCTTATAGCTTTCCGTACTAACATGACTTACGAATGAAGTGTCACATCAGCGGGTCTAGCATGAAATGACATTCCGAAATTTCAGTATCAATTTCGTGTTTTCGTTTATATCAAAATCGGACCCAATAAATGGAGTTTAACATTTCGTTCGTCACACATCCTATCATAAAAGTCCAAAGAGACAATATTTTAACATTTTTAATATTTCCAAATGGCATGTATTATGTAATTTTAACATTAAATTTCTGTTTCGTTTGGCTCCGATATTTCGGAAAACATTTCATGGTGGGCCCTCAGTCTTTAACCCTTAAAAGCCTGATTTTTTAAATTAAATTAAAAAAATATATAAGTGTACCCTTTACTGTGTTTACTAATGGGGAAAAAAATCAAAAAGATATTTTTATATATTTATTTTGAAAAAAAAAAAAAACATTTGGTATAATTTTTGACACTTTAGGCACTCACGGTAATCAAAATATTTAAATTTATTTAACAATGAAACAATGCAAACCCCGGTATCAAATTTGAAACTTCAGGTATTCAAGGGTTAACTGGCCACAGCTGGACATAGGCCTCACCCTTGGGGGGTTTACTAGTAGTTGCGACTCTTGGTAGGCGGGTTGGCAACCGCAGTTAGACTTTGGTCATGTTATAAGAGAGACACTGCCCCATCCTTCACGCTCTCTTAGTCACCTCTTACGACACTCACGTGAAAGGAAGAAATAGCCCAATCTAAGGCGGCACTACATGACAAGTTAGTATTGAATGCTCTAATTTAAAATCTTCGAGCCTCAATGGTCGCGTACTGCGCGGTTTCAGAGATGTTTCCTCCCACGAACACTCAGGTTGTGGAATGAGCTTCCCTGCCGAGGTTTTCCCAAGAGACTACAGCATGGGGTTCTTCAAAAGGGGAGTAAAGAGGTTTCTTTAGGGTCGGCAACGCGCGCGTAATGCCTCTGGTATTGCAGGTGTTCATAGGCTACAGTAACCACTTACCATCAGGTGGGCCGTATGCTTGTTTGCCACCTCAGTGGTATAAAAAAAAAACCATGTCTTTAACTGGTAAACTTTTCCATGTTGGTAACGTTTTCGTTTTCATTCTATGTAAGTACTTGTACCGCCTATTATAAGTACGTGCCATATTTTTGTTATCTGATATTACCTCTGCGTTAGTTCCACAAGCCTTTTACTAACATAAACTATAATTTAACAGTATTAACTAGAATTACTAACTAAATATATTGAACGTTGCTAGTTTATGGACAGTTACAATAGAGGAACTAGAAATAAATTACTATAAATTTAGAACTAGAATAGTTATCAATTAATACAACGTATGTACGTTGTATTAATTGATAACTATATAACATGTGTGAACAATTTTTTATTACAATATACTTAAGATTTTGTAAAGGTTTTTCAATATTATAATGATTATTTAGTTATTTCAATTAAAAATAGACTTCGCCAAATTAATGTACTAATATATTGTAAGTCTTAAATTTTTCGTATTTAAGAGTACATAATATGCTTTTATTAAGAGATGGCTCTTCATATATTAATTTTAAATATATATTTTTTTTATGTATCAAAGTGACGTTAAAACTACACACGGCCTACTACGTTTAACACTGGTCACCCTAACACCTATCTTCTATCTATACTTATAATAAATCTGTAGAGAGGTCAATTCTGTACATGAAATATATTTCTAAAATAACTATTAGGGAGTGATTAGTGATCGATACTGATGCCAAAAATGCTATCAGTGAAATTTTTGTCTGTCTGTCTGTATGTTCGTTATAGAAACAAAAACTACTTGGCGGATTTTAACGAAACTTGGTACAATTATTTTTTGGCCAGGTTATAGTATACTTTTCATCACGCTACGATCAATAGGAGCAGTGCAGTGAAGGGAAATGTTAAAAATGTCCACCCGTGCGACGCCAGGACGGGCCGCTAGTTTGTAAATGAATTTATTATTGTACTATTTAGTTATAAGACAGGAACGGACTGTCTTAGACGTAAATGACACGTAAGCAAATACAATACGCACATTAAAAATGTTTAATTCAAAATTAAACATTATATTGTACGTACTTTGGGTAGATTTTGTAATGGCAATAGCATTGTTTAAATTAATGATATATTATGTGTGAAATGTTTGGAATCAATGTTTGAATAATGTAACAAAATAAACATACGATTAGATATTACATGTGGTTTGTTTTCATCAAATACTATTTCAGATTTCCTAAATTATGTCGAATTTTTTTTCACATTTGTGTTGTGTTTGCATGGCCGTGTTTCGGTTTGAAGGGTGGGATATGGCGTGAATTTACTGGCTATAGAGGAATAACATCTAAGTCCTCAGGGTATCATGCATGGGGGGTATCATGGGCGAAACAGTATACTCTATTATGTCCATGGTACTGATCATGTCTATAGGCGACGGTTACCACTTTCCATCAGGTGGGCCGTCAGCTCGTTTACCATTCTAAGTTATTAAAAAAAAATATTAAAGTTTTATTCAGAAATCTTCAGTGTAATAGCGATTCGTTATTATAAGAACTCAATTAAGGCCACATGTTGAGAAGGTAGGCTGGATCCTAATGGAAGGGCTGGGTCTCTAATCATTAGGCAAAGAAGAATATTGGGCACTAGACGACCAATGTTGCTTATTTTCTCTTTGTGGTTTTATATATACGGCTAGGCGGAAGGGATTGTTGCAGACTACCAGTTCCATTGCTAACAATATACCCTATCAGGTTGACCTTCACGTGGTCTCCCCTGGAAACGATCGTGCTTAATTCCTGGTGTATTCACCACGATGGACTAATTGACCTGTCTTCTTATCCCATCTATTATATCATCCCTCACTGGTGGCCTTCCAGGGTATACTGTTAACGCAAGCGGGGTTACCATTCCATTATCATCTATTAAAAAAAATATCAAGAGTGGGAGGATATAGTGCGACTCCGGCCGAGTGAATCGGTAAGTACGTAAAATATCCTATGTATTATACTAAATAGTGTACTAATGATCGTTCATATCCAAAAAAATCTATAAAAAATTGTGAGATATCTCGATTCCAATAATAATCTCACTAATCAAATCAGTTCAAAGTTAACAAAGATACGAATATATAGTACTATATTAATATCAAATATATACGTATATTAGATAATATCAAATATATAGTACTATTTTATCTTAGATACAGCATGGAGTCTAAAAAACGTGTCAACTCTTTGTCAGCTAATTGTCAAATTAGCTATTTTTTTTTAATGTTCTATATACTTACGCACACAACGTACCTTGACGTATCTATATTTATTTAATAAATAAAATAAATTCTTGCGCATTAAAAATGCGC
This sequence comes from Galleria mellonella, assembly GCF_026898425.1. NCBI lineage: Eukaryota > Metazoa > Arthropoda > Insecta > Lepidoptera > Pyralidae > Galleria > Galleria mellonella. Next base: position 750,830 of record NW_026442138.1, read on the forward strand.
AAAATTTATAAGACAAAATTAATATAAAATCACTCATAACTATTTATCATACAAAATTGTATGGAAAAGTTGACCAGCTTTTCTATAAGCACTTGTATGGAGACGCTCCATCTTTTTTTTTTTAACAACAGGGCAAACGAGCATGCGGCTCTCCTGATAGTATGTGACTACCGCCGCCCATGATCACCCACAACACTAACGGCATTGCAGGTGTGCTGCCGGCCTTTTAAAAAGGAATATGCTCTTTTCATCAACAATTCGAGCTGCCCAACTATATATAATCTAATAGTACTATATATTGGCCGTATGGTCCCGGCATAGAATAGGCCACGCCTCCCTTGTAGGTGTCGTATGAGGCGACTAAGGGAGGACGATGAATGGATAGCAGCGTCCCTCTTAAAACATCTCTGAAGCCTAACTGCGTTATTAATCCACTTGCCAATGGTGACAACTAATGGCGAAACCTCCCTATGGAGGCTTATATTCAGCAGTGGATAGTTAAGGGCTATTATGAATGATATCGAGTATACAAAAATTTTATAACATTTACTCGATTGCAGCAATAATCACTTATCAAATTAGTTCATCAAGTTAGAACGGTATCGTGTAAATTTTTTTTTATACAACTTAGAATGGCAAACAAGCTGACGGCCCACCTGATTGAAAGTGGTAACCGTCGCCTATAGACATGAGCAGTACCATGGACACAACAGAGTATACTGTTTCGCCCATGATACCCCCCCATGCGTTGCCATTCCTGAGGACTCAGGTGTTATTCCTCTGTACACTGTAAATTCACGCCATATCCCACCCCATACAACTGCTTCACGGTAGAAACACGAATGGGACAGAGATACCCAAGCAATCGACTTTTGTACGAAGTCTCCCTCTGGTTATTGCTATTCAGTACTGTTCTATTACATTTGACGGCGAGACAATTGGTCATAGTCTACGCAGACCTTAGCCATAACTTACCGTGAATGGATATATTTATACCATAAGTTGCACTATAAGACTATGCTTTCAATACAGGCGCTAGCGTAAATAACTAAATATGCCATTATAAAGCAATCTGCCGGTCTTACTCATACTGAATACGAAAGAAAGGGAAAGTGCGTGAGGAGGTCCCGCCGCTGTCCCTTATAATTCAAATATCTGGATGCTTGCCAGCCGTGTAACGTTGTCTGAAAATTGATCGAGCGACTATAACTAAAGTTTGGGGGGTAGGTATCAAAACAAAATTGGCTACAATCAGATTTATTAATGTTTCAACATAGAAGCACAGTATGTAAGATCACACATTCCAGGCACACACGTGCCCCTCAGTCCACAAGCTTGCTAATCACTGTCCATCACTGACAATCATGAAAATATTTAATTCATTACGAAAGGACTAAATAATAACTTACTACTTAAATTACATGGTTGCGCTGTTTTTAATCTCTTGTTATTCCACCGAAGGGGCCTGTAAAGGGCTTCCGAGACGGCCGAACACTAACATGTCGAACGACTTGATTCACCTAACGTATTTATAGATGGAGACTTGATGGATTACATAGTTTCTCTGACAGTATTAAAATAATTTTGTTTATTTATACTTCACTGTACACAAAAATTACATTGTTATAATATATTTTAACTAAAGATGTACAACAGGCGAGCTTAACTCCGTAAGAGTTCTCTTCCAGCAAACGCTGAGTGGAAAGGAGCATTAATTATCAGCGGAGAGTAATTTAATTAATTTATATGTATTTAATTAATCAAATCATACGAACTGATTGGACAATTCAAACGACAATGAAGTCCACCGAAGGAGGCATTAAAACAAGAAAAATATAAATTAATCAAACACTGCTTCAACCCACAGAATTATTTTCGCTTACCAGTCCATAAGCAATCAAAATTATTTATAACGCAAACAAAAATCTACGCTTTAGAATCAAACCGTTGGTTTAACAGTCTCGGGAGCCCTTACCATCTACATTTGTGCAGCGTCAAGCTGTCATAAACCAAATATAATTTTACCAAGATACTGCAAATGTAGCGCTGCAATGCAGCCTTTTTTTCTACATTAAACCTACCACAAACATAGTAATGGTAGCTTTATAAAATATTTGCTCCTTAAACGGAATAAGAACAGACCGAAGCGATGTACGGGGGAATATTACTCATGATGAGACTGCGGCCCGTTGTCTGTCTAACAGCAACGGACCACGTGATATAATTATCTAAGGTCTAATTTTTAATTAGTTATTATTTAGTCTTAATTTATATGTATAATTTATCCCTTGTGCACGGAATATATATATATATATATATATATATATATATCACTTTACACGTTTGAACAACATTCTTGAAAAAACACTTGTACTGTCCTATTAAAATACAATTTTGATATTTTTTTTTTATTAAATACATTGTTAAGGAAAATAAATATCTCACTCTTAAGGAAATGCTTAGCTTCTTCAGTGTACAGAAGGTATATAAAATATGAAATTTAATACGTCCACTGTAAGTCGATTATCAACTAATAGGGAATTTAAGCTAAAACACAAAAGTAAAGTAAATGCAATAAATCAATGGCGATCAAATGGAACTAGCATGATTATTCATCGCTATTGTAATGATGTAAGACGTTGTAATTTTATAGAGAAAGTCAACGAGTGGGGCGAGGCGCGATACGACACGGACTTAGACCAAAGTAGATTACGTAGACACAACTCAGATCATTTTAACAACGAATCATTTTGAACTGGTTCAATAAGGCTTAAGTAATATAACAATTAGACAGAATTCTTACAATTAGAAGACACGACGTTGTAATTGTTAAAATCATAAAACACATAACGATTCTCGTTACTTTATACGAGTAAAAATGTTCAAAATCACATTTAAAATATTTAAATTTAGAACAATTTAATTCGAAATGACGCTCAAGTCGAACGACCCTTGATAATTAGGGAATGCCACTAAAATGATTTGCAATTCTGTCTATAATAACTTGTATTCTATTTTCCACATTCAAATTACAAAATTTATATTTAATTCTTAAAAAAAAAAAAACAATATTAACTCAATACAACCAATATTAAATCTACACACTAGACACCACTTACATGATCCTTCAACTAAGATACCCTGTAATATCAGAAATCAGACAATGAAGCACATTCCTCTATCTCATACTTGCCGATTTCTCTACCGCACTCTCATTTATTTCTAAAAATAATAGATATTTCAAATTTGACCCCCATCGAAAATGATTTCAGTTTTGGACTAGACACGAGCGAAGTTAGACAAATTAATTAATTGGTTTCACCAAATAGAGAATTAAACTTATCTTCTTATAGAGAGATCATCAAAGTACATATTTAAAAATATAAAATAAATTTTAACATAATTGTAGCGCGAGTGAGCGGTTGAACTACTCGTTCAAGAAACGTGTAGGTGGTTGGAAATATAGAGCGTACTTAATTGAATATAAAATATAAATAGGCCTTATTACTGAGTGAATTTTAATTAGGCAAGTACCTAAATATTGTATAAACTCAACTTAGCATCCGAAAACGACTCACAGTGAACGTAAGGGTCATCGAGTTGTGGTGTTTGTGCCGCGATGCAGTTTAATTGACCACTTCTTACAGTCGTGTTTAGTACTGAAACAGTTATAATTAATAATACTTCTATTCACTATATTAATTACACTAGATACGCTATAGTTTTTGGCAATTATACAAATGAATCTGATTCCGTTATGTATCTATCCACATTTCATTGTACCATTCCAAAATTACTACTCTATTATTATTTATAATTAAACAATATTCGTTGCAAATGGCAAAATGAAATGTCCGACGCAGTGATACTTATCGAAAAATACTACAAGTTTTGCGGATATGTCGCTTTTTTTTTTAAATAACAAAAATATCGCATTGTGCTTCCAACCATTGTAGTAAAATAAGTCTACATAAGGACCTGCACAGACGTGGAACGGTCCTCCGAATACGTACTTTCAGCAGGAACTTTTTTTTTTCTGCACACGACCCCCTCGTACACGATGCAGTGTGCTGACTCGACGGGCAACAGTACTTAGCGCCGAGGACTGTTTCTCGTCTGTGCAAGCCTTAATACTCTCACTATATTACAAATATAAATTATAACATTTATCGAGGCACCTAAGACAGCTATTACATGTAAGTATCTTAATCTACGGTAGCACGAGGAATATTTGATGATGAAATGATTCAATTTAGTACAATCAAAACAACACTGCAATGTAAGAATTTCAACACAAATAAAATGTGAATTCGTCAACACTTATCCGTTAGAAGGAAACAAATTACATTACTTTTTTTTACAATATTATTTACATAAGAATACACCGTCACAATGTTTCAGCGGATCGCTGAGGCAACCCTGCACTCCAGGGCCTGCGTAAGATACCCCCTTACTTATAAACTCTAAACATATCTATTCGGTCGCAAATTTATTTGTTAACCCTTTTTCTCATAATTCTTTTATTGGTAAAAAAAAAATAAAAGTGATATAATACATGTTTAAAATTAAAGAAAAAATTGTTAAAAAAAATAAATTTGACAGCTATTTTTTTTTTCTGCAATGGCCATTAAAAAGGTATCCAGACACGATCAACTTAAAGTGAACTTTGTCTTTTATATAAGTTTTAGGCGTTCAATGTTATGATGGAAATTTCCACCATTATGCAACGAAGGATTAAGCGTTTAGTCTCGTTTATTTATGACATTAAAGGTGAAGATATTAATTATTGATTGACCGACTTTAGTTTTTATATGTAAAAGGGCACATTTCAGTAATTCAATATCTCATCCAATTAGGTATAATATCAATACTGAATGTAATTGTTATTCTCACAAGTACCCATTCTGATGCACAACGAATTCTTTCGTCTTTCTCTCGACGTAATTCCTGATTTTTTCGTGATATAGTGAAGGATACAGTTAGACTGAGCAGAGTAAGTGTTGGTACATCAGAATTAGCAGTTCAGTTCCTACATCTAAATTAGCGTTCGCAGAAGCGGCAGTTACAGCGACCTGCGCTAGAGCTGCGCCCACCCGTTACAAGTTTAAATAATACTCAAATGGAATTAAGTGGACAAAGTGGTACTTAGAGCTCGCACATCACACAAACATCGTCTAAACGAGCTGGACCGACGAGGTACATAAATTATTCATAATTTCATTTTAAAGTTAGTACAAAATTCTACCTTAAACGCTTTTCTTAAGGATTATATAAGTTTTATCATTGTACATTTTAAAATTAAGTAATATTTTTCGCTCGAAATCCTCATACATCGGGGCAAGATCAAGTTCGCGTGAATTTTAATTGGTTTACATAATTATGTCTATTTAAATATAATATACATATATATACTGCGAGTTGATGTTAATATTTATACGACTGACAACAAAAGACCAGTACTACAGTTGTAGCAACAGGCTTTGCAATATCTTAGGGACCCAACATATCCCAATTTCGAATCCGTTTCTGTACCGCACTAGTCCGGCATGAAGGGATTGATATAGGCCAGTAAAATCGATTTGGCCTAAACTGTAATTACTCTCTTAATTAACTTTTCATAGCGACCTCTTTTCGGAATGAATTATATTTTGTTATTATTTGTTCAACATAGAAGGAATGATAAAATAGAAACTCTAAATAGTATGGTTGCATCATTTCTTATTATGCAAATATAATTAGTAAAAAGAGGACGAAAGATACACCATCAGTTGCTATTTTTCTCAATTCATAACAGGCTAGTGTATAGAAAATGTGTATGTAAAATTTTTATTCACATTGATATTGTCAATGACAAATTTTACATTTCTAAATTATATATTCGACACAGTTTATTTAGAAAGTAGGTTGTATCTGAATTTGGTAGGGTTATACGGTCGTATAACATTTTAAACAAAAGCAACTGATGGTGTATCTTTCGTCCTCTTTTTACTAATTATATTTGATTAAGAAGAAAGGAGACAACCATATGATTTACAGTTTTTATTTTATCATTCCTCCTATGTAATTCCTTGTTCTTAGGTAATAAAGATCTAATTTACAAGACTAGTAACCGTCTACTATATGGGCGACCACCACTGGACAGAGCGATCTCAAATGTGCTGCAGGAAGTCAGAAAGCAGGTGGCTCAGGACCGTTCTTTGTGACAGGCCTATGTACAGCAGTGAACAATAAATGATTTAAATGATAATTATAATGAACTCGAGTTATTCTGTATTTATAATTCAAATAAAAGTAATGTTAAAATACCGCTTTGTTTTAAAGTAACAAAACACATTTTTAGCAAAAAAAAAAATCTCGTTACATCATTATGCAATGTACTTATTCTAAGGTATCTTATTTTTTTTTTTTTTGCATAATCGTAATGCAAAGTTAATACTGGTTTTACAGAATTGATTTTATTTACATAACAATATATGCCCCTAACCACTTACTGCGTGGATGTATTCATACAATTATTTGGGAATATCTTCTCAAGGAGATGGATACTTAAAGTAGCGACTAAACCAAGCCATTTGTTGTCTTTGGAGCTGTTAAATAATTCATGAAGACTCCTATTGTTTAAATAATGTTGCAACTGAGAAACGTCGCATAGGATGACTCAATTAATTATCGCTTTATATATAATTTGAGTTTATCATCAATGATTATATATTGTTTATTTCAATTAAATAAATAAGTCGCTTTTTTACGTTTTTATAATGACGATATCGTACGATTTTACAGTTATGGCGTAATAAGAGAGCATAATATATGAAATTGTATGAAGACTATTAAATTCCCGTGCACGTTCAAGATATCGTCGCGTGAAATTAAATTATAAAAAATTAAAGCACCCATAGACTAATCATGAAGTAGTTCCAGATTCAAAAGACATCTTAATATTTTATTGAGGCAGTTTAAATATAGGGTTGTAGCTATGTTCACTGAGTTATTATTATGAATATTGGCCAAATTAGTTATTCCAAATACTTTTGAGGTATACATTCAAACCGAAACACAGCCATGCAAACACAACTGCTTCACGGTAGAAACACGAATGAGACAGAGGTACCCAAGCAATCGACTTTTGTACAAATTCTCCCTCTGTATTTGTACAAAACATGAAGTTATATATAGATAAAATAGATTTATTACTGAGCATTGTAAATCAATCATAACATTCGTCTTTCTTTGTATATTCTATACATAGAAAGGCTATGCATTTATTAATGTAGTAATTACTTGCGCAGTCCATCCTTTAGACAATCAGACATGAACTATGCAATTTTGTTTTTCATCTCTATTAAGACTCGCAGTTCACGACAACAATTTCACTTGAATTACCATAGATGTTTATGTACAGTACAAAATAATTACTGATCGACTTTATTTGACATGTACGTACGTAAAGACAGGAAGGAAATCATATTTCCATACATTAGAATAGTAGATAACACAGAAAGGAAACAGTTTTGTACGTTACACAATTCACTATGTATACCTATAGTTAATTAGCAGAAATAAATGTATTTCTGTAATAAAAAAAAAAATTAGGAAACCTAATAACATCCGGTGATATTTTTTATTCACCTAGCGCGACCAATGATCACTAAAAGTGATGTTATCGTACGTTTCAATCGGTAATTGATCGTGAGTAATCAAGGAAAATAGCGTTGGCATACAGCATTTACTACGGTAAAATGAGCTACGTACTGTTTGGTGTAATTTTAGTGTATCCTGTATTTCAGTTTATCCTATTGTGTACTATGTTATTAGAGTTACCTATTATATTAATATACCTTTATTGAAGTGACTGATCGTTACAAATATTGTTTACGTTACACAACGTGTTCTGTTTAAATTTAGAACAGAACGAAAAATTTTTGTCTATGCTATATATTTTTAATTTTTAAAAGTTTATTTCATTTTTATTTTTTTTTTAATTTTGGACAGGAATTCTTGACTGCCTGTTAGCTTATCTGGTTTTGGAATTAATAATTTAGCGAATAATGTTGCAACTTGCGACACAATACCAAGTTGCGTCCCACGAGAATAACACGCATTATCTCACCGCGCCCGGGCCCTTGGTCAACACCTGTGTAATATCTTCCAATGTTATAATGTAATAAATAATAAACGAGAATGCTAATTATATGCTTGTCATATAAAAATATGTACAGTAGTTAAAAACAAATGTTTGTTTACACTGCATTTGTATGGCCCTAATTAGATTGTAACTTTTTTAGTGCATTCACATTCAGAACAAAACTTTATGCTCATTGCCGAATTGAACAAAAGTTTTATATTAAAAGTAAATTATAGTATGATTTAAAGTAAATATTAAAGCGTAATCGCTCGAGGCAACTTCATATCTTTATTTATGTGGAAATTCGTCGTGCATTCGCGATAAACCTTACAATACAAATGACATACAATAACAATTTTTATTGGAACCAAAAGTGGTCTAGATCTACAATATATTTTCTAGAGAATCTAGATCGAGAAAACATGCCATTGAACAATATATTGTAGGCACCGAGGGAAAATCGCACGGTATAGTGACGTCAGAAACTAGAATGAATAATGAACATTTTTTCGAATTTTATACAATACAATACAACCTTAAATACAAAGAAATTTAAATAATGAAAATTAACATAAATAATAAAGTAAATACAATATAATTGTTATGATTGTGTTATGAAGGACTACATTATGAAAGAAAAAAATTTATACCTACTGAATGAATTTACATTCCATGGTAACCAAAAGTTACAGGGGGGCGGGGATTGTCAGTAATGCGGACTACCAGTCCCATTGCTGGCAATACACCCAGTCAGGTCGACCTCCACGTGGTCCCCCCTGGAAACTATTGTGCTGAATTCCAGGTGTATTCATCATGATGAGCTAACTCACCTGCCTTTTCATTTTCACCTATCATCCCTCATTGGTGTTCCACCAGTGTATACCGTTAGCGCAGACGGGGTAACCATTACATTATCGTCCATTAAAAAAAACAGATGTTACAGGATTTCCCAAATATTATTAACGAAAATGATATTAACAAACTAACGCAATATTGATATAAATCACTATACCGTAGGAGGCGAACATTAGTACGTTTCCAATTTAACAATAGATACTGGCAGCTAAATAGAACAATTGTTGTACTATCTGTGATATAGGGTAAATCTAGATTGAGGAGTCTGCTCTCAAATTACATATGTAGGCATAGATTAAGGATAAGTATCTGTGTTATGTGTGTAAGCAAACATTGTATACAGTTCTCTATACAAGTTTTATTATTAAATCACAATTGCATTTTTATACAGATTTGAAGGAAAAATCTGTCTATGCTACCATATCAGCGCATAAACAAGTTTTTTTTATTTTTTTTTTTTATTTTAAAGTGCCGAGTGATGCACTTACCAACGAATAAGTATTTATTTTTACTTATATCTTTATTTTTACTACAAATGGGTCTTCATGTGACAATCTGACTGATTTATCAGTTGCATAGCTTAAACAGCTAGAGTTATAAATATTAAATATATAATAAGTTTTGGAAGTGTTTACGAAATCTTAGGAAAATATTACAAGAGAAATAACGGACGAAGTCGCGTAAACTATTCGTTTAGTATTGTTACCTAGTTTACCTACATGAGTTGAATCCTTGGGAATGCCCAGACATTATGTGGGCGTATGCCTATAAACGACCTACCATTCAAGTTCGCTTTTCAAGCACGTAAGTACAGACACATGTATTTAATGTAGGTATTTTGTATACGTAAAAAGATCAAACATATGTTCTTTACACAAATTGTGCCCAAAAAAATTCAATATGGCGAAATTAATACGGGAGCGATTTACAATATGAATTGTCAAAATTGGCGAGTAATTTTCCAAGACTTCGCATAAAAAAAAATCAGAAAAGCAAGGAATTTCTTTTTGAAATCCGATAAAAATTTAAGTATTTTTTTCTTTAAAAACAATTTTTATAGTTTGAAATCTACTAAGAAACATATTAAGCATAGGCCCCATAGAAGTTACAAATCTTGAGAATGGCCTCTTAATGTGAATATATATAACACTATAGTGCTTATCATGGTCAGTGTAACCAAATAAATATATATGGGGGGCTTATGTTCGCGATGCGGTCTAACAGTCCCATTGCTAGCAATCTTACTAATCAGGTCGACCTCCACGTGGTTCCCCCTGGAAACCATCGTGGTTACTTCTCGTGGAATTCTTCATGATGGACTAACTGACCTACTTTCCTCCTTATCTAACATATCATATCCCACTGGTGCCCCGCCAGCTAATACCGTTAGCGCAGGTTACCGTTACTATTTTATTATCATTCATTAAAAAAAAAAAAGCAAATATAAAATTATTTTGTAGTTTATTTAAATACAGTAATTACTTAGTTTCTACCAAGCCCTTCCAGATCAAATAACATTCCGAACGCGGCGTCATAATCATAAAAAAGTTACTATTTAAAAGAGTTTGTAAACAAACCTATTTAAATAAAAAATCCTGTAAATATTTTTAGAACGAACCGTTGCTTTTTTTTTTATTCCAAACTGGCAAAGGTAGTTGGTTATAAAGATTGGGAACTATGCTGAAGAGCATCGAGCAGAGCGTACGAGTCTCTAGGTGTCCAGTTTGCTGCGGCGAGTGAGACGCGACGGATCGAGCACGTGGGCGGTAAGGTCATGGTGCCACAATGGGATTACGTAATCTTATGTGGGGAATCTGACGTCGCGCTGGTTAAATATATCGATTCCGTGACACAGCCCCAGTGACATGCTGTACCGACGTCCAAGATGTATGATAAAAGTCTTCATCATTCTTTATGAATACATGATCAGGTGCTTCGGAGAATATTTCAAATTAAACTATCTCTAAATTGTATAAAACATTCGTTGTCCATGTTTGTATGTACGTTCCTCAGTTTCTGCTAAACCGGAATTTAATATAAGTTTAATTATATTTGTTTTACAGATGGTTCGTATGTACAAATCCATTCGAATTTAAGTTTGTTGGGTCGTTACTCCTTCTAATGCAAATATAAATGTAAAAGTTTGTAAGGATAGATGAATTGTTACTCTTTCACGCAAAAACTACTGAAAGATTTAAATGAAATTTGATTGATGGACATTTTAAACATAGAATAATCGATTAATAATTCCTCTCGAAGCCTCGGATTTTTTTTTTTTTTATGCAACTTAGAATGACAAACAAGCTGACGGCCCACCTGATGGAAAGTGGTAACCGTCGCCTATAGACATGAGCAGTACCATGGACATAGCAGACTATACTGTTTCACCCATGATACCCCCCATGCGTTGCCATTCCTGAGGACTCAGGTGTTATTCCTCTGTATCCTGTAAATTCACGCCATATCTCACTCTTCAAACCGAAACACAGCCGTGCAAACACAACTGCTTCACGGTTGAAACACGAATGGGACAGAGGTACCCAAGCAATCGACTTTTGTACAAAGTCTCCCTCTGGTATATAACTAGTATGTAATATTTTATAGTTTTATAATGATAAGTTCCAATTTTATCGTCACACTATATTATTGGAGCGATTGCAATTGGAGCAAACAATTGTATGAATTCTAAATTTCGATGTACATTCCATACTATGCAGATGTGAATTAACGTAACCCATTCTTTAAAACTAGTATTAATTATTTATTAATAGGATATTTTTTTCCTGGCAATATTTTAATATTACTAAAAATTGAAAAAAAAAAAATCTAATATTTGAAATAAGAACAATTGTATCTCTATCAACGGTACTATATAATAATAGGTATGTAAGTAGCAGCTGGTACAGATTATCTTAGATCTTTTTATTTTTTTAAGTTATTAATGAATACTAAATCTGATTTTAAAGAATGGATTACATTAATTAACATATTGCGTTTTATCATTGCATACATTTTACTATGCGATTATTATCGTAATTGAAAAATCATACAACATCGTTAGATATCCCATCGTGATAACAGAACAAGAACAGGGTCCATTGATTCATATTCAGTTATAGACGATACCATGAAACATCGACTACTTTTTTTCGCAGTCGAGTAAACAAAAAATGTTTTAGCGATTCAAAATTGAGCTGTGTTTAAACTGACGTCACAGAATATGACGTGGGTGGCGAACAGTACTCATTTATTTCGCCAGAACAGCTAAGTAAACATTTATAAGTGTGCTGTTCAGCATTTACTTTCAAACTCGGATGGGGTTCTTGCAGGGCAAAAATATTTATTGCGAACTGTTTGCATAGGTTTTCCACTGAATGCTTACTATTGACACAACCCTTGCAAAAAAATACTACTTTTGCACCCATAGAATGTCAATGAAATATAGACGATCAGAGACAATCATGTTTTTTTTTTAATAATAAAATTTTCTTTTTAAGCAATGAAAGGATGAAGGAGGTATTCAATATGTTGGTTTTTTTTTTATTTCCGATTGTTACGTGATTATGTCGATAATTCTAAATGGATTTTCACAACTATTTTTACAATCGATCGAATTTATGCCCATATTGATTCCACATTAATTTGGAGGCGGTTAAAGCTGCTATTTTTCTTTGCAAAACGAAAAACTGTTTGTTACTAAGCAAAATCTATTTTTAAATCTACAAAATAACTTGTTAGGTACCTCCAAAACATGTCGTTGTATGTTAATATTATATCATCGTGTCCATAATACTATAATCACAATAATAACCCAGTTTTCAAACTGGAACATCTGTTTTATGAGAAATTAGATAATGAACAAACAAACATTTAGAAAAAATATTTTTTTGTATTGGCTTTGTATCCTATTGGTTGAGAATCAAATCTAGGACTACATTTACGCAAAGCAACGTGCCTATCACTACACTTTAGTTCTAGATTACTAAACCACAGACTAGAGGAGGGGACAGGTCGACATCCACTCAGTTCCACCTGGAAACCATCGTGGTCTATTCTTATGGAATACGCCACGGTGGGCTAACTGATCCGATTTTTTTCTCACCTATCATTCACTGGTGCCACGCCAGCATATTCCGATAACGCATATGGGATTACCATTCCATTCTTCTTCAAAAAAAAAACCATAGACTAAAATCATTATCCAACATGTTCATCGAGTTTGTGTTAGGTAAATCCCCGGCAGACAATGCTCGCTTTGGCGTAATAAAAAAATACAAAAAAAAAATTAAGTTGCTATTTAATTATATTATTTAAAGATAAAAAGGTTTTGATGATAAACAAAGACCGTTCTGCTATTTTAATTTGTTGTTACCACGTCACGTGGTAATGCTATTAGTCATCGCCTGATAATACCACCTTATCAATTACAAATGTACACTTTTGCATCAGCTTCTTACTCGACAATCACATTTTACGAGTCAATCGTCGTGTGACTCAATCATGCAAGGTTTTTATAAGATTTTATAAGTCGAATTAGTTCAATCAATGAATAGATTGATAACGAACCAAGGGCAGTGTTTTTTTTTTCTTAAGGGCTTTTACCATCTTCAGGTATATCAACCCTATCATACCCTCAACTGGTTTCTCAAGTTTTTAACGGGTGAATTGGAATGGTGACCCCAACTGCGCTATCGGCATATGCTGGGTATCAGTGGGAGATGATAGGTGAGGATGAAAGTAAGTCAGTTGGCCCGAAGTTATGACGAATTCATCGCGAATTAATCACGATGGTCTCCAAAAGAAACTATGGATCATTTAACTAGTTATCACAGGCGGGCCGTATGCTTGATCACTGCCTTTGATTTAAGAGACTAAGTTGCGGCGTGTTACAACAGACTTTACTCTTTATGTTAAAAAAATGGGGGTAAATACAAAAGAAAACGCAATTGTTCTAGTAGTTTCGTTCCCACGTTTGGTATTGTCTTGTAATAAAAATGACCTGAACAAAGCGACCAGTGTTGTGTACAATTTTTAAGATTAACAATATTCAGAGAAAACCTGGCAGGCGGCCGGTAGTAAAACTATAAGCTAAATCCTTTTGTAATATGGCTAAAACCATATATATTACGCCGACCCCAAATAATAATTGGGATAAGGGTAGGAAGGTGATGATGATGATTCAGAGAAAACCAGTAAACTAGAATATTTTAAGTGTATTGATTTATCGGTCAAAATAAATAGTTTTCTATGCATCTACCTTCACGAACCTAAATCAGTAAGCGAGAAGCATAGGATGAAGGGACGCAGACATAACTTCGCTTTGGTAAATATCTGTTATTACTCATATTCAGTAATTGGCTACGTAGTAATGTATTGTAATATCTATATATATATTAGTTACAATATCTATATACTGGGAGGAAAGGGATTGTTAATGATGGAGACTGAGAATCCCAACTAGCAATATACCCAACCAGGTCTACCTCCACGCGGTTTCATCTAGAAACTATCATGGTTAATTCCTGATGAATTCATCATGATGGGCTAACTGGCCTGTTTTCATTCTCATTTATCACCCTTCACTGGTGCTCCGCCAGCGTATTCCGATAGCGCAGCCGGGGTTACCATACCATTTTCATCCATAAAAAAAAATGGGTATAATCATACACTGGTATAAGTTGGGCAACAGCGTCCCTCTTAAAACATCTCCAAAGCCTAACTGCGGTTGCCAATCCGCCTGCCAAGCGTGGTAACTACTGGCAAAACCCCCCAAGGGGGAGGCTTATGTTAAACAGTGGACAGTTAAAGGTTGAAATGATGATGTTAAGTTGTATTTTACTTAAATTAGTACGTAAAATGAAATATCGAACGGACAAAGTAACAGGATTCAATATAACAACAAGAACATACAGACAATAATATAATAATTTTATATACCTACATAGTATCACAGCGGTGATGTGAGGGGAGAAGTCAGTAGCAGGAATATAATGCCTGACCTCAATATCAACTTATAAGTGTGACTATGGCACTGAATAAAACAAAAGTGCATTTAAATTGTGAAAAAAAAAACTTCAGACGTGACAAACCATCGATAAACGACGAGATGTTTATAGCAAGATTGTGAATATTTGAAAATAGAACATGGAATTGTGTCTATTAGTAAATTTCACTTTGCACAAATGTATATTTTCGCTTCGCAAACAAAAAAGGCAGCTTTAAACATTGCAAAATAACATGGAACCAACACGGGAGTAAACCCTGTCCAGTGCAAAAAGAATTATGAAAATTATTTTCCAAATTGCCAATATTTCATTCACGTGATACAGCTATAAAAAAAAACATATGAAATCAGAATTTCCTCTCCATTTGTTTTAAAAGTGTCGCTGTATATTCTAATATTATAAATGCGAGAGTGAGTTCGTTTGTTATGTTTTCACGTCTAAACCGCTCAATACATTATGATAAATTTTGGTATAGAGATAGATGTAATCCTGGAGACGACTCTAGGCTACTTCTTCTTGTGAAAAACTTAAAAGGTTACCCCTTAAGGGTACGGGAGAGGTGATTTTTGTATGAAACTTTTTATTGCGTCGTCCGTTTTGCTTTAAACTTTCAGAAAGTCATAGTCTATGAGTTTTCACTTGAGAATAAACAGTATTTTCACTAAATCCTTATTAATTTTATTAATGTAAAAGTGAGTTTGTTTGTTACCTTATAGAGCCTAAACTGCTTAACCAATCACTATGAAATTTGGTATACACGCACTATATGAGATGGAGAACGAGATAGGGTACTCTTTATTCCGGTCAGTAAACATATCTCGATTACGCGTACAAAATCGCGAGTAAAAGCTAGTACAATACAAAACTAAAAGTCTATTCACGCTATATATATATATATATATATATATATATATATATATATATATATATATATATATATATATATATATATATATATATATATATATATATATATAATATATATAAAAAGATTTGTTCGAATGCGCTAAGCTCTGAAACTACCAATAGGATTTGATAAACTCTTTTTGAATTTCATAGCTCATTTTTTCAGCAAGATTCTAAGCTATTCGACATCACAATACGGCCACGGACGAAGCCGCAGGATAAAGACTGTAGAATAGATGTTTCGTGAATCGGAAATGTCAACATTTTGCGACCTATTTATGGATAAAAAATATACCATAGTAGAACACTCCTTTAAAAGGATACCAAAAATTTAACCCCTTATTCATAAAAACTAAAAGCTTATACATATCTATTTTAACCATTACACTGTCTTTACACTTTCAAATTTGGAATTGAATTGAAAAAAAGGAATAAAACAGTTCAATAGCTAAAACAGGTTTATGAGATGTTTAACATTTATATGAATAATTGGGTTAAATTCCAACCCCTTATTAGCATCTCTAGCTGGACTCGGTGTCCGTGACACATTCGGTGATGTCACCACTAGAGCCAAAAAGTTTCTAATACCGATATTTTTTAGCAAACGACATTGCAAATACTGCTGATCGTTATTTCAAGGTCAATACGGCATTAGCTACGGCACAGCAATGTACCTATTTATTTTACGTAGATCTATTTGGCGTTTTTCCTACGAACAGTCCACGGATAGACCGTGCTGGAGAAGTCTAGTCTTCGGAAACGGCCAGTATGTACGAGTTATGAATATGGATGAAAGAAGAATAAATGTCTCTAGCTATAATGTACAAAAGTTTTATAACCTAACATAGCCACAAAAAATGCAAACCAACTGAAATTTTCTTTTAGTAGCAAAAAATGCTTTTACAAATTCCCACAAGATAGGGAAATAACACGAGTTCATTGGACGAGGGAGCTACCTATACCTAGGTATGGAACTTTAAAATTTAAAGAGTAGAGACATTTTGCTTTTTATTATTTTTACTCTAAGAAATATTTTAATGTTTCATTTTTATCAAAATAGTACTAAAAATACGTTCCTATCTAGAATGCCACACATTTATTGATTCTGCACTTATCGTTATCAGCACGCCTACCTTGGGTGTGGGTACTACAGGCATTAGTCTTTGTACCCTTTTATAATACTAGTAACCTTGCCAAGGGCCCAAAAATTTATAGGGCACTAGCAGTCATAAGAATTTATTGAATCATCACAAATTATAGAAATAATTGTGATAAATTTTTATGAAAATATTTAAAACTGTTATTGGTTCGAACACATCTGTTTCTGAAGAAAGGTAACTCAAAAACAAAGTGTGTAATAATGATATCAACTGTATTAATATATTAACGTTTATAGTATTCAGCAGCTTATGCAATCTATGTATTCATATTGATAATTAGATATTTATCACTATTCAATTATTTAATTTATGGACAAGATTTAAGGATTTCAAGAAGGTGATTAGAATGTGAAATTGCACTATTTCACTAAGTAATTACTTAGTATTTATGTATTAATTACTTAGTAGGTAATTTCATAGTAATAATGATTTACTGAATGCACGAAACATGTGTGTAGAGCAACTAGACAATTGTGTGATGTTCAGCTCGCAGTATTAAACAAAGAGGAATTGTACACAGATCTGAATGATTTTTATTTTGACAAAATATGTACACATCCTCACAGGTGACTCCAAAGTACTATAAAAATAGTTATCAAGCTTACTTAGCTTAAGAAACATGGATATTGATGAAGCATAACTTTACATGTAAAACACGGGAATGTAGTCGGTGTAACTGAGCATAAACGGTAGGAATCACTTCACTCACTGGAGTCAGAGCTTTGGTACCTTGTAAATGCGTTCACCGCAATGCTGCGGTGCAGCACAGCACTGAGAATCACACGCTGGCCGCCCGGCCGGCCTTCGCCGCTAGCTAGAGGGCGGCTGACTCGGGCGCCATCAAAGGCGCAAGCGGGCCCGCCACGCGCCGGCCGTGCTCCACCTCGAACCGAAGGTCCACCGGTGACGGCCGCCTGTTGCCGCCCACCGTGCCATCCTCGGGCAGGAACGCCGCCACTAACAGAGCGCATATTACTAGCAAAGCGCCTAGTACGAATGGTGGTCCCGGCACAATCCGCTCATTCTCTTGGCCTGGTCGCTGATGTTCCTCATTCAAATCTACATGGAATAAGTAAAATATGACCCCGAACATGGCGGGACCCAGGCCGTTACACAGTCCTCTGACTCCTGTCACCATACCCTGTACCACTCCCTGACGGTCGGCACGACTGTTCACTGACACATAAGCACTGATGGCAGGGTATGTGAGCGAGCCGAGCGCCGCCAGGACGCCCGCCGCCCACATCATCCATGTACGGCTTCCGAAACCGTACCACATTAGTTGCAACATCTCAAACAGTAGTCCCACCATTATAGTGTGTTTAGCTCCGAGTGATCTCATCAAAAATCCAAGTACCACTTGCACACCGATACTGAGCACTCCTACAATTGCAATGAATATCGCCACTTGCACTACACCAAAGCCCATCACAAGTTTCAGATACACAAATATGCATGAATACTGTCCGGCCTCTGGTAAGTATGATAAAAACACAGCCACACACAACATTAGCACTGTACGCTCTGCACCAACTTTCCTGAGGGCGGCGAATGGATCTGCTTGTTCCCAACTAATAGCAGGACCCCAGCCGCTAGGCCTTACTTTCTCTGGTAAACTCTCTGGGACGGCTACCATTATGAAGAATACGTCGAGAACGGCCACAGCTGTAGCGGCGGCTACGACCAGAGCTTCACCATAGAGATCCATTAGGTACGCGCCGAGGGCCGGCGATATGACCATACTGGCTGCAAACGTGGCCGACACGAGACCGTACGCGCGCGACCTCTCAGCCTCCGTCGTCACGTCGGCCACGTACGCGAACACAATCGAAAACGTCACCGCGAAGACACCACTGATGCTGATCATAGCGAAAAACCACCATGTGTTGATTGTCATTAGAGGTATCGGCGCACATGTGAAGAATACAGTCACCAGCAGGAAGAATTTGCGGCCCCACACGTCGGAGAGTGCGCCGATTAGAGGTGCGGACAGAAACGACAGGATGCCCTTGATTCCCATGATTAATCCGTTCATTAGGAAGGTATGATCCGGGAAGGTCGCATTCAGCACAGATATAATAGGCATCGTGAGCAGGCCCCACGCGAAGAATTCCAAGAAAATCACCACTAATGCGTGGAAGACCGAAGGATCGCCGATTCCCGACATTGTCATAATACTGTCTTTCATAACAGTTTTCCTGTTCCGTATCACCATTTCTACTTCAGTTGTTGTTGTCTTCGTGGGCGTCATTTACGATTTAATTTGGATTTCCCTACTAAACTACTTATAATAAGACATTATGGAAAGCTTAGTGCTACATGGAGAACTCAGTAAGTTGATGAAAACGAGCAAGTAGAAGCAACGTCAAAAAACCACTGAAAATTGAAAAACAACTCAATATTTCTGTTGCCATTTTATATGACAAAATATGTACAAATTTTTATTAATATAAAATATTGCGCATTTTCCTTCATGTAAACGGAAAAATTAAATTAATATTTGTAATTGTAAAACATACTAATGCTTTTTATTTAATGACAACAATATTTAAAACATTATTAAATTTTTTTGAACTTCGATTCATTTACAAAATGTTACATTACATTCTACCAATACATTTATTATTTTAAAATAGCAACATTGGAAGTAATATTTTTTTTTTCTCCATAGACACCTTTTGTTATATATTATGGCAAACAATACAAAGAACAGAATTAAGCAATTTTTTAAAAAGGCTTAAATATGTCTTTCCATAATCATAAAATTTAAGTCAATGAAAAAGATAATTCGGTTAAATGCCAAAAATAAATAATAGTTGAAAATTATGAATTCCGATGCAAAATATTGATAAGTATTCAATGAAAAACAGCAATGCAGTGTTGAACTGTCATTGATTTTTTTGACGTAGGCAGCGTATCTGTCAATTGTCAAAATAAAAAAGTTAAAGTAGGCGTCTACCAGTCTTATTAAAATAAACTCTTAATTATTTCGAAATAATGGTATAAATATACAACAGTTTTCATTAACACTAATAATTAATTAAGTACACAGCATGATATAGTTAATTATTAATTTCAGATTCGGTTCATTTTGATTCAAAACCGTGCGGGCAAAACTCGATTGGCAAAATGGTATATGAACTTCGATGATGACGAGAAACAGAAGCTCATAGAGGAAGTACACGCAGTGGTCACGGTTCGAGACGCAAAGCATACTAATTTTGTGGAAGTGAGTTTTCAATAACACCAGTGATTATGCATAAATTTCGGGTTACCCACTGATTTTTAATTAACTGCGATTTATTTCAGTTTCGAAATTTCAAAATTGTATACAGAAGATACGCGGGACTGTACTTTTGTATATGCGTGGACGTGAACGACAATAACTTATGCTATTTGGAGGCGATCCATAACTTTGTAGAAGTTTTAAATGAATACTTCCATAATGTATGTGAGTTGGACCTAGTCTTCAACTTCTATAAGGTGAATATTTTTCTAATAAGTATATTGGTATAATTCAACATATTCATGTATACATTTGTTGAAACTGCTCTTATTGATAATTGGACGCATATTATAGGTATACAGTGAGAGTATTAAAAAAATATTTTGCATAAAATGTTTATAAAATTCTCTGACACTTTCACGATAGCCATTTTTTTTATACAATTTCGAAAGGTATAATTGTTGACTGAGGGAAAGCATGAACCTTTACTTTCAAATTGAAAAATTTACCACCTCTTTATGGTACAGTCAATCCAACTGCCATTGGCATATTTAAGATTATATTTATTTAGGCCTCTTAAAAAAAATTTATACATACATGAGATGTTTTTGTGAAACCTGTAGTGAGCACCAGATAATTCTATGGTTGGTACGGCCCACCCAGCTAAAATTATTTGGTTAATTAGCAAATATTCGTATGAGTGTGAAACAATATATAGTGTTATTATGTGTTAAGTTAGGATTAATCTACTTATGTATCAAATTTAATTCAAACCCATTCAGCAGTTTATAAACTTCCACATTTAGAATATTAGTAAAAATAATAATGTGGTGATTATTACTTTATACATGTATGTTATTAATGTAATCTATCAATTTAGAACTGATGGGGCTTACAATCACTGACTTAGTCGAATTTGTGTATTTTATAGTTACTTATTTGTAATTTTTATATTGCAGGTGTACACAGTAGTGGACGAGATGTTCCTCGCTGGTGAGATCAGGGAAACCTCACAAACTAAAGTATTGAAGCAACTTCTCATGCTCAACTCTTTAGAGTAAATGTTCTCAGGTGACGCATTGTTTGTGGTTAAAAATTATAAATACAATGTTATAATTGTTACTTTATATAAAACAGTAAATTATAGCATTTACCGATTGTAATGCTCTCAAAATAATGAGGATGGTAGAGGAGTCCTCAATGTGTTGGTGTATGAATGAGATATCTTAAAGTATAGAGTTTAAGCTATATTAATAATATATAAAAATATTCAAATTGTATCATTAAGTTGTATGTAATGAGAGAGTAAATATAATGCAACAAAATATTGAGCTCCAAAAATCTTTCCACATGTAAATTTTAATATTTCCTTACTACTGGACAAGAATTATTAAGGTGTCCATATTTGTTGTCAGACATTGTGAAGGCAATAGATTATATAGGCTTGCAGCAACTTGATAAATGTATACCAGACCTTTTAAATATATACTTACAAACCTTTATTATTTTTGTCAAAAATTGAAATTTTCCCATTTTCTTAGATGCTTCTGTAACTTATATATTGTTAGAGTTTAAAATTTATCATCATGCATTATCGGCATATTTTTGCCCGTCAGAAACAAAACATCTTGACTGTTTTGATGTCTTTACAGGAATATGTTTAAGCTATTTCAAGAATTTTATTCTTGGCAGAAAGTTCCTTGTCTATGAAAATATTATTTTGAATTTAGCCATTTAACATTATAATCTATGATGTGAATTGTACGCATTATATTTTAACTTCAAGAATAATCAAGATTTTTACATGTATTTTTGTTGCTATATATATTCTACTCAAGCAATTTCGACAAAAATAAATGTAAACCAATCCCATTATTCTTACAATTCACTAAGCATTTGTATATAATACGTTTACGAAATATTACACGGCATAAGAATGCAATCAAACACATGTAATTGTAAAACACGGTTTATTTATCAAATATAAAATGTAAATCTAGTATAAATCTCTTAGATTGGCTACCTTACCGATTTGAATATATTACTCAAATTATAACCGTATTTTTGTCTACCTTCAGTAATATTCAGTAGTAGTCTAGTAATATTTAAAAATGATAGCAATCTATAATTTTTAAATATTACTTGAAATATATATAAAAGACTAGGTGTAAATTTATTATATATTTTATACCACAGTCTTCTAAACTTTATTGAGATTATCTACTTGTAAATCGACTTCAAAAACAAATTTCTCTTTTTTTTCTATCTGCAATCAGCTATTTTTAGTTATAACCGGATCTGGTGTATATAAATCATGGACATTAGGAGATGGAGCACATCAAATAAATTATTTGAGATGGCATTTCAATTTCACTTTCAAATTTGATTGGGAAATTTTAAATCAGCTATGATACTTTTATGGACAATACAAAAAATGGAATGTTTTGTTCTATCTATCACAGTTTCATACAGATATAGACATAATTTTTATTAAAATTCCACTCGCCTGGTTCTCAAGCCAGGAAATCAGGGTACCCCCGTGTTATGGTGGAAGCAACCCAGAACACCTAGTCCTAAACTAATTCAGAACAAGCCCTGAATTGAACCCGGGATCTCAATTGCGCAAAGTAATGTGTTCACCACTGCAGAAGTTGTCAAAAAATAGTAATATAAGCATATTTTTTTTTATACTACAATAAATTTGGTACCACAGTCGTATAGAATAGACGGTGACGGCCTTGAAACTCGTGTTATGCCTGTTACGTCAATAGTTGCACTGATTATTCACGCTTCAGTATATCTTTTAAAACTTACCACAATACTGGAAAATATAAATAGAATATGTTTTTGTTTCTTGATTAATGAGTCAACCAATATGTAATGATAACAGTCAATATTGCATACTACTCGAATGAAACGATATTAATAATATAAAAGTTTTGGACTTCTATTAGGAGTAAAGCAGGGGTCGTAGACTCCTAGAGGACCTGCTTTACCCCTTATAATGCCTGGCCTCCCGAGCTATTACAGTTTTTTACCAATATCTCCTTCGCAGCAACAGTATCCTTTCCTTTTTCCCTATAAATCCTTCATTTTTCCACTTTCTTTATTCTTTCCCAACGTTCCGCTCATTTCTCTTTAAAGCTTTCCTCCATACCATAGATGGCAGATAGTATCAACAG
Organism: Galleria mellonella; assembly: GCF_026898425.1. Taxonomy (NCBI): domain Eukaryota; kingdom Metazoa; phylum Arthropoda; class Insecta; order Lepidoptera; family Pyralidae; genus Galleria; species Galleria mellonella. Next base: position 774,289 of record NW_026442138.1, read on the forward strand.
ATGCATTCCCGAGGAAGGTTTTATATCAGACAGGTGACCGGTCATAAAACCAAAAGCCTAACCAAGCCAAACAGTAATAAATAAAATAATATTACACCAACCCCAAATAATGGAAATAAGGACAGGACGATGATGATGACTTTAGATTTCTATTACTATTTATTTTATGGGAATTGAACCACAGAAATATACAAAAAATATCACCATGAAATACTTGATATGTATAACACATATAACATAATTATCCTTCACTGGGTACATGTCACTCAGCTAAGTAGGTCGAGATAAAGCTCAGATCCAGCTACGCCCACTCCCAGCGGTGGAGCTCAGGCGGGAACATCCACAGGTCGGGGTGGCCTATGTGCGTTATGTGCGGGCCCATGTCGAACTCGCTCCATCTGGATGCAATAAATATAAAATACTTGAATTACACGTACACAGTACGTCTCCATAAGAAATAGATAATTTATTTACACTACATCAGCACACAAATAACGGCATAAACATTCCAAAAATAAAGAAAAAAAAAACATAAAAAGTGACATAGATTATTTCTTTTTTTTTCTTCATGTGTGCTCCAGATTGGCACTCCTGATCACTGACGATAGGAACGACATACTGTTTTTTTTTTTTAATCTTTTCAAATTTTTAAATTCTATCATGACATAAAAGTATAGATAGGTCGTCATGTATTTAATATGTACAAAGTGCTTTAAAGAAATTTTATCAGTCGATCTCAAGTCCAAATAGTAACGACGATGACGCAGGGGGAATCAATAAAAAATAGCTAATTTTAAATGAGTACAGTGAGTAGTATACTGACGCGAAGGGCGGCACGCCCCTGGAGATGTCGTGCGTGGGGCTGGCGACGGCGACGAACTGGTGCGCGGTCCGCAGCTGCGCGCTCGTCACCTTGGCGTCGGTGGCGCCGTGGCTGCGGTGGCCCAGCGTGCTGAACGGGTACGTGCCTGCCGCCGGGGGACAACGGTTATACTGTTATAGCCTCATGTATTATTGAAGAAAATCATAAGAATAATGTAGGAATAATAATAATAACATAATAACCTAATAAATACTGTATCACCCATGATATCCTTCATGTATTGCTATTCCTGAGGACTAAGGTGTTATTCCTCTGTACCCTGTAATTTCACTGCCATATCCCACCATTCAAACGAAACACAATCATGCAAACATAACTGCTTCATAGTAGAAACACGAATGGGACAGAGGTGCCCAAGCAAACGACTTTTGTACAAAATCTCTGGTTGTCTGACCTCTGAGTGTGGCGCTAACTACCAGAGGGAGATTGTACAAAAGTCGATTGCTTGGGTATCTCTGTCCCATTCGTGTTTCAACCGTAAAGCAGTTGTTTGCATGGCTGAGTTTCGGTTTAAAGGGTGGGATATGGCGTGAATTTACTGGGTACAGAGGAATAACACCTGAGTCCTCAGGAATGACAACGCATGGGGGGTATCATGGGCGTAACAGTACACTCTGTTATGTCCATGATACTGCTCATGTCTATAGGCGACAGTTACCACTTTCCATCAGGTGGGCCGTCAGCTTGTTTGCCATTCTAAGTTGTATATATAAAAAAAAACTAGTAATAACATGAGATAGGTGAAAATCATTGTTGATGGGGGAAAGGGATTTTTAGTAATGAAGTCTAATAGCCCCATTGTTAGCAATATAACCCTCTCAGGTCGACCTCCACGCGGTTCCGCCTGGAAACCATCATGGTTAATTCTTGTCGAATTCATCATGGTGGGTCAAATGACCTGCATTCATTCTCACCTATCATCTTCCACTGGTGCCTCGTCGGTGTATACCGATAGCGCAAACAGGGATACCATTCCGTTTTCATCCATTAAACAAAAATAGCCTCATTGCTAGCAATATACCTTTTTAGGTCGACCTCCACGCGGTTCCCCCTGGAAAACATCATAGCGCGAACGGGGTTACCATTTCATTTTCATCCATTAAAAAAAAATCACCGTTGGCGGGATTGAGATCGTTCCTGGCGGCGATGGCGTTGCAGGCGCTGTACGGCGGGCGGCAGGCGGCGCACCGCGACAGCGGGTCGTGCTTGTAGTCGTTGTAGCGCATCGTCGCGTACATGCCGCGCAGGTCGCGGATCGACGCCTAGTAAATGATAAAAAAAAAAATATAAAAATAAACTTTTTGAATTTTGGTCTTAAAGATGTCGAATATCGATCTCATTACTTCAAAATAAGTATCAATTACTGTTTTAAAACATGAATACATTCAAGTAAATATATGTAAAGTTTTACTTTAAATATATTTATATTTCAGTAAAAAAGTATAAAAAAACATTTAAACTGTATAAGAGCTGCTCTTTTACTCTGCTACTTGATAAGAAAAAAAAAACTGTGCAAGTTTGTAAAGATGTTTCCATATTCAAATGTTTGTAGTTTAAATATGCTTCGACTAAATAGATTTGTTTGTAATTTTTTTTTATATAACATAGAATGTCAAACAAGCTGACGGCCCACCTGATGGAAAGTGGTAACCGTCGCCTATAGACATGAGCAGTACCATGGACATAACAGAGTATACTGTTTCGCCCATGATACCCCCCCCCCCCCCCCATGCATTGCCATTCCTGAGGACTCAGGTGTTATTCCTCTGTACCCAGTAAATTCACGCTATATCCCACCCTTCAAACCGAAACATAGCCGTGCAAACACAACTGCTTCACAGTAGAAACACGAATGGGACAGAGGTATTTGGAATACAAACATATAGCCTGCGTCAATACAGGGTACATATCATTCTAATTAACACGGACAAAGTCACATACATATATGTCACACCTGTCTCCTATCGCAGTAGGATCTAGCATAGTATTTAAGATCATTTACTTTACATTCAATTGATATTGATATTCACAACGATAGTCACTCTGTATACATACATACATACATATCTGTCACGCGTGTCTCCCATTAGGGTAGGCAGAAACAATGGAACGCCAAATGCTTCGATTCAAACAAACCTCTTTCGCTTCTTCCACATTCATCAATCTTTTCATACACGCTCTTTTCGCTCTGTATTCATGGGTAAATTAAAATGATGATGTACCTCGCCATTGCATTATATTTATTTATAATTTATAATAATTTATATACAATTTATATTATGTTATTATTCATATTGTTAATATTTTTACTTATTTAATGACATTTAATAATTTAATTCTATTTTAATGTTTATCAAACACAAGGCACGCTGTGGTCGCCTATAAATGTAAGAACAGTTAGATCTAATCTACCAGTGTATTGTATTGAAATGTTTAGCTGTATCTTATGTTGGTAATCCTATAAATAAATAAATAAATATACTGCAATGAAAATAATCAAAAAAAATATTTTTCTTTTTTTTGTTAGGGGATTCAAAATGCATACTTAAAATTTCTAAATTTATCTACTTGTTTTACTTGTCTATGGTAACCCCGCCTGCGCGGGGTTACCATAGATAGACATACCATTTTCACCCATCAAAAAAAAAAACACGTTCATAGTGGTAGGTTGGTATAGTGTACAAATGAAATCTTGTCACCTGCTTCTGCTTGATGATCTTGGCCCTGGGGTTGGTGTGGTAGCCGAACCAGTCGCCGTGCGTCCGCACGCGCTCGTTGCCGCCGCTCATGTTGAATACGGCCGGGAAGTACGGGATATTGTACGACGGGAAGTACGTCGTGCTCACCAGCTGCTCAGTCCTGCAGGTAGACACGCTTTACTTCATTAACTGCTACTAATTATATTTACACGATGTCTGCATATGGAAGATTTAAAAAAAAAAATATAACTTTGCCGGCTCTTAAGACTTACTGGGTACAGAGGAATAACACCTGAGTCCTCAGGAATGGCAACGCATGGGGGGTATCATGGGCGAAACAATATACTCTGTTATGTCCATGGTACTGCTCATGTCTATAGGCGACGGTTACCACTTTCCATCAGGTGGGCCGTCAGCTTATTTGCCATTCTAAGTTGTATAAAAAAAAAACCAACAGAATCTTAAATAAATTATTAAGAAAGAGTCTGGCTGAATACTAGTTCCGTACAGCTGTACACATTTCACTGGGAAATTCGTAGCGTAAGCTGAGCCAGTTCTTTTTACCTAAATAGATAGATAAAGTCTTTATTACAAACAACAATAATAATAGTTCAAAAAAAAACAATAATAAAAAAGAAAAAAAAAAACAATTCATTTTGCTGGTTGCCGCCTCAGCTGTTGCTATATATGCACACCTCCAACGAGATGTACTTTTACTTTTTTTTTATACAACTTAGAATATCAAACAAGCTGACGGTCCACCTGATTGAAAGTGGTAACCGTCGTTTATAGACATGAGCAGTACCATGGACATAACAGAGTATACTGTTTCGCCCATGATACCCCTATGCGTTGCCATTCCTGAGGACTCAGGTGTTATTCCTCTGTACCCAGTAAATTCACTGCCATATCGCACCCTTCAAACCGAAACACAGCCATGCAAACACAACTGCTTCACGGTTGAAACACGAATGGGACAGAGGTACCCAAGCAAACGACTTTTGTACAAAGTCTCCCTCTGGTAAGAATGTGCCGACAATATAATGATCTTATGCTCAGCCACAAATTCATTGATATATTCGACATGAAGCTGTCATCATTCAGGGGGTGCGTGAGCCGTTTGGCATGAACTTGTACTACTTACTAGTATTTAGTGATGTAGTTCATGTTTAGGATGGCTGGGCTGTTTTTCTGTGTGGTGATAGTTTTATGAATGAATGCATGAATGAGTATACTTTATTTGCATTATACAATATAGGAAATAAGCAAGGCAGTTTACAAACACAACGATACAATTGTATAAGTACAGTGAGACGGTCTTATTGCTGAGAGCAATCTTTTCAAGACAAACTTAGGGTAATGGACTAATTGTTGTACAAGTATGTATGATAGTGCTGTATAATTAAAAAAGCATCTTTTGCAAATTAAAAATATACGAAAATTTAAGGTATAAAAGTTGTGGTATAGATTAACGAAAGATAGAGAAAAGTGGAAGGATCTTGAGGAGGCCTACGTCAAAGGACAAGCTGGAAAAGTCGATTAGAATTGTAGTGTTAAATGTTTGTAAAATGTAATACTTTCAGCAATAAAGGCTTATTATTATTGTTATTAAAATATGGTACAAAAGGCACACAGCCATGCAAACACAACTGCTTTACGGTTGAAACACGAATAGGACAGAGGTACCCAAGCAAACGACTTTTGTACAAAGTCTCCCTCTGTCTTCTGAAATTCACATGTACGAAGTAGAAGTAAAGGGCGAAGGGGATAACTCACAGGTCGGCCGCCTCCGTATACCCGGGCAGCTGCTCGATTATCCACAGCAGGCCGGGCTGCACGGAGCCCTTCGTGTTTGCCGTGCTCGCCTTGAACTTGTTGTAGTCCACTATGTACCTATAAACCACACAGGCAAGGGGGGGAAGAGATTGTCACTAATGGGGATTTATTTATTATTAGCGCCCCGTCCCGGCGTCGCACGAGTGGACGTTTTTACATTTTAAAAAGTGGCCATTAAGGTTATCCCACCCCAGAATGCGAGCATAACTTTGCAAAGAATTTTTTTATACAACTTAGAATGGCAAACAAGCTGACAGCCCACCTGATGGAAAGTGGTAACCGTCGCCTATAGGCATGAGCAGTACCATGGACATAACAGAGTATACTGTTTCGCCCATGATACCCCCCATGCGTTGCCATTCCTGAGGACTCAGGTGTTATTCCTCTGTACCCAGTAAATTCACGCCATATCCCACCCTTCAAACTGAAACACAGCCATGCAAACACAACTGCTTTACAATTGAAACACGAATGGAACAGAGGTACCCAAGCAAACGACTTGGGTATGTTTAAAATTACATATATGCTTTTTTTAAGGAACTATAACCTCCTCCCACTGGATTATTTTTTAAATACGCTGTTGAGCAGGCCTTATGTGTTACTGACACTGTTGGCAACACTGTAATTATTTTTTTATACGTCTAACATATGGCAACTCCGTTTCTTTCTCCTCTAATAATGCAATCGGTAACATCAACATACCGCTGCCGTTCAACCTGTTATATTTCCTTTTATTTATTTATTTAAATTGTAATACATAGGTAACAATAGATGGTAAAACAAGATAAATCCTCTATGATCAACTCCATATATCGAGGTATACAAGTTTGCAATTATATAAGAAAAAACAAATTATATTAAAAAAAAAATCAACAATGTCACATTTATATTAAAAAAATAAAATATTATGGAAATTTATTACATTTATCTTCAAGGAAATCGTCAATATAATTAATTGATGTATAATTAATGTAAAAACAACAATTAAAATAAATTAACCACTGTAAAGGAAGTTTCACTTCAGCAAGTACTCATGTACCATCCAGGCAGGGGACAACAAGCCCAGCAAGACACGTCCCGCACAGGCACTTTGGTTGTGTTCCAATTGCTATAAGTACTGACCACTGGTTGTTGTAGGTGCCGCTGTTGTGTCTCCGAAATATCTCGACCCACTCTTTGCCATTACGCGCCAAGCGGTTCGCCACCATCGCTCTCGCGTACTCCAGGATCTGATCATGAGTAGAAGTGGCATTATTATCAGGCTAAGATTATGTTACTAACAAATTTTTATTTATAAAAATTTTTATTTATAATTTTTTTTACTTCCATATCAGTAAAATAGACATTTTATCGAAATCAATTCACTAGTTTAATTTTAAAACCAGCATAACTAGTTTTACTGCCACAACACACAGTGTTTTTGTTTGTAGAACAAATTCTTGAATTACTATGCATTAACCCTTTTAGTGCCATTTATTTTTACTTATATCTACTTAAAAACGCCAAAGAAATCTCTATCGTGTTGATGTCATTTACCCTTGTCTCTAAAAAAAACTGTATCTCCTCCAAAAATTATCCAATTTTATTATATTTTTTTTTACAGCAAGCTAAACAGCGACTGATTTCACGAGCGCTATGACGCTCGTGGCGCTTTTAGTTGCAATGCGCACGAGCGCGATGCCGCTCGTCGGCACTCAAACGTCAACATCGAAGTGTGGCAATTTCTTTATATAAACATTGCATCAGCGTCTGGACGCACCTGGCCGACTGGCTGGACGAGTTTAAACAGTGTCCGATTGCTGTTGCCGATGGTCGTCTCGGCGGCCACCAGGCCCGATGATATTATGTAGAAATCGTCTGTGGACTGTCAACAAAGTGCGCCATTAGGTTAGCAGTAGGGTACGGTACAGAAATTACAGGATATGGGGAAATGGATTGCTAATAATGGGCTCTAATGTAGTATAGTATTATGTCTAATGCACGTGTTAGTAAAGAAGTTCTTTACTAACAATATACCCTATCAGGTCGACCTCCACACAGTTCCTCCTGGTAACCATCGTGATTAATCCTTATGGAATTCGTCACGATGGACTAACTGACCTGCCTTATCATTCTCACCTATCACCAGACGGAGACTTTGTACAAAAGTCGATTGCTTGGGTACCTCTGTCCCATTCGTGTTTCTACCGTGAAGCAGCTGTGTTTGCATGGCTGTGTTTCGGTTTGAAGGGTGGGATATGGCGTGAATTTACAGGGTACAGAGGAATAACATCTGAGTCCTCAGGAATGGCAACGCATGGGGTATCATGGGCGAAACAGTATGCTCTGTTATGTCCATGATACTGCTCATGTCTATAGGCGACGGTTACCACTTCAGTTCATCAGGTGCACCGTCAGCTTGTCTGCCATTCTAAGTGGTATAAGTAAATAAAATATTCACTGCTGCCCCAACAGTGTATACTAATAACGCAGATAGGGTTACCATTCTATTTTCACCTATAAAAAAAGTATACAGGGTATCGTTTCATCGGTTAACTGTCCACTGCTAAACATAAACTTTCCTCATAAGGGGAGTTTTGTCAGTAGTTGCTACATTTGGCAGGCAGATTGGCAAGCGCAGTTGGGTCTACAATTAAGTTCCCTTAGTCGCCTCTTATGACACCCACGGTCTCCCGTGGAAGCCTATCAACTCACATTAGTACCTTGCAGTAAACCAATAACGCAGGTGAAATTTCGATTCCATTATCATCCATAAAAAAAAATACCCGCCATAAACTAAAATTTCATCCCAACCATCTGGACGAGTGGCGGTCCTCCACCGTGCATTTTTTAAGGCACTTCCTCCCACGCACAACCACTCTTTGGAATCAACTTCCAGCAGCAGTATTTCCGAACCGATACGACAACATAACCTTCAAGAAAAGAGCATATTCCTTTTTAAAAGGCCGGCAGCACACCTGCAATGCCTTTAGTGTTGCGAGTGACCCTGGGCGGCGATAGTCACTTTACCATCAGGTGAGCCGCATGCTCGTTTGCCCCCTGTGTTGTAAAAAAAACCTAACTAACTAACAATATCCGAGTGATGTCTCCGGAGTAGTAAATATCTATGAGTCGTGATAAAAGTTAACCTTCAAACGATCGTATGCAAAGTGGCTAGCCAATATGATACCTGCACGAAGGCTGGGTACGACGATAGCGACATCTTGTATCCAGGGATCCGGCGCTGGCTGCGCGGCGACACGTGGTACCGGAGCACGTACATCTTCTGGAACCGCAGCATAGACTGGTAGCTGCACACATTTGTAGACATAACATTCTTCGTTTTCGGTAGAATACCATAGAGCATAAATAAAAAAAAAAACTTTAAAAATAACAAAATTTGTTGAGTTGCGGGTTCTTCTCAAACGAGAATATTCCGAACCCAGCAGAAGAGTTGTAAAAAATGACAATTGAAAAAAGATTATAAACAAGTCTATATAAATAAAGTTTTTTTTTTCTTTTCTAATAATCCTATTAATATAAGAAATGCGAAAGTTTCTAACGATATATGGATGGGGGGAAAGGGATTGTTAGTAATGGAGACTGAGAATCCCATACCAATATACCCAACCAGGTCGACCTCCTCGCGGTTCCCCCTGGAAACTGTCATGGTTAATTCCTGATGAATTCATCATGATGGGCTAACTGGCCTGTTTTCATTCTCATCTATCACCCTTCACTGGTGCTCCGCCAGCATATACCGTTAGCGCAGGCGGGGTTACCATATCATTTTCACCCATCAAAAAAACGATTGACGGATAGATAGATGTTTGTTGTTCTTTCGCATAAAAACTGCTGAACGGATTTGAATGTCATTTAGTACATGGAAAAGTTATATCCTAATTTAACATATAGGATGTGGGTTCAAAAGCCATAGAATTAAGTTAATTAAAGATAAGTAATCGAAAAATGACATATTTTAAAATATTTTAACAAAATTAGTGACTTTACCAGTACAAGTAAATTTACCAGAGAGAGAGAGAGAGATTTTACCAGAGGGAGACTTTGTACAAAAGTCGATTGCTTGGGTACCTCTGTCCCATTCGTGTTTCTACTGTAAAGCAGTTGTGTTTGCATGGCTGCGTTTCCGTTTGAAAAGTGGGATATGGCGTGAATTTACTGGGTACAGAGAAATAACACTTGAGACCTCAGAAATGGCAACGCATGGAGGTATCATGGGCGAAACATTATACTCTGTTATGTCCATGGTACTACTCATGTCTATAGGCGACGGTTACCACTTTCCATCAGGTGGGCCATTAGCTTGTTTGCCATTCTAAGTTGTATAAAAAAAAATTGCAAAGTAGAAAAAAGCGTTAACTGGAATACAGGTAAACCCTGTATATTCATAGTTAAAATTTAAATATGGTAACCGTTTAAATTAATTCTATTAGTTTTTACAGGTGAAAATGGAATTGTATTCCCGCCTGCGCTATCGGTATACAATGGCGAGGCACCAGTGAAAAATAGGTAAGGATGAAAGCAGGTGAGTTGACCCATCGTGACAAATTCCGCAAGATTTAACCACGATGGTATCCAAGAGAAACCACGTAGTGATTAATCTGATAGGATATATCACTAGCAATGGGACTTTTAGGGCCCATTACTAACAATCCATTTCCCCCTATTAATTCCTTAAAGAAACTAAATTCTATGCTATGGTCGTTGAATAAATCTGACCTGTTCCACGTGACGTGTGAAGTGTACAAATTGCTGAGATCGGGCAACAGCTTGACGAGGCCGGTGCAGTGCTCAGGGAACAGCATCCCATCCGGAGACACCTTCGACATCGACAGGGCGAATGCCAGCTCGTCCAAGTCACCCAGCATATTGATCCAGCTGAAACCATATAAGAACAAGCCATCGATAAAAGAAACTGGTGTATAACAGAAATGCACAGTTTACTCCAATAGTGATCTTTGATCCTTTTATAATGCCTCTTTTGGACCTATGTCTCATTTGGACTATCCAATGTCATTAAAGGGTGGTGGAGAAATTATTTTTTCAACCGACTTCTAAAAGAAGGAGGTTCTCGATTCAGTTGTATGTTTTATTATGTTTGTTACCTCATAACTACGTCAGTTGTAAACCAAAATCAGTCAATGTTAACCGTTCGTCAAAATAAGATCTTACAAAAATGAAATTAATCGTCCGGCAACGGTTATTAGTGGACTGTATGAAATTTAATACAATGATGGTAGTTAACATAAGAAACACAAGCGGATAATGAAAGTGGAGACCACTGACCTGAAGCTTTGTAGTTAGCAGGATTCGGTTCTGGCCTTAGGCTTCCCAGTACTTCTGGCTCGTTCGAACTTACCCTCAGATCCGGGTTACCTATCCACTGCCTTGAACCGACCAGCAGTGCAATGCCCTCCTCTCAATCAGCCTCTTGGTTATGTGTGATATGATTAAAAAAAGCGATACGAAAAGAAAAACGATATTCGCGGCGATATATACACGCGTGCGATGTTTTAAAACGAGAACGACGACAACGAACGTACGTTCTACCGACACATTCGATAGCAACCGACAAGACTTTTTTTTTGTGCGATAATGTTGCCAGGCGAAATTTATTTAAGTTACAATTCTTAACAGTTAAGTTGTTTAGTTATTAAATCAAATTAATTGATTTTTGCTACTTTTAAAGTCAGTTTTTTTTAAGACAATTGAATTATTTTCAATGTTAGTAAGGCGGTACCATCAAAACTTGTCTATAGTTGTCAGGTAGGCTATCTCTGGCACTAGGGAACTGGATGCAGTATAGAGATAGCATTTCCCTTCGATTGATTAAATTCATGGATTACAGTCGCTGTATGTGTTCAGGAAATTGTGGTCACACATCAAATAAAAAAAAAAAAAACTTACATAATATCCCTAATCGTGAGCAGCTCGTACGCGTTAGTGGTGGCCTCATTGTACCCTACAGCCAGTCCCTCCAACTGAATATAGTACAGTTTCATCTGTAAATAAAATATTAAATCTTTTTCAACTATTTCCAAAACGAGAAGGTTATCTATTCGTCTGTATTTGTTTTTTTTTTTTTGGAATTCCGTTACGCGATCTTGCTGTGAATTCTAAAACGATTTTGTTATAATTATTTCACGATCAACAGTGCACTTATAGGACATGACGATTTTTTAAGAACATACTAGAAGGAATAATACAGGGCAAAAGAGGAAAGGAAAGACCGAGGAATAATTGCATGGGACAGATAAAGGAAACACTAGGTGTCATGTCATATAGAGAAGTCAAAGTTATAGCCTGGGACAGGACTGGCTGGAAGAGAATGCATAAATTAGTTGCACAGACAAGAGGAAACTGTTAAAAGAAAAGAAGATGTGGACTCCACCGCACTAACCATACAATTTTATGAAAATATGTTCATTTATTTTACTGTGCATCAGACTTGATAACAACTAACATTAAGACTTTAACAGGATATTAACATGAAGTTCCCATGAGCGAAGCCGCTGCGATCAGTTAGTAAATATAGTAATATTTACCTGATACCAGTATGGATCATTGGGATTTTTCTGCACCATAGAGGAGATGTAGGCCTCATTTTTGTCCACAAAGTCTTCTATCAGCCCACATACATCAGTTTTATTGTAACAATAACTGTAAATAAAAATTTATTCAATGTACTTTGTGCAACAGTTGTTCGCATGTGTATCTCTCCCCTTCTACTAATCAGATATATACACAGTAATAGTAACGGCGACAATGAGTCTTTTTTTTATACAACTTAGAATGGCAAACAAGCTGACGGCCCACCTGATGGAAAGTGGTAACCATCGCCTATAGACATGAGCAGTACCATGGACATAATAGAGTATACTGTTTCGCCCATGATACCCCGCATGCGTTGCCATTCCTGAGAACTCAGATGTTATTCCTCTGTACCCTGTAAATTCACGCCATATCCCACCCTTCAAACCGAAACACAGACACGCAAACACAGTCATGCCTAATTATCGCAAGATCCAGAAACAATACCCCCTTACTACCTCCACTACTGTTATTATTATTATATCAGCCCTTAACGGTCCACTACTATATAGGCTTTCTTAGCACCTCTTAAGACATCCATGGGAAAGACAGGAATGGCCCATTCTAATCCGGAACCATGTAGCACCTCCACTATAAATATGGTAACACAGTCAACAATGAGTCATCTATATCCTGGGAACTGAATTGCCAAAACTAGGCTCTGAGGTACAATCTATGAATTTGCCTGAAGATGCATTGATAACTTGGTGAAATATATGTTGCAAAATGTGTATGTATGGAATAATGGATAAAGATAATAAGTAATATAATCTCTATATTAGATTAGTAGAAATAATTAATTAATTGATTAACTAGTGATATAGCTTTCTGCAAAATAACACCTAGTTCAGTATAACACCCAACTCAAGTTTCTGCTACCATACAGCTGTGTTTCAGTTTGATGGGTATGATATAAGAATGTAATTATTGGTTACAGAAGTATACTATCATAGTTCTCAGGAACGGTATTTCCATTATTATAATTTTTTGTAATTAGAAAATTTCCCCACTTTCTATAAATTACAAAAATAATTGATAAAATATTGGGACCATCTTTATGTTAAGATAGCGTTTACAAAAATGTATAAAACATTCTAAGAGCAATAGTATATTTATTAATTTTATTAACCTCTCACAGTAGATACACAATGCAAAATGCAATTTTAATTTTATATATACCACTATTAATTAAAAAATGGGCACACTCTGTCCTTCAAAATTTTATTCAAATCTCCTCACATATGTAAATATGCCACTGCAAGTAAAAAAGAATAGTACAAGTACCCCTTAAGCATGTTCTGCCAGTGCATCCATATAAGGTCCCTGGTGAGGAAGCCCTCGAGGTACCCGGCAGCGTATGCCTGTTTCTCATCACTGGAGTCTGCCGATGTGTGCAACTCCAAGTATGCCCAACTGTGTACAGAACAATATCAAGTTACATAAATGTAATATAAACATTTGTGTACCAATATAATATATAATAAACATATAATATGTTTTAACAGAACTCAATGAAAAGGTAACCAAGTTTCATTGATATTAGCACAAAATTACTGTCTATTATGCATTTACTATTAAATATAGTCTCTTTTCTTTTTAATATGTATAATTTAGCAGTAATTTAGTAGTAAAAATGTACAGGTACTAATAAACTAAAGGAAGAGCTCTTCTTTATTTTGTTAAAAACCTTAATGTTGTAATTTATAAAACTTATTGATTCAGATTGTTAAAAAAATATCATAAAACAAAGAGAAATTTCATAGGAAATTGTAAATATTTTGAAGAATAATGTATAAATATATATTCGGAATACCCATAAAGACTTACTCATCATATGACTAATATAACGGTCGCATGCAATAAAGGGAGGTAAATTTATTATTTAAACTTTACAAAAATTCTCATATCCCCTCTTAAGGAGAGGAGATGACAACTAACCCCCGGCAAAAGCATTATTATTACTATTATGCCAATTATTTTTGAACAAAGAAAAATAGCGGGAAATTATACATACCCAGTATTGTTTATTTCATTGCGATAAGTAGCCTTAGCTACGTGCAAATCCGGGATATCAGCATAGTAATCGGTCAAAGATACCTCCGCTTTGTTATTTACCCACGTAATAAAGCCATATTTACAATTACATCCAGTAAAAAATACAAAAAACAATAACATAAAATAATTAAAACGCTCCTTCATTGTAGCGCTAACAGTATGGCTAAAATACACGATATACTAATCACTGGTTAAATGAGGAATAAGTTATTTTATACAATCCTTTAATGAGATAATAAGGTCAGAGTTACAATTAAATAGAGTTACAAATAAACATTATATTGTATCTTATTTAGGTAGGTATTTAAATCTAAAAGACGATAAAGCATTGTTTTGACATTTCATTGACAGACTTGACATTTAATCAAGATTGCCAACATAGAATATATTATGTTGCCAATTCCTAAAAGTGTTTACCCACAAAGAAAATAAAGAACGGAACCGAAATACGAAAAGGTACTATTAAAATAAAATAATCAGCACCACTTTTAGACAAACATATTCTAGATACTACCACTTTTTCAAGTATGTGCATGTTTTGTTTTGTATGATATTTATATTATTGTTTATATCACTAACTTGAATCAGATTGTCATGCTAACTAATAAAAGCTACTACAGCAACAGATATGAAAGAGGGAGGGGGGGGGGGGGATTATAGGATCGGTACAACAATGATTAGGTTTAAAAATATAAATTTGAAAAAAAAAATCAAAATGTAAAAACGTTTCAATTATATATTTCACTAAAATTTCGTCTACCAGCCACAATACATCTACTAATCCGAATCACAGTTTTGAAGCCATAATGAATTCTCTGTGATATCAAGTGGCCGACAGCTTCATGCCGACCTCGCCACACTTGTGGTTGATCTCTCTCAGCAAGTATGGAGTCCGCTCGTGCTCGGGCGCAGTGAGCCATTCGTTAGTATTCACCGGTACTGCTATATAGCCCTGCTTCTCTAATATACTCAGAACAAGTCCAAAGATACCGCGGAGACGGTTGCTATTCATTGAGAAACAGCCTTGGTTGAAGTTTATTACGCACACCCTGAAAAATACAGTGTTAGTTAAAAATATGGTTTTATATTTCCTATAATATACACATAGACTGTTATAAATTGTAATATAAGATTTTTCAGTTCAGAAACTTCAGTGTGGCGAAGCATTTTTTCACAATTTTGATCATAACTAAAAAACTACACAGCATAAAAATAAACAAAAATCAAATTTAAATTGCATAAATGAAGCCCTTTCATATGATAATACAATTGGACAAGTAGATAAATTTTGAAATTTTGAGTCTGCATTTTGAATCCCCTAACAAAAAAAAAAATATTTTTTCAATTATTTTCATTGCAGTATATGCGAGCGAAAGTGTATTCTTTAGTGTGATGCCACAACTGTTCATAGATCAAGAGCTCAAGTTAGAAGGTCTTGAGCACGTGACGTCACGCGCTCGTTTTTGGCTACGCTCTCGTAACGTGCGCTGAAGGACGATCGCCCGCGCGGTTGTGACGGACCGCCAGCGCACATTCCTTGGCCGGCCTGAACCTTACGCGGTTTTCGTTAACTCGTTAGTATATGCGAGCGTATGATATGTAATAGTATTTCAAATCGCATTAATAGTTGCTAAAATATAATGCTGTGACTGACGGACAGACGGATAAAGTTGCACCATAAGAGTTCCTTTATACCATTTTAGTGTGAAGGCCTAAAAATACAAAATGTCTAATAAATTTAACTAATTATTTTATTTATATTGACAATTAATCTATAGAATATATATCCTATCTCAATACTGGCTATTGACTGCATTCAATCACTATTGAAATTATTAAAAAATAGAAGTACTCTGGCAATTATGATTCGAACTAAAATGTATTATGGTAAAGTTTCATTACAATCTACTAATGCATACATTAGACATGCATTATTCCCATCCGTAGAAGGAAAATGTCATAGAAAGGCTATGAACATATGCATTATGAAATAACAATAGACTGACGTCAATGAGCAATTTTTTTTTACGACTTATAATGGCAAACAAGCTGACTGCCCACCTGATGGAAAGTGGTAACCGTCGCCTATAGACATGAGCAGTACCATGGACATAACAGAGTATACTGTTTCGTCCATGATACCCCCCATACGTTGCCATTCCTGAGGACTCAGGTGTTATTCCTCTGCACCCTGTAAATTCGCGCCATATCCCACCCTTCAAACCGAAACGCAGCACATGCAAACACAACTGCTTCACGGTAGAAACACGAATGGGACAGAGGTACCCAAGCAATCGACTTTTGTACAAAGTCTCCCTCTGGTAAATAAAAAGAGCAAATAAATAAAAAATGTACCTCTTTATTCGAGACATACAATAGCGACATAGCTATTTAATTTGAACGGGTAATATAAATATAATGCTTTTGACGTAGCAAATAAACTGAGTTGTCAAAAAACTAAAAACTGTATACAGAGCAAAACAAAAAATCTTTCCGATCTTGCTCAAATTTCCGTGTTTTACTTCTAATGGTATCTCATTGTAACTATTACTTTTATTCATGTTATATTTGTTAGGATCATTGCTACAATTCTAAATATATGTTCTTATCACACATAATCAGTGTTGCCATGTAATCTGCAATTGTCCCTACAATATGTTTTTTTTTAATGGGTGATAATGGTATGGTAACCCCGTCTGCGCTATTGGTATACACCAGTGAGGGATGACAGATGAAAATGAAAGTAGGTCAGTTAGCCCATCCTGATGAATTAAACTAGAATTAGTCACGATGGTTTCCAGGGGGAACCACGTGGAGGTCGACCTGACAGGGTATATTGCTAGTAATAGGGCTATTTGACCCCATTACTAACAATCCCTTCCCCCCCCCCCCCTACAATATGGTTATTTATGGTGACGTGATATGTAGCGGCAATAGGCACTCGGTGAGTGTGAAGGTAGCAAAGATATACTCACACAAGAGATCCCTCAGGTAAATTTAGTTCCTCTATGGGCACTTTAGTGTCACCGTCCAGCGGTGGCAAATTAACAGGGTAGCCATTCTTCAGACACAATAATAGATCTGGAATGATTAAAATAAATTATTGTTTTTTTTTTTTTATTATATGCATAATAAAAATCTTATCTAGTACTAATTGACCTAGTCTGTTTATTTGGAGATTAGCATTTTTGTTGTATAAAAACTATCAGTAATAAATTACTTCACCTGCAACAAATCCACTTGGAAGTACCACATTCTTCACCAAATAATCCTTATTTCCTAGTCCTCGCGCTAAATGCTCCTCCAGCAGATTTGTCATACTACTGATTGGGTACAATGCCTTTGCTTTCTCCAGCACAGCTTGGGGCAGCTGAACTTCGTCATTGTGGAAAGTTCGTACAGCCTGGTACAGTGTCAATATCTGAAGATAATCTAACGTATTATTGTCTCTTTTTAAGAATTCTTTAAGGAAGTCTTCTGAGAACACCTTGTCCAGAAGTTTATCTTCATAAAAGCCTAAGGATGCTAGCTCCAAACACAATTTGGACCATGGCAATGCAGTATTTTTGGCATTCAAAACCGGATTTAAGGAGATCTGTCTTTGCAACTCGGCCCACTGGTCTGGATCAGGTGTGTAGTTGTTGTTGGAGAGACAGTTGATGAAGCCGAAGAGTATGTTGGTGCGCGCATTGGCAAGTGTGACCGGGTTAGACGCTGCTAGCGAGCATAAGTACTTTACCAGCCCGAGGTGGGTGTGCGCCTGGAATGGAATGATGGGAAAGTAATTTGTATTATGTTTATAGAGCATATTTATCAATGTCCCATTGCAAGTTTACCTGATCAATACATTATGTACTTGCATATTATAATTTAAGTTTGTATTTGTAAACTTCTGTTATGTGCGCCTAATAAATAAAATAAAATAAATGCCATTTTTCAGTTTATACAAAATAGAAAAAAAATTTAGGAATACAGTGGGAAAAGCAACTTACAATCCTGGACAATACCCTCGCCACCAGCAAGCCCTTTTCAAATTCCATATTGTGGTTCACAACATAATCTGCAATCCTATCCATCAACAGTTCATGATAATACTCTGGATGCTTCTCCAGTATACGACCCTTGATTTTGGCCGCCGTTTTCAACACATCCTCGTATGTTAGATCATCTATATGGCGTGAAAGGATATCATAACAGATATGTAGAAGCTGCACTCTCGTCGGGTATACTTCTTCTGTGCAGTTAATTTGACATAAAGACCATATGACGGATTTAGCGATTTGTGCATTTATATGTTGATCATGTAAAAGCAGCCCAGTCACTATGTTGTTGATACATCGATCTGGAAGGTAGTGGGCGCAGCTGTATGCCAGCATATCTCTTAGGAGTGGAAGATCATCATTATCTAACTCTAGAGGGAGGTGAATTTGGAAAGCCAGAGGCAGGGCCAGTTTTAAAGCGTCCACTAAATGGTTTTTGGTGTCAAATCGTCTTAGGATAAAGTGGAGGAACATTATCTGTCTGGTGTTGATCATATTGATATTGCATCTGATCATTTGGAGCAATGTCTGAACAATCAGTGAATCCACTGGAACTTTGAGGTAGGAGAGCACTTTGGTAGCTTCAATAGATTCATTCACATCTAGAGCTGGAGCATATCTCTTAAAATTTTGACAGAGAATATTGAATGCTGGATTTTTAATAAGATTTTCAGTGTCATCTTCAAATCTGAAAAAAAAAAAGTGTTATCAAGTATATTAGCATCTACAAATACAAAATATTAGTTCTTGTGTGTTGGAAGGAACTGGCTTACAAGGCACAGGTTACCCTAATTTGTAAGCTAGGGCAAAAAACATGTAACTGTGTAACCCTGTATTTGTTAATAAAGTTTATTATTATTATTATTTTGCACATAATATTGACATAACATACCTGTATTACTAAAATTGTCTTAACTAATTCAGCTGAGAAACAATGTTCAGTACAATTCTTACACAGATTGAGGCATAATAGGTAAGTTCTCAGGATAATTATAATCAGTAGTAATTATAGTAAAAATAAATAAAACAATATTATAATACCTATGTATCATAATTTTATTATTAACATCACAAAATGAGTACAAGGCTAAGAATGAATTATAATATATCATATCTCTACTACCGGACTGGAAAGTGGAGGGAACTGGAGGTAAAAATCCAGGCAGATGTAACTCTTGGTAAATCATATAAAAATACCTCAAACAACTTAAACTTCGATAAACCCCATGAAAAATTTAAAAACCACTAACTTGCCAGCTTTCTGCAATTCAAAGAGGCATCGTAATGCCTGCATCATGTGTTTATGCGTCATGGCAGGAAGATGCGTCTGTATGGCGGCGAGCAGGTCACTCATACTCGGGGCGGACTTGAGGCTTGCCATCACCGTATCCGGAGTCCTGGCGCGGCTCAGTTCCGTTGATACTGAAAAGCCAGGAAGAAACAGGGATACCTGTGTTAATAATAGTTTTATTAATTTCTCTTAGAAAATTAAAAACTTTATTTTTAATAATTATAAGGTTGACAAAATGAATTTTCTATTTATTTATTTATTTAAATTGTGGTAACAATGGATGGTAAAACAAGATAAGCCTCTGTGATCAACCCCATATATCGAGGTATACAAATTTGCAACTATATAAGAAAAAACAAATTATATAAAAAAAAATCAACAATGTCACATTTATAGTAAAAAATTATAATATTATGGAAATTTATTACATTTATCTTCAAGGAAATCGTCAATTGAATAGTATGTTCTGTTTACTAGGTATTCATACAGTTTAGTTTTAAGTTTTTTTATGTCATCTATATCTGTGAGGGATTTAGGTAAGTTATTATGTATTCTAGGTGCCATCCTTAAATCGTAGTGAGTGGCAAGAGCTCCACCGACAAGAGCGCAGCTCTTAAATGGATAGATAGGTAGGTGCCATCCTTAAGACACTTTTAGTGAATAATGTACTTCTATGTGTTATAAAGTATATATTATACTTTTCTTTTTCTTCTTGTTTTTTTTTAATGGCTTTCACTGTAGAGACAAAGGTGATTTTCTGCCAATGTCAGGGTTAGAGAAGGCTTGTGTAATTCATATAAAAATATACTAAGTCTATGGTCATCATACAGACAGGAAATTTAATGACAGTTTGATTGTCATGCAGTTTGGTGATTTACTGTTATATATTAAATAATGTTCATTGCTGATAAATAAATTAAAAAATAAAATTATATCTTTAAATTTCTAATGATAATTAAAAAGTGGGCTGCCTTACTCAGCTTATTTGCCATTCTAAGTCTCATAAGAAAAGAAAGTCTTTATATTCTGGAAAACATGCAACTTCAATTAATAAGAATAGATTATCTACTTATATTTATACCGACTTATTTTTAGTAAACTAATTTATTATACAAATGTGATATTTGCATAGTACATTAAATAGTACATAGACACACCAGGTCTTTACTCTGATATCAGTGCCATAATATTCTTTGTATGTAAAATATAAAATACACAATGTAGATAGATAGATAATTTATTTGCATTACTTACAGCACACAAATTACAACATACATATACAAAAAAAGTGAGATAACATAAATGAGAAAAAAAATAATAATACACAAAGCTAAATACAATTTTCGTTTGCGAGTGTGCCATAGCAATACAAAATGGCCACAAATCAGTTTAACCTGTTTAGTAGAACCTGCAGGGAGGAACCTTAAATTTGAATAATGGAGCATTTGATATGCAACTGTAATTGTATGCAGGTATACACAAGTCCTTTAGGAATAAGTTATCAGAAGGTAGAACTTAAATGGTGAAAAATTATAAGGATGGTAAAATGTACAAGATGATAGTATAAGGCAGTGGGAAGTACAATAAGCTTAAAAGATTAAAGTGTGATAGATAGTGATTGTTAAAATGATAGAATATGGCCGAGGTGATGATGATATTATAATGTATAAATTCAGTATAGATTATATATAAAATATTGCACTCTAGATAACATTTAACAACATTAAACTTGAAATAAATTAATCTATGTTGATGCAAATACCCACAGTGAGACTTTGTACAAAAGTTGATTGCTTGGGTACCTCTGTCCCATTCGTGTTTCAACCGTGAAGCAGTTGTTTGCATGGCTATGTTTCGATTTGAAAGGTGGGATATGGCGTGAATTTACAGGGTACAGAGGAATAACACCTGAGTCCTTAGGGATGGCAACGCATGGGGGGTATCATGGGTGAAACAGTATACTCTGTTATGTCCATGGTACTGCTCATGTGTATAGGCGATGCCATGGTTATGATTATGGTGCTCATGTCTATAGGTGACGGTTACCACTTTACATCAGGTGGGCCGTCAGCTTGTTTGCCATTCTAAGTTGTATAAAAAAAATTTTTTGAATGTTAGTGATGTAGCCCCTACATGTGAAATAAAGATATAAAACATAGTACTAATATAAATTAAATTAATTACCAGAAGAGCTGAAGCTCTGTGATCTCAGAGATTTGTTGAGTGGGCCACTTCTCAGCACACTCCTCCACACACTCTTCAGTAGCAGCGTCATGATGTCTGGAATGTGATTTTTATTTTAATAATTAGTTCTTATTTGATAAGTTTATTATGTATTATGTTTATTTTTTATATAACTTGGTATGGTAAACAAATAGGTTAACAGCCTGACAGAAAATAATAAGCATATTGCCCATAATAAACAAAAGAACATCTACTAAATTTAATACTGAACACATACACAATAAACACACTATTACGTTTCAGAATATTTTAACGTAAAAGTTCAAGTTTATTTTATAACATGAATATGCTTCTTTTTTTATAGCCAATTAAAAGAGGTATAGTTTTAATTTATAAATTTAATGTACTTACCTGATTACAACTATTTCATTGTTCCATTCATTTTATTATAATATTTCTTATATTATATCTACAATAAAAATAGTATAATTTAATATATTTTCATACCTTTTAAATGAGAAATGGTAGAGTTAAAAGCTTAGGACAAATAATTTTGTAAAATGTCTTTTTGGTTATATTTATATAAGTTACAACATATAATGTAAAGGTAGTGTAATATAAGACAATAAGTAGATAATTATTTAAAAACTTCAGAAATGATTTTTTTAAGAGTAAATATAATAAAAAAGCCAAATTTATTATACCTATAATTTAATTTAAAAATTCGAATAATCTATTTCTTATTGACAATTTGACATTGACAAAAAGAATTTGACGTATTTAACTTTAATATTGAGATGTGAAAATATATTAAAAATAGTACTTTTCTTCTACTTTTCTTTTATGATATTTTTATCTCAGTCTCCTTTGTGTACTTTAGACTACTGTTATATGCAATATTATTATTTAAGAGCATTCATAATAGTACGTAGTACGTTATACTAAATCTTATGAAATATAGTAATGTCACAATTATGCTTGATTACCATTACCTACTTATTTAAAAATGATCTAAAATTGAAAGTTTATAGATAATTCCGATGTTGTCAACCTTCTTTATGAAGTTCTTAATTTCATTCTAATTTACGATATACTTCTCCTACAAATTTTAAAAATTACGGAATGTTCTTAGATTGTTTCGATTGATCCCATTCTATTATTTTTGTTCATTAGAGTAATTTTAACATTAATAAAAAGCAAACAGCAATTTTTAGAATTAGCGTTATAAATATTTAAATAAAGATTTAGACATAGTCTTTCTAATCTGTGTCATAGTCTCTCTAATCTGTCATATAGTCACTAATCTGTGGTACTAATTTGACATCTGTTGCTGATCTCTCACCTTCTTATATTTGTTGTGGTTTAATTTTTCAAATATATAGAAGTAAAATAGTGACATTAACTTAAATTTTTGTATTTAAGTAATAATAAAAATGAATAAAGAAACCATTGTAAGCACAAGGCCTGATCGCGAATTAAAGAAGAAAATCATCACACCCGGTGACTACACACTTGTTCCATACGAAGATTCTCGATGCAGAATCAACTTATCGGATGTTAAATGTACAAATGTGAATGGAAATTGCGAAATTGAGGCTAATAGTCGTATTTTCAGTGGGTCTTTTGATGGTAACGTTTTAATTGGAGACTCCGATTGTTTTATCGACCAGGATTTTGAGTTGATATTGCAACAGATGTGCTGTGGAGAAGTATGTGAGGCTCAGATGGTGTATAGAGACAACGCTGGAGTCTTGGTGAAAGAGATATCGTGTAAGATTGAACTCAGAGAAGTGACTGAGGAACAGCTCATCAGTGATTGGAGCTGGCAACGGTTGTATGAAGCTGCTACACATCACAAGGTATTACTTTTAAGAAGTTACTTTTATTAAGATATCTTGAGGTTTAAAATGATTACTGTGAATATTATAGATTGAGTGAAAGATGATAGATGATATAGTAGTAATAATAATTTATTTACTCGAATACAAATGGCCTTAAATTACAACAGAGTTACATATTTCGCCTTATCTAAAGGCATGCAAATTTTGTCTCAGCACATTAGTACTTTTTAGTGGCTCACATTTTTAAAGTAAAAATTCATCAATTACATATGTCCAAATATTCTAAATAGATAATAATTGCTACATTTAATTAGTTAATTGAAAGCATTCACATTTATAGATAATAAATGTTATAGTTATTTATATATTAGTAGTAGATAGAATAAGGTTAGGTTTGTCACTCCCTTATGATAAATTTACTAGGAATTTACTACAATGGTTTCCAGTACAGTCGATTGCTTGGGTACCTCTGTCCTATCCGTGTTTCAACCGTAAAGCAGTTGTGTTAGCATGGCTGTGTTTTGGTTTGAAAGGTGGGATGTGGCGTGGATTTACAGGGTACAGAGGAATAACACCGGAGTCCTCAGGAATGGCAACACATGGGGGTATCATGGGTGAAACAGTATACTCTATTATGTCCATGGTACTGCTCATATCTATAGTCGACGGTTACCACTTTCCATCAGATGGGCCGTCAGCTTGTTTGCCATTCTAAGTTGTATAAAAAAAAAAAAAATTTCGAGGTTGACCTGACTTGTTAATAATAGGATTAACTGCCTCAGTATTCGCAACATGTTATTAACAATTCCTTTCCTGCATTTTTTAATTAATTTCATTGCTAGAAGAAATTTAAAATAAGGATAAGTATGCTTATTGGCGTTAGGCATACGTATCTTGTCTATGACAGTAACTATATACTTTTTGTTTATTTTGAAAGTTTTGGTATAAAATTATGGCAATATTATGTCTATTTTGCTTTAAACAATAGTTTCCTTCCAGGAGTGTGGAGTACAGTTGGTTCGAGAGAAGAGGATAACTGATGCCTTCAGGAGGTTTAACAAGTCCCTGAAGATGTTGGTGGCTATAGAGCCTATTGATCCGGAGACCATTGATGCTGATAGAGTCAAGGAAATGGTGGATTTGAGGGTAAGCACTTTAAAAAATATTTTAAATATTTACTATACATTTAAGAATTTTTAATTGGGTATATAAAATACCCACCAGTGGGATTTGAACCCATATACTTCAGCTACTGGGGCAGAGTGTATTTTCAAATTATGATATCTTTGAAAGTAATACAACATGCATACAGTGCACATAGCTTTAAAAAGAATATTTATGTTTAATACTATGGCTCACAGTATGTCATGTTGGACTTGAATCTATTGTTGAATGTGGCAAGTTTACTGTTACATGCATCATTTGCATACACACCATGGGCTTCTCAGTTATATTTTTTGAGTGTGCACTCATGCACTCATGCTTGCCTGTGTGAGATTGTGTGTGCGAACATGCATGCAATTTTATTTTTGTAATAGAGATTTTATTGTTTTTATATTTTTGCAAAAATATTCAATTATAAAGTTAGCAAATAGCCATCTAATTAAAAATAACTCTTTCTAGGTGAAATTATATAACAACCTCGCCCACTGTCAGCTGCAGTATAATCAATATGACGCAGCTTTAGAACTGTGCAACAGGGCACTGAAGCATGATCCAGACAACTTAAAGGCACTGTACCGCCGGTGTGTAGCCTACCATGGGCTCAACATGTACGAAGAGGCCTGGGCCGATATACAGCATGCTTTAAAGATAGATCCCAATGATAAGGCCGCACAGCAGAAGGCCAACATGATCAGGCCAAAAATTGAGAAGATTAATAAGGAATACACAAATCTAGTAAAAAAAATGTTCAGCTAATAATTGTAGCAATTGATTTTCTCATTGTAAAAATGATTTGGCCATATACCTTAAGTACCAATAACCAATGTGGTAGAATGGTTCTCAAGAGTTGGTCCAGGAGGGTGTAGTGTAAAGTGACTCCTACTAAATGGAGTGATGATCTCAAACCTGTTGCAGTGAGTTGATGGTTGTGAATGACTCAAAATATTGTTTATGGCAACTAAATTGTGGAAGGTTTTGTTCAGCAGTGGACAGTGAAAAACTGAAATGTTTTTGGGTTACTTGATACAAAAAACTACACTCTGTTTTGATTAGGAAGCCACTCTCCCTAAGGGTTAGTTTAAACCACCATGTATAACCAAGGGGGAGAGGGGGTTAAAAACTTGCTAAAAAGATATGATTAATGGAGGACTCCAAAATAGTAATTATTCAAAAGTAATACATAGGTATGTAGAGTACAAGTTATAATAGTAGTGTTAATGTGTGTGTGTATGTGTGTGTGTATGTGTGTGTGTATGTGTGTGTGTATGTGTGTGTGTATGTGTGTGTGTATGTGTGTATATATCATCGTTACATCAGCCTTTAACTGTTCTTTAACTGCTGAATATAGACATCCCCCCATAAGGGGGATTTTGTCAGTAATTGCCACAAACCTGGGGTTGACAACCACAGTTAGGTTTTGCGTAGTTTTAGGAGGGATTTTGCTGCCATTATATATATATATATATATATATATATATATATATATATATATATATATATATATATATATATATATACTAGCTGACTCAGCAAACGTTGTTTTGCCATATACATTATTTGGAGAATATTTTTTTAGTCCATTAAAAAAATATATTGGGGAGGGTCACTCTTATCATTGAGGGGTATCCTAGTTTATGTTTTACTCTACTTCTGGAAAAAGCTAGTAAATTTCAAATATTCATAACTTTGATGCAATGCGTGTGCTCTAAATAGCTTAACAAATTCTAAGCTATGAAGTGCTGTTAAATTTGTCTTAATTGTGAGAGTGCTGGAGGTTACATGACAATAATTTGTAACAATAATTATGGCAGCCATAAATTGATAATAGTGAAATTTAACAATCAGAATTCTTGTGACTTTATAACTCCATTTGATATGGTTTTTTTTTAATGTTTGATAATGGTATGGTAACCCCGCCTACACTAACGGGATACGCTGGCGGAGCACCAGTGGAGGGTGATAGATGAGAATGAAAACAGGCCAGTTAGCCCATCATGATGAATTCATCAGGAATTAACCATGATAAGTGTTCAGTGGGGACCGCGTGGAGGTCGACCTGGTTGGCTATATTGCTAGCAATGAGATTCTCAGTCTCCATTACTAACAATCCCTTTCCCTCCATTTGATATGATTAGTTAGTGTATTTACTATTGATCTGTCTATAGGCGGTAACCAATGTTTTATTCTATTAACGATGTTAATAAGCATTTTAAGATTTTGCTCCACTGTAAAAGTGACTCCTATTATTACAAAATTTACGTTTTAAGATAAATATATTAAAATATTTCCTGCTTTCTTTAATATGATGAATCTAAACCGTGGCGAAACAATAGGGTGGTAATGCGGGCAAAATACTACACGCCCCCGGCCTGCGAGTGCATCTGATCTGAGTGGTCGGGAGTACAGGAAGAATTGAATTATTTATTACATAATAGTCACTTACCATCAGGTGAGCCGCATGCTCGTTTGCCCTCTGTGTTGTAAAAAAAAATTGGTAAAATTAATCACTTTTACCAATTTTTTTTTACTGCTTAATGACGAAATAGTAAATTTTGTTAATGATACAGTTTTTTTAGGTATAACAGTGGACTCGAAATTACAATGGGGGCCCCATATTTCAAAATTGGCCAGTAGACTCAGTTCTGCTGCATATGCAATTAGAAGAATTAGGCAATTAACAGACGTGGCGACGGCTAAACTTGTATATTTTAGTTATTTCCATAGCATAATGTCTTATGGCATACTGCTGTGGGGTAAAGCAGCCGATATAAATACTATATTTGTTTTACAAAAGAGAGCCATACGTTCTATTTATGGTATGGGTTCAAGAGAGTCATTACGTCAGTGCTTTAAAGACTCAAATATCCTCACAGTTACTTCACAATACATTTATGAAAATATTATGTATACACGGAAGAACTTAGCGAGTTTTAAAAAACTCAAAGACTGTACAAGTAGAAACTTACGCAATATAAATAAGCTTATTTTACCTAAATGCCGTCTGCACAAAATCAGTAATTCATTCTATGGTAATTGCATAAGATTTTATAATAAACTGCCGGAATCTGCATTAAATCTGACAGAGAGGCAATTCAAATCTTATATTAAACAATTTTTATGTAAGAAAGCCTATTACAGGATAGACGAATTCATAGATGACAACATATCAAGTAAATAATTAGTTTATTAGCATACAACGTTATAATTTTATTTTCTCATTGCTTTCTTGATTTAATTGATTAATTTTAGAAATATGAAAGCGTAGCGGTTTTTTGTATTAATTGCCGCATGCATTCTTATGTAAAATGTGAATACTATAACTATCAGATGGCAATTGTGAGTAGCTTTGACGTGGTCTAGTGTTTTGAGTAGTCATGCTCACTAAAATGTCCAGACTTGTGGCGGCGTGGTGGGCCGGGTCATTGGGCTCCCTAAAATATGGTCGAGCGCAGTGATGGCTGGCTCATCCGTCATACTCGTGAACGGGTGCTGCTTGTAGGGACTGGTCTGCTCTAATCACTATGACTGATTTCCTCTTATTAATTGTTTAACCAGTTGGTTATGTATTCAATTTTTTTTTTTTCTTTTTGAGTATTTAATTGAATTAGTGCTAATTGGTGGTTTGTATTCACACAATTAAACTTAAAAATGTAAAATAATAATAAAATTATTTAAAAGAGCATCACGCAAGTTTCTTGCTCGTTCTTCTTGTGATGAGACAGCTTTCCGAACGAGCGGTAAATTAAAAAAAATGTAATGACTTTTCAAAAGTGCTTCAATGTAAGTTTATTTGAATAAATGATTTCTATTCTATTCTATTCTATTCTTTGAGTATTAACTCGAGAACATACAGAAATTATATAATCTGTCAAGATGAAGAAAAGCTACGCAACATGGCTATTCCATCCATCGGAAATTCTTTGAATTTTTTTATTTCTATTATGTATGTTTTAGTATGTATGTATATCAATAATTAGTAGTACCGCATTCGAGTATTCTGACACTTCCCTATGGTTGACTGGGAGAGAATGCTTTTAGCATTAAGTCCGCCATGTACACATATATGTGCTAATGAATAAATAAATAAATAATGGGAGACTTCTCTCCGCTGAATTTGCCACGGGTCTCGCGTGATTTACTTACGCCACTGACTCCAAAGTCAAGGAAAATACACAAATTTTTAATGATGTTATCATTATTTAAATGTTTGAATTAAGATGTATATAAATATATTTTTAAATCAAATTAGTAGCTGAAGAACTATAGATGTGTGCCTACTACCAGTTATATGTACATACTTATTCAAAATATTATAAATAATGTTTAATACACATGTTTTTTTGATGGTAGTATCAGACCAAGCAAAATTCTCAGCTTGTTGTTTCACCCACTACATTATCTGTGACATCTTCCACATATTCTTGTATCCAATATATTATTCTGTACATATTTAACAGCCTTATAATATTTGAAATATCCGTGCATAAAATAAATAGCAAAATTAAAAAAGTTTTTGTTTCTTTTATAGTGTTCAGGAAAATTACAAAAATTTTATCAATTTTTTATGTTTTATTTCTTTTTTTTTATACAACTTAGAATGGCATACAAGCTGACGGCCCATCTGATGGTAAGTGGTAACTGTCGCCTATAGACATGAACAGTATATATAAGTCTCCCTCCATATCAGTCTCCATGGACATAACCATTTCGTCCATGATACCCCCCAAGCGTTGCCATTCCAGAGGACTCGGGTGTTATTCCTCTGTACCCTGTAAATTCACGCCATATCCCACCCTTCAAACCGAAACACAGCCGTGCAAACACACCTGCTTCACGGTAGAAACACGAATGGGACAGAGGTACCCAAGCAATCGACTTTTGTACAAGCTATCAGTGTGTTTTTCTTCCCGTGTCGTGGACTAGCGCCACGGTGTGGACGATCGGTCGGCGCGCTCTGGCTTTGCATAAATCAAACCAGACTTTGTGTAAGCATATACCGTACAGTGATAACGAGACACGCACAACTATCTATAATATCTAAATCTAACTAACTATATTATATCTACATTTTTAATTACTATTGTTTAATATGTAAATATAAGTAAGTTTTGTAAACAATGCATTTAATTACCTCTTTATGATCATTCAACATAGAGCTTTATTTGTAATGAAATAAAATTTATTTCTACAAAATATATTGTTTTTATTAAATTACTAGCTGACCCCGTAAACGTTGTTTTACCACTTATTGCGAAATATAAAAATCGCAATTAAAAGACAGGGGTTGATCGTAAAAGGGTGATAATTTAAAGTTGTATATATTTTTCAATGCTAAATTATAATAAAATAAAAATAAAAAAAAATTGTCAAATAAATAAAAAAAAAATATTTTGGGGTGGGTCACCCTTATTATTGACGGGTATGAAAAATAGATGTTGGCCGATTCTCGGACCTACCGAATATGCACACAAAATTTCATAAATATCGGTAAAGCCGTTTCGGAGGAGTTTGGTAACAAACACCGCGACACGAGAATTTTATATATAAGATGTAGTGAAATCCATTGGCGTATTTAAGTTTATTTTCAATAGGGGTAGACCTTCATTCTGAAAATACGTATATGTACTCTCAGACGTGTCCGCGAAGTTGCGTTTGGGTCCCGGGGTGGGCACCAGCCAATTCCAGGGTGGGCACGGGGTAAACTTGGCTTAGAAACCAGGCATGGCACACGGGGCCTGTGTGAATATTTTTTTTTAATAACGGAGCAAACAAGCATACGGTTTACCTGATGGTATGCGACTACCGCTGCTCATGATCACCCACGACACCAATGGCTGGTTTGCTGCCGTTCTTAATAAAAACAATAGATATCAAAACGATAATTTTTAGAAACTTGTATTTTGTTTTTCCGATTTTTCTTTCGTTATAGCCCAAAAAATATTTAGTAAATTTCTTTTTTCACAGGTCTAACTTATAATCTAGTAATGTTTTAACTTGATTCGATACACTTGGTAAAAGTGGTTTAACTATTTCTAAAAATCACACGTAACAAATGGATTCATACAATATTTTTTTTTTTTATATAAAAGAAAAGGTAAAATACAAAAATATGTTTTCGCCATGTGTGTCGCGGTGACCCAAATAGGCTACAGATCAGTGATAGTTTTGCTCAAAAGCAAAGCACTGATTTTTAGCTGCAGCCTGAAGTCGGGCTACATGGACGTGTGCAACGAACCCAGTGTATGACCAAATTAACATACAAAAATAAAATACATTATTATTTTCTATACCTACTTACGATACCAGGAGGACAGCCCAAATATTATATATCATTAGGGAATAGTGAAGGGTATAGGCTACGTTTTATCCCGGTTACCGAATATATCCCGGTTACGAAACGGTACAGACGAAATCGTGGGAAAAAGCTAGTTATCTATAAACGCGAAAAGGCATGAGAATGGATCAGTACCGGATTTGCAGTGTTGTCCGGCCTAGGCCCCAGCTCAAGTAGTAAGTACCAGCCAGCCCTTTCTGAGCACCCATCGTATTGAATACATAATGAATTTGCTTTTTTGCCAACAGTCGTTTTGAAATCGATTCATAAATTTAGTTAACTATAATATCTGCTAGTTTATAATATTTTTAGAGGTTTCTTTTAGTTATACGTACATTGAGTTATTTCTTGTAATCGTCAGTGAATTTTTTGTCACGATTGGCCGCCCCTAATATCTGGCCGATCTAGGCTCGGGCCTCCTGGGCCTTAAGGCAGAATGTATCGATATTTGTTACTGTTTTACGTAAAAATTACTAAAGTGGTTTGAGTTAAATTTGGTACACGGATACGTTATATTCTAACTTAGAATACAGGATACTGATACAAGCAGGCGAAGCTTTTTTTTATACAACTTAGAATGGCAAACAAGCTGACGGCCCACCTGATGGAGAATGGTAACCGTCGCCTATAGACATGAGCAGTACAATGGACATAACAGAGTATACTGTTTCGCTCATGATACCCCCCATGCGTTGCTATTCCTGAGGTCTCAGGTGTTATTCGTCTGTACCCTGTAAATTCACGCCATATCCCACCCTTCAAACCAAAACACAGCCATGCAAACACAACTGCTTCACGGTTGAAACACGAATGGAAGAGGTACGTAAGCGATCGACTTTTGTACAAAGTCTCCCTCTGGTCTGTCGGATATAGCGAGTAAAGTATATTTATTTTTTATATTTTTTCCGCCAACGAAGCGATGCACTTTTATACAAGTATATTACGATCATTTATACAGTGATACAAGTTTGTTTATGAGTGCCAATCAACAAGTGCTCTAGATGTGGACATACGATACCAACTATAGCCACCACTACCACTACGCGCCGCTAAATGTAGGCAAATCGAAAGTGGATTCCCTCGCTCGCACACGAATGCCGTGAGTGTTTCCATTCGCAGCGTGCGCCCGTTCTATACCGTCGTATATAGGCCTTGATCACAGGCGAAGTTGTGAAAATGTTTAACAGGACTATAAAAGTGTACAGTCACAGTAGACGCAAGTTGCGCCCTCTGATGAGTACTCTTAAGACCAATAAATGCCAAAACATTAATTTTTAGAAATTTTGTTCGACTGTCTCTCTGTTTGTTTCAATATCACGCAAACACAACTGCACCAAATTGGATGCGATTTTCACAGTTGTGTCCCTGAAGTGTAAAAGATTGGTATATAAAAGTTTGAATTTTTTTTTTTTTTTGGATTTTTTTTTTTTTTTTTTTTTTTTTTTTTTTTTATAGAACTTAGAATGGCAAACAAGCTGACGGCCCACCTGATGGAAAGTGGTAACCGTCGCCTATAGACATGAGCAGTACCATGGACATAACAGAGTATACTGTTTCGCCCATGATACCCCCCATGCGTTGCCATTCCTGAGGACTCAGGTGTTATTCCTCTGTACCCAGTAAATTCACGCCATATCCCACCCTTCAAACCGAAA
The DNA here is from genome assembly GCF_026898425.1 of Galleria mellonella. Taxonomy (NCBI): domain Eukaryota; kingdom Metazoa; phylum Arthropoda; class Insecta; order Lepidoptera; family Pyralidae; genus Galleria; species Galleria mellonella. The sequence continues at coordinate 806,862 of NW_026442138.1, forward strand.
CACAGCTATGCAAACACAACTGCTTCACGGTTGAAACACGAATGGGACAGAGGTACCCAAGCAATCGACTTTTGTACAAAGTCTCCCTCTGGTAAATATTATTATATGTTAAATTGGTATTTGATACGCCATCTAGAAGTTGTTCCTTTTATTGATTTTTCTACTTCTAAAATCCACGCACACAAAGTGTCGGACAAAGAGCTAATAATTATTTAATAGTTACAGTAATTTAAAAATTCTAAAACGACCACAAATTTTATGCTTTCATTGATTCGCCGTATCAATATGGAAGTTTTAATATTTTTGTCGGATTTTTTATAAAAAATTTTTTGTTTAAATTTTCACATTCCTGGTAAAGGAATGTTCGCACAGTTACGATTTCACTGTCTATTGTTAGGCAAATACTCAACGATAGGGTCGTATGTCGGACCGTCTAAATATCGTATGACATCATCCATCTAGCGTCGTGTATCTGCACCATCAATAAACACACAGCCGGTCGCGTGCTGACATCATAACATGACCTTACAGAGGCAAAATCAGTCGTGTGGCTGCCTCCGCTGCGAATGTTCAACGTTTGGTGTTAATTTTGTTTATAATAAGTGAATTATTGTTTTGTGTAAACATATCCCTGCGAGACGAGATGCCTGGTGAGTATCGATCCGAACTTTCTCATTACACAGTGTACGCCTCGCTGGAGTTAGGCGTTAGGCGGTGTGCAAGCGAGATATATATAGATTGTGTCAGATCGGATGTGATACATAGATATAGATATAGTAAATAGTAAATGCTGTGATTCATTCCATCGAGTAGATGCACCTTGATTGTTTTGGCGTACTGTTTGTAACAAAATTTATTTTTATTCCAATTATTTTGAAGAGTTAACGCGATGCATTTATTACAATTTCATTGACACCTCTTGACATTGAATAACAATTGTTAGAATTGTATTTACAATTTGTTTTTATTATTACATTAGCATTCTAGTTTATAACGCCGAACTTTGATTTATCGAAATTTTGTCATCAGGTATTTTTTAATCTGTTCTTATTGAAGATTTGAAGATAAGAGAGTTTATTAATAATGCAGTTTTTTATGGACTTCGGCCAGTTATTTATTTATTTTAACCAAAGGCGAGCTATTTATAAATGCGATTAGGTATACCAATAATAGATGGAACTAAAATATAAAGATTGGAAGCTACACCCTATGCCTATGTTATTATATTTGTACTAGCTATGCCCGCAGTTTCGTTCGCTTTGTACAGAATTTTTATACAACTTTGTGTGTATTTTTTTTTTAATTTTTATTAGCTTATGCTGTTCCCTGTTTAGTTCAATATATTGTGAAAATTTCATCACAATCAGTACAGTTGTTTTTGTTTGAAACAATAAGCAGAATTAGAATTTATTTATTTGTTAGAATTAGATACATGTTTTGTAGGTGTTACATTATGAGAAAAATATAATGCAATCTTTTTTTGCCACAATGAATGCGTGTAAATATTAAAATTTTTTATAAAACATACGTAAATATACGTAGTATAGATATAAGTAAGATATTACATATATACATATATATAATACACGAATAGACAAACATGTAAATAGTAAACAATTTAAAAAACCGTTTTCGATATAGTCAAGTACCTATGATATATGTACATAGGTCTCCAAGTAATGTCATCCATTACCTATTTTATAATTTTTATATGTTATTATTTCGGTAAACTAATTAATACATATTTTTATTTAAATTTATATTTTATTACTAGCTGACTCGGCAAACGTTGTTTTACCATATACATTATTTCTAAAACTATACATGAAAATTTATCGTACTACAATCATTATATTCGATTGTCAACTCACAACCATATTGCGGCATATAAAAATCACTATTAAAAAATAGGGATAGATCATAAAAGAGCGAAAATTTGAAGTTGTATGTATTTTTTTAAAATGAAATTGAATGAAACATTTATTTGCTGGAATAAGGTACAATTTTATAGTTATTACTTTACAAGGAAAATAGGCCAATCTTATTCTGCCACATTGTAGGCGTGCAAATATAAAAACTTATTAAACAAAAAATAAAAATAGTAACATATACATTTGCAATAATATTATGTCACTTTTTGTATCTATTCATTGTAATATAATTGACATGAATGGATACAAAAAGTGACATTATAAGATACATTTTCGATGCTTAATCATAATAAAATAAAAATTAAAAATTTTGTTAAACAAAAAATATTTAGAGGTGGGTCACCCTTATCATTGAGAAGTATAAAAAATAGATGTTGGCCGATTCTCAGACCTACCGAATATGCACACAAAATTTCATAAAAATCGGTAAAGCCGTTTCGGAGGAGTTTGGTAACAAACACCGCAACACGAGAATTTTATATATTAGATATTTATATTTGATTAATTTAATGTTTAACTTAGCTATGTTTATTACGTAGTTTGATAGGTACCTACCGCTATCTACGACTCTGAGCAAAGATATTCAAAACTGCGTAGTAAAAAACCATAGAGTTTAACAAAAGAAACAATTGACGAATTTCACCGATTTTCTTTTTTATGTACATAGATAATAGATGTAGAATATATTTACATAATGAATGTAGAACAATGAAAACGTAAACAAATAATTAGTTGACGCGACCATAAGACAGTCCGCTAATGTCCCATAGATAGTGTAAATAAAAAGTTGATTGAACGATTAGCGTTGTCATTAATTATATTTAAATAATGTGTCTGTCATCATTTTGGAAAAAAAAAGAAAGAAAGAAATATAATTTATCTTGTGACATCCATAGATATTAAAAAGCTAACAATAAAAACAAACTCTAGCCACTAAAAAAGCCCTTACTCGGCACGTGTCGGCGTTCCTTACGGCTCACCGACGCTGGTCTGCCATAAGAGTCTATATATAGAGATTTCGACATAACTTTATTACGTTTCTCTTTAAGTTCTATTAAAGCAGCGGGTCTACCATAAAATGAAATTCCGAAATTTCGGACCCAATTTCGTGTTTTTGTTTATACCAAAATCGGACCAATAAATGGAGTTTAACATTTCGTTCATCATACATCCTATTATAAAAGTCCAAAGGAACAATATTTTAACATTTTTAATATTTCCAAACGGCATGTATTATGTAATTTTAACATCAAATTTGTGTTTCGTTTGGCTCCGAAATTTCGGAAAACATTTCATGGTAGGCCCTCAGATTATATTTAACGTTAAAACATTTTTCAACTAAACTACGTACCCGGCATTGTTTGCAAGTCAATTGGAGATAAGCACGCAATAATACCTGTAATGACTAACTGCAGGGCGTGACAAATATTGAAGCATGTTTTGTCTGAGTGAATATTCAATGAAAAATTATAGATAGAAAAATAAATACCTTATTTGCATTAACAGACATACAAAAATTGTGATAATAGCAATAGAAAAAACAAATAGTGATCAACAAAGGGCGATAAAGACAGAATTTTTAATGTACCATTGTAACAATGTAACATACAGTGATGCAAAAATGCAATACCTCAGTGAGATGTTTGCTTAATAAACAAACCACTGGTTTTCAGTTACTGCCTAAAAAATTGTCTTTATCTAGTTCTGAGTAACTTTACCGGGGATTTTCATGCACGAGGATTGCTCCATAATTTTTAATGGGTGAAAATAGAGTGGTAATGATTAAGCTATCAGTATACACTAGTGACCAGCGAGAGATGCTAGATGGAGATAAAAGCATGTCAGTTGACTCATCGTGACCAATTCAACATTATATATTATATAAGGTCCAGGGGGAACCGCAAGGAGGTCGCAGTTGTTAGTTCTCATTATTAAAAATCCTTTCTCCTCCCCACTGACTTATTATTTTTTTTAATGGTTGATAATGGAATGGTAGCTCCGCCTGCGCTATCGGTATACACCGGTGGGGCACCAGTGACGGATTATAGATGAGGATGAAGCAGGTTAGTTAGACCACCGTAACGAATCTAACAATAAATCAATCACGATAGTTTCCAGGGGGAACCACGAGGAGGTCCACCTGACAGGGTATATTACTAGCAGTGGGGCTATTAATCCCCATTATTAACAATCCCGAAAATGTATAACAAAGAAATACATCTTAAAAGATTGATCTCCACGCGGTTCCCCCTAAAAATTATGTCCATTATTTTTTCGGCCAACTGAACTGTTTTCATTCTCAGCTTTTATCTCTCACTGGTACCTCGTCAGCATATAGTGATAATATAGACGGGGGTACTACTCCATCATTACCCATTAATTGAGGGCCGGTAGACAGCAGAGGTCGCCAGTTCGGGGGCCGACTACATACTTATTTGTTGCAGTATCCGGCCGTTCATTTACTTTCCTAATGCTCCTCAAATATTGCGTCTAAATTGCGCCCATCATGTACTCTCTTGTATAGGCATACCGTCGCCTGTATCCAATAGCGAGGACGGGATGCCTTAAATACTGTACCGCAAACCATAAAAAAAAATACCCATTATGTCCCATTAAAAATAAAAATCGGTAAAAAAACTTTTAAGTTAAACGGTTTTATTTTATGTGCACTGAAAACTACAAAATAAATAAATAGTTACTTACCTATCAACCTACGTAGGTGATCTCGGTCATTAATATCTCTGATGGTAGTGGTTGTCATAACATGAACCATGTCAGCGGCCGAAAGGCAGTTCATGAGAGAACACTAACACCAGGGTTTGCTTGGTAGGTAAACTAAGCAGCCCACACTATAACAAGTAGGTATTTTGACCTTCTAGTTCAGAAATATTTTAGTACTAGGCAGAATAGCTTTTAGGCATATTAGACTAAAATAAAAACGTGGGGCCCATTAACTATTTCTGTATTACTTTCTACTATACTAAGTGTGGATTACATCGACTTATTATAATCGTCATCATCATCATCCTAGCGGTTTATCCCGGTCGCATCCGAAACCTCATAGCTCCGGAGTCCAGAGTCCGCTGAATCGACTTACTATAATCGTAACTGGAGGTTTTGACCATCAATAACCAGCCGTTACGGCTTCACCAGCGAACGCCGAGCTCATGATCTACCAAAGTATAAGATATGCTCTGCTATAGGTATGATTTCAGAGGGGCCCCACGTTTTTATTTTAGTCTAATATGCCTAAAAGCTATTCTGCCTAGTACTAAAATATTTCTTGGGTAGTATAACTACCGCTTACTAACGAGGTATCTAATTACCAATTTTTTTTATCTGCCCCTCTAACGTCACACAATCTTAAGTTTAATAAACATAATCACAACTAACTTAAAGCAATTGTGAATAGGCTATTCGCGAGTCTACAAGCTTCGTCTAAGACCACATCATCACCATCCATCTGGTGAGATGTGTGTCTAGTGTCTGAGTGTTTGAGTGTCTAGTGTTTAGTGTCTGAGTGTCGAGTGTCGAGTGTCGAGTGTTGAGTGTTGAGTGTCGAGTGTCCGAGTGTCTAGTGTCTGAATGTCTGAGAGTCTAGTGTCTGAGTGTCTTGTATCCGAATGTCTAGTGTCTGTATGTCTAGTGTCTGGGTGTCTGATTGTCTAGTGTCTGAGTGTCTAGTGTCTGAGTGTCTAGTGTCTGAGTGTCTAGTGTCGAGTGTCTGAGTGTCTAGTGTCTGAGTGTCTGAGTGTTGAGTGTCGAGTGTCGAGTGTCGAGTGTCAAGTGTCGAGTGTCGAGTGTCTAGTGTTAGAGTGTCTAGTGTCTGGGTGTCTGAGTGTCAAGTGTCTGAGAGTTTAGTGTCTGAGTGTCTTGTATCCGAGTGTCTAGTGTCTGAGTGTCTAGTGTCTGGGTGTCTGAGTGTCAAGTGTCTGAGAGTCTAGTGTCTGAGTGTCTTGTATCCGAGTGTCGGAGTGTCTAGTGTCTAGTGTTTAGTATCTGAGTGTCGAGTGTCGAGTGTCTAGTGTCTAAGTGTCGAGTGCCGAGTGTCAAGTGTCTGAGTGTCGAGTGTCTGAGTGTCTAGTGTTTAGTGTCTAAGTGTCGAGTGCCAAGTGTCAAGTGTCGAGTGTCGAGTGTCGAGTGTCCGAGTGTCTAGTGTCTGGGTGTCTGAGAGTCTAGTGTCTGAGTGTCTTGTATCCGAATGTCTAGTGTCTGTATGTCTAGTGTCTGGGTGTCTGATTGTCTAGTGTCTGAGTGTCTAGTGTCTGAGTGTCTAGTGTCTGAGTGTCTAGTGTCTGAGGGTCTAGTGTCTGAGTGTCTAGTGTCTGAGTGTCTGAGTGTCTGAGTGTCTGAGTGTCTAGTGTCGAGTGTCTGAGTGTCTGAGTGTCTAGTGTCTGAATGTCTGAGAGTCTAGTGTCTGAGTGTCTTGTATCCGAATGTCTAGTGTCTGTATGTCTAGTGTCTGGGTGTCTGATTGTCTAGTGTCTGAGTGTCTAGTGTCTGAGTGTCTAGTGTCTGAGTGTCTAGTGTCGAGTGTCTGAGTGTCTAGTGTCTGAGTGTCTGAGTGTTGAGTGTCGAGTGTCGAGTGTCGAGTGTCGAGTGTCAAGTGTCGAGTGTCGAGTGTCTAGTGTTAGAGTGTCTAGTGTCTGGGTGTCTGAGTGTCAAGTGTCTGAGAGTTTAGTGTCTGAGTGTCTTGTATCCGAGTGTCTAGTGTCTGAGTGTCTAGTGTCTGGGTGTCTGAGTGTCAAGTGTCTGAGAGTCTAGTGTCTGAGTGTCTTGTATCCGAGTGTCGGAGTGTCTAGTGTCTAGTGTTTAGTATCTGAGTGTCGAGTGTCGAGTGTCTAGTGTCTAAGTGTCGAGTGCCGAGTGTCAAGTGTCTGAGTGTCGAGTGTCTGAGTGTCTAGTGTTTAGTGTCTAAGTGTCGAGTGCCAAGTGTCAAGTGTCGAGTGTCGAGTGTCGAGTGTCCGAGTGTCTAGTGTCTGGGTGTCTGAGAGTCTAGTGTCTGAGTGTCTTGTATCCGAATGTCTAGTGTCTGTATGTCTAGTGTCTGGGTGTCTGATTGTCTAGTGTCTGAGTGTCTAGTGTCTGAGTGTCTAGTGTCTGAGTGTCTAGTGTCTGAGGGTCTAGTGTCTGAGTGTCTAGTGTCTGAGTGTCTGAGTGTCTGAGTGTCTGAGTGTCTGAGTGTCTAGTGTCGAGTGTCTGAGTGTCTGAGTGTCTGAGTGTCTAGTGTCTGAGTGTCTGAGTGTTGAGTGTCGAGTGTCGAGTGTCGAGTGTCAAGTGTCGAGTGTCGAGTGTCGAGTGTCGAGTGTCTAGTGTTAGAGTGTCTAGTGTCTGGGTGTCTGAGTGTCAAGTGTCTGAGAGTCTAGTGTCTGAGTGTCTTGTATCCGAGTGTCTAGTGTCTGTGTGTCTAGGGTCTGAGTGTCTGAGTGTCTAGTGTCTGAGGGTCTAGCGTCTGAGTGTCTAGTGTCCGAGTGTCTAGTGTCTGGGTGTCGCAGTGTAGTCCTATTATTTGATACCCATATTGTGGTGGTTGTGGAAAAATATGTACCTAGTCCGCCATATTGGAACGGCGTCCATCTTGAATTTTAAATTTTGACATAATCATCGTGTTTTACTAGTGTAGCCCTTTCATTTGATACCCATATTGAGGGGGTTAAGGAAAAATATGTAATCCGCCATTTTGTATCGGCGGCCATCTTAGATTTATAATGTTATGGATTTTATTATATTGTATTGTCATCTAAATTAAATGTGTGTACCAAATTTCAGATCAATCTGACAACGGGAAGGTGCTTAAATTCCAATTTCTAATTTTGACCCAAATAAATAAATACCGTACAGGTTGAGCTAAATAAAACCGTTTAAAAAGACTTCAGTTATGGTAAAACCAGTTATTTTAATTATAAAACGAACTACTGAACCGATTTAATTAAAATTTCATGAAACCAATGTGTAAATATGCTATCAGATAAAAGAATTTTCCAAATCGGTTTATTACTGAAGGAATTATAAGGTAACACATATATAAAATGGAGGAGGCCAATGTCCAGCAGTGGACAATTAACGGGTGAATATCATATCACCCGTTAATGATGATGAAACATAAAAATGATTATGAACATGTTTGTAAATAAATTAGATAGCCCTTTCGTGAGAATGCCTGCCGAGAGGACTAGATCATTATTAGCGATTGAGTATTAACATAGTTTTTAAATACACTTACTAACAAAAAGTTATCTAAGACGAATAAATTAAATTAAATAAAAAAAAAATACAACCGATTTGTTAAACCTCCTTTTTTTTAAGTCGATAAAAATCATGTCTAAACTCTAATTTGATCAGCAGTAGGTAGCGCGGTCAAAACTTCAAACCTGTTGTAAATGACTCGATATTGTAAATTAAGGTATGATGTAATATAACGCCTCACAGTCATAGCTTTTGTGAGTTAATAATTTTTTTTTTTATGGCAGAAGTGTCACAATATGAAGAGCACAGATATGCGCCTACGTAGATTTAATGACATAGATAATGAATATGCCCTTGTGTGTGTGTATGTTTTATTAAAAAATTTGGACAGCAACTAGACACACTAATAGAAAGATAGATAGATACCCTTTATTGTTTCCTCCAAAAGATTACAATAGTAAACTTATTATAAATAAAAACAATTACAAGAAATAATCACAATGAGAAAATAATGGGCGAACTTATCGCTAAAAGCGATCTCTTCCAGGCAACCTTTGGATGGAGAGGAGTAAAATAAACAGTATTAATACAAATATTCTTAAATTTTTCTATCTAACATCGCTGTTTATTGTCAAGACAAGTAGTAAACGAATCTATTTACAAATCAGGAGCCTACCATGACATGTTTTCCGAAATTTCGGGGTCGAACGAAATACAAATTAGATGTAGAAATCGACTTGACAGGGTTTATTGCTAGCAATGGGAACTGACTTTCACATAACAATAATCTTACCAATAATCCCCTCCTCCCTGTAATTAGGCGTAATAACAAAATCTTGTAGAAATTCACTTGCGGCTATTAAGTAGTTTTTTTATACAACTTAGAATGGCAAACAAGCTGACGGCCCACCTGATGGAAAGTGGTAACCGTCGCCTATAGACATGAACAGTACCATGGACGTAACAGAGTATACTGTTTCGCCCATGATACTCCCCACGCGTTGCCATTCCTGAGGACTCAGATGTTAATCCTCTGTGCCCTGTAAATTCACGCCATATCCCATCCTTCAAACGGAAACACAGCCATGCAAACACAACTGCTTTACGGTTGAAACACGAATAGGACAGAGGTACCCAAGTAAACGACTTTTGTACAAAGTCTCCCTCTGGTAAAATGTTAATTTAAATATTAATTGATAAATGTTTTTAGGTAAAGTGGAGACATTAGCGGACGGTCGAGGCATACCGGTGGTTATACCAGAGGAAGATCACACATTCGTGCTGGATGAAGATGCACTGAGCGCGCTGCTGCTGCGCGAGGACGTGCGGGACCGCGCCGTCGTGGTGCTGTCCGTCGCGGGCGCCTTCCGCAAGGGCAAGTCCTTCCTGCTCGACTTCTTCCTCAGATATATGCACCACAAGGTTAGTTAATACGATACTGAATTTAACATCTAATCAAAACGATGAAATATATGAAGACGCCACGCCGACATAAACAGACCTCCCGTGTATGTCGGCTTAAAACCTCGTGAGCCGGAGGTGGTAGCCTCCGGAGTTGAAGCCGGGGCAAAGGGGTACGCCCCAAGGCCCCTACTTCGCCCGCCCACACCGTCTCGCGGGCAAAGAGAAGACCTGAATTGTTTGATTGAAATATCATAGGTTCATAGATAGGTTCACATCTAAGCGACTTAGATATTTTATTGTTTTGATTTTTAATAGTGACTTTGGTTTGTATTTTTTTTAGAAGAACTTAATATACAATTCTGGTTCATATATATGATTAATTCCATAGCTGTGACAGTAGATAACTTTATAATTTTGTCAATAAATTGAATTAACGTCAAGGGGGTTTACGTTTTTTAAAATGATGAATTCAGTACTTCTGTCCGATTATATATTTTCTGGTGACCTGCCGAAAAACGTGAGGAGAATATTTTATAATGATTACTCGTATTTAAATGTTTTCATACACATGCATGAATGCAATGTCCATTTGCATTCAACTTCTTTTTAATTTGTGTCCTGTAAATATACTTACATACTTTACAGATTTTTCAATATATATTTTTTTTTTCAGTACATTTTAGGAGAAAGTGGAGAGGGTTGGTTGGGTGCGGATGATGAGCCGCTAAAGGGCTTCAGCTGGAGAGGTGGCTCCGAGAGGGATACCACCGGGCTCTTGCTCTGGTCGCAGCCCTTCAAGGCGACCCTCGCCAATGGAGAGAAGGTAATATGTCGTATTGGTACTCTCGATGTATAGAATTTTTTTTTTTAACCTGTATATGTAAATAACATTAAAATAAGAGTATTATTATTACTACAAAAAATATTACACGGTGTAAAAAAGCTACATTTTTTCTTCGTCATGGGGAGTGTCGTTAAAAACTTTCCTATGGGCGCCAGGTGGCCTAAGGGTGGTCCTGGTTATGGCTCATTTCTTTGTCTATGCCTTAATTTCCAGGTAGCAGCAAATTAGGCGTGATACTGCGTTCACGTCTATAGAAGCAATAAAAATTTCTATCAGGTGGGTCGCCAATTTGTCATTTTTTAATCGAACACTCTGTTTCTATTCTACAATTTCCAGGTAGTAATCTTCTTGATGGATACACAAGGCACGTTCGACAGCGAGTCCACGGTTCGCGACAATGCCATTGTGTTCGCCCTGTCCACGATGCTGTCGTCTGTGCTCATATACAACCTCTCTCAGAATATTGAAGAAGACGACCTTCAGCATTTACAGGTGGGTGCGGTTCTTTCCTTAATTTGATTAAAATCAGAGTCAAAATATAATCTGCAGTTGGTTCCTTATCTGCAAAGAGCAGCTTTAATCATCATTTAAGTAATTGGGACCTATTCTTGGGAGTAATCATTACTGATTATAAAAATCAGAGTACATCTATATGTGTAACATAGCCATAAAAAATCAGACGAATGGAAAGTCTACTTCTTTTAAAGTCTTTATCTTCTTTAAACTTCGTTTTTAAAGATCTCTATGGAGAACGCACGAAGATGATCCAATGTGTTTTTAACATACCCGCAGTTGTTTACCGACTACGGCAGCCTTGCACAAGAAAAGAGTGTTGGGAAGCCATTCCAGCGGCTGCAGTTCCTCATCAGGGACTGGAGTGTCCCCTATGAGTATCCTTACGGCGCGCAAGGAGGCTTGAAACTTCTGCATAAACGACTTGAGGTGATGTTTCTTTATAAATAATTGTCATTACTTTCTTTTTTATATTGCTGTGTGATCCTGGCATGGCGTGAATTTACTGGGTACAGAGAAATAACACCTGAGTCCTCAGGAATGGCAACGCATGGGTGGTATCATGGGCGAAACAGTATACTCTGTTATGTCCATGGTACTGCTCATGTCTATAGGCGACGGTTACCACTTTCCATCAGGTGGGCCGTCAGATTGTTTGCCATACTAAATTGTAAGAAAAAAATCCTGGCATAGAGTGGGCCACCCCTTCTTTTCACGTGGGTGTCGTAAGAGTCTAAGGGAGCTTAATAGTAGAGGGATGGGCAGCAGCGTCTCTATTAAAACAAAAGATTGCTTAAAACATTACCAAAGTCTATCTGCGGGTGACAATTCACCTGCCAAGCGTGACAATTACTGGCAACTCCCCAAAAAAAAAAGTATTACGAAGATTTCTTTTCAAATATAGAATATATTTGTACCTGTATAGTTGTATATTTCTGTTATCTATGTTAAATTAAGATATCTACTTGAAGGTGCACGAAGGTCAACACAAAGAGCTGCAAACTCTCCGCCAACACATCCAGGCGTGTTTTGAGGAGCTGGCCTGCTTCTTGATGCCGCATCCCGGGCTCAATGTTGCCACCAGTCCCGAGTTTAACGGAAAATTGGCGGGTAGGTAAAATGTATTAGCAAATGCCCAACAAAATATATAGTACTTAGCGAGATTAACTATTAAATATTTCTCGATTTGCCTAATGGTTGAATTGTAGAGAACACCGTCCGCTGTTAAATTTAAATAAGTAAATAAATAAATATCGGTATTTGAAATTTTGTTTCTGTTAACCGTTCGTAAATTTTACATTCTTACTTACAAAATGAAATTAATCGTCCGTCAACGGTTATTAGTGGACTGTATGAAATTTAATACAATGATGGTAGTTAACATAAGAAACACAAGCGGATAATGAAAGTGGAGACCACTGACCTGAAGCTTTGTAGTTAGCAGGATTCGGTTCTGGCTTTAGGCTTCCCAGTACTTCTGGCTCGTTCGAACTTACCCTCAGATCCGGGTTACCTATCCACCGCCTTGAACCGACCAGCAGTGCAATGCCCTCCTCTCAATCAGCCTCTTGGTTATGTGTGATATAATTAAAAGCAATACGAAACGATATATATTAATTTATACGATATTCGCGACAATATATGCACGCGCGCGATAATATTCGAAAAACGAGAACGACGACGACGAACGCACGTTCTACCGACACATTCGATAACAATAGACAAGACTTTTTTTTTTTCTTTTTTACGATATTGTTGCCAGGTGAAATTTATTAAAGCTACAATTCTTAACAGTTCCTGTGAAGTATAGTTATCTACCAACAATATCCAGGATTTACGCACATAATTCGGCAATAGGGTCGATCGATTATAAAAAATTTCAGTGGCTTAACAATTGTTGCTTCATTGGTTTCTCTACAATCACCTCTTATGATCTCCAAGAGACAAAAAGAATATTATGTTCTCACTTACATTACTTTTTCCAGATATAAGGGACGAGTTCAAAACATCTTTGAGACAGTTGGTCCCAATGCTGCTTGCACCAGAAAACTTGGTGCCGAAACTCATCGGGGGGCAGAAGGTGAAGGCCAAAGACCTGATGCAGTACTTCAGGGTGTACATGAACATTTTCAATGGGTCAGAACTGCCCACACCGAAGACTATACTAGAGGTACATATAATCACTAGTAGTAATAATTATTAAGAACTAGCGATCCGATCCGGCTTTGCATGGGTAGATAGAATTTTCAAAAATAATTTTGTTATTTGATAGTTATTTATCGCCTCTAGGTTGTTCGGATTGATACCTACTGCTGATTTTCAACCCGCCACAAACTAAAGTTTCATCCCAATCATCTGGACGAGTGGCGGTCTTCCACCGTGCGTTTTTCATGGCACTTTCTTCCACGCACAACCATTCTTTAGAATCAACTTCCAGCAGCAGTATTTCCGAACCGATACGACAATATAACCTTCAAGAAAAGAGCATATTCCTTTTTAAAAGGCCGGCAGCACACCTGTAATGCCGCTTGTGTTGTGGGTGATCATGTGCGGCGATAGTCACTTACCATCAGGTGAGCCGCATGCTCGTTTGCCCCTGTGTTGTAAAAAGTAAAAATAAAAAAGGTATTAATATGACGGAGAGAAATAAAACACATTTGATCGGATCACTTCTATTTGTAGACAAAAACAGTTACCCGCCAAATATAATTATTATAAAAATCTAGGTGTACCCACATACATCACAATAATATAGGTACATATAGTGTCCCATTCGTGTTTCAACCGTGAAGCAGTTGTGTTTGCATGGCTGTGTTTCGGTTTGAAGGGTGGGATATGGCGTGAATTTACTGGGTACAGAGGAATAACACCTAAGTCCTCAGGAATGGCAACGCATGGGGGGTATCATGGGCGAAACAGTATACTCTGTTATGTCCATGGTACTGCTCATGTCTATAGGCAACGGTTACCACTTTCCATCAGGTGGGCCGTCAGCTTGTTTGCCATTCTAAGTTGTATAAAAAAAAAAAAGTCAATGTTGACGTGTGAGTATCGGCATAGAATAGGCCATCTCTTCCTTTCCTGTGGGTGTCGTAAGAAGCGACTAAGGATAAGCGATGGGTAGCAACATCCTTCTTAAAACATCACCAAAAGCTAAATTGCGGTTGCCAATCTGCTGCCAAGCGTGGCAACTACTGGCAACCCTGATTCGGAAACAGTTACAGTCGAGAAGAGACTAAGACTAATTTCTTGATTTGCTCTTTATTGTGTTGTAATAACTGCTTTAAAATTAGGCCACGGCAGAAGCCAACAACTTGTCAGCGGTGGCGGAGGCGCGCGATGTGTACGACTTCATCATGGACGAGGTGTGCGGAGGCGCCAAGCCCTACCTGGACCCTCGCAGGCTGGAAGACGAGCACCGGCGTGCCAAGGACAAGGCGCTGCATGCGTTCCATAGCAAGAAGAAAATGGGAGGGGGAGAACTTGCCGACTCTTACAGAGAACGACTAGAAAAGGTAATCCTAATTTTATAAATGAAATTAGTGGGATATTTAATTTGACACTAAATCTATTAAAATATTTATTTATTTAAACTTTAATGCACAGTAAAATTCTATGTACATTTGAAAATATGTGGAGGATGCTTTGCTCTTTTGAGGGCGAAGCAATAAACTGAGTTGTGGCCATTTTGTATTGCTATGGCACACTCACAAACGAAAATTGTATTTAGCTTTGTGTATTATTATTATTTTTTTCTTATTTATGTTATCTCGCTATTTTTTTATATATGTATGTTGTAATTTGTGTGCTGTAAGTAATGCAAATAAATTATTTATTTATTCAAATTTATTTGCATTTTCAATGTTTCAACGATTTTTAATTAGTTTTTTTTTTAATCCAAATTTTGCTTTCGTCGTCTCGTAATAACGATTTGTCAAAATCACTCATAAAGTCTGCTCCTCTAATATTTTTTTTTTATGACTTATTAACGAAAATTTAATACTAATAACATATGATAATGTAATTATCAGGAGATTCAGGAACAGTATCAGCAGCTGCAAGCGCACAACGAGGGTAAAAACATATTCCGCATGGCGGGCACGCCGGCGGTGCTGGTCGCGCTCGTGATCCTCGGCTACCTGCTGAGCGTGCTCGGCGGCGCCTTCGGCCTCCAGACCCTGGTGGCTGTGGGCCAGATGATCATTATATCGTCCACCGTTACGCTAGGCGTGTGGGCCTATAGCAGGTAACTCATACCTTTTTTATATCTAACTATATAGACCTTTATATATGATTTGAAAAAAATTTTTTTTTTCTATATACAACTTAGAATGGCAAACAAGCTGACGGCCCACCTGATGGAGAGTGGTTACCGTCGCCTACAGACATGAGCAGTACCATGTACATAACAGAGTATACTGTTTCGTCCATGATACCTCCCATGCGTTGCTATTCCTGAGGACTCAGATGTTATTCCTCTGTACCCTGTAAATTCACGTCATAAATCTATAGACCTAACTTGTTTATGAAACGATAACGTCATTCGCTTAAACTTTCAATTTTTAATTACTTTTTTCATCGTTTTTCTTCAGAGTTCAAAATATCTCATCAAAATCGGTTAATTAAGAGTGTTATTAATATAGACTGAATAAAAATTAAAGGTTTTTGCAATAGAATAAAATGATAATAAAAGTGAACGTTACAAAATGTAGTAATGTAACGAAAGATTGAAATTTTGGCCGACTTTTATTTAACTGATAATTACATAATTTCTGGTGACGGTTAACACCGTTAACAAATCTAATTAACCTAAAAGACATCGACGGGCTCTCCTCCTGTCTCGCTAACGCAACCAATTATCTATGATTATTTGAAAAAAAGAAATATTGCCGAGTTTTTCGTTTCATGCTTGCTTGTTTCTATCTCTCTCTTCAGTCGTGTACTCTTGACAGAGTGGTCGTGCTTTTTATGATGATAGTGGATTGTCGATGTGGCCCTCCTTCGCGACTGAGGTCCTCGCAATGCGTCACCATCTACTTCTGCTCACAGTCGAGCGAGAGCATTTCGTAATAGATTGTTTTTATACTTATCCATAAAATTTATAAAATGAATTTCAATTTATTACCTCAGGATAAGTGGCAACATGCGCGATATCAGTCTGCAGATTGACGGAGTCGCTGACACAGTACGAAACTACGTAAGTATATTTAATATAACCCTGATATATTAATAAAATTGCCTCGCGGTCCCGGCATAGAATGGACCACCCCTTTCTTTTTCGGGGGTGTCGTAAGAGGCGACTAAAGGAACGTAAACGCTAACTGCGATAACCAGGGGGGAAAGGGATTGTTAGTGATGGAGACTGAGAATCCCATTGCTAGCAATATATCCAACCAGGTCGACCTCCTCGCGGTTCTCCCTGGAAACTATCATGGTTAATTCCTGATGAATTCATCATGATGGGCTAACTGGCCTGTTTTCATTTTCATCTATCACCCTTCACTGGTGCTCCGCCAGCGTATCCCGTTAGCGCAGGCGGAGTTACCATACCATTTTCACCCATCGAAAAACTGCAACTACCAAGGGAAAAAGGAATCATTAGTAATGAGGATCTGACAACTCCATTGCTAGCAATATACTCTATTAGGTCTAACTTCACGTGGTTCCCCCTGGAAACCATCTTGGTTAATTTTTTTCGAATTCGTCACGATGGACTAACTGACCTGCTTTCATCCTCACCTGTCAGCCCTCACTGGTGACCCGTCAGCATATGCCGATAGCGCAAACGACGTTACCATTCCATTTTTTTAATGGGTGATAATGGAATGGTAACCCCACCCGCGCTATCGGTATACACCGGCGGGGCACCAGTGAAGGATGATAGGTGAGGATGAAGCAGGTCAGTTAGCCTATCGTGACGAATTCAACAAGAATTGTTCACGATGGTTTCCAGGGGGAACCACGTGGAGGTCGACCTGATAGGGCATATTGCTAGCAATGGGGCTGTCAAACTCCATTAACTAACAATCCCTTTCTCCCCCCAACTGGGATTAAAAAGTAGCTTATGTCTGCCTTCTCTATCCAATATACTAAGATTATACAGATAGTGTCTCAATACAAATGCTTCGGAAAAAGTGGGTCAAGTTTTTCATACAATTTTGCGTGATAAATAGTTGAGTGATTCCTTCTTCTATATGTATTTTATCTTATAATTTCTGCACCTTTTTAATGTGTAAATACTCATTTTATTTATTAAATATTACGTCAAAATACATTATATGCGTAATTATATAAAACACTGATAAAAAAATGAGTCAGCTAATTTGACAATTAGCTGACAAAAAGTTGATTCGTTTTCGAGACTCGATACTCTATCTATATATTGGGGGGAAAGGGATTGTTAGTAATGGAGTTTGACAGCCCCATTGCTAGCAATATGTCTTATTAGGTCGACCACCACGTGGTTCCCCCTGGAAACCATCGTGAACAATTCTTGTTGAATTCGTCACGATAGGCTAACTGGCCTGCTTCATCCTCACCTATCATCCTTCACCAGTGCCCCGGCGGTGTATACCGATAGCGCAGGTGGGGTTACCATTCCATTATCATCCATTAAAAAAAAACTATCTATATAATCTAAACATGCACTATAGGTGCGTGTATGCCAAATTTCATAGCGATTGATAAAGCTGTTAAGGTGCTATAAGGTGACAAACAAACTCACTTTCACAATTATAATATTAGTAAGGATATATTTAGTTTATAATTTGTTTTTTTTGGCGTGTAACAGGTGATGCGCCAAGCGGTTGGCGGGGCATTACTCCACTCGACAGATTCCAGTGCGGACAAGAAGAGCTCATAACACGAACGCTGCAGTGGAGCTGTACTGTGTAATATGGACGGATGCTTTAAGATCAGTGTTGTGTGCGCAAGTGGATTTTTAACTTTGAAGTACATTTTCTCCCCCCATCACAGGCATATTTGAGGGGGTGGGGCGGGCCGTGCCCAACCTGGAATTGTCTAATGTCCACCCCAGAATCCGAGTGGAGTTACGCAAAAAATATCTGAGAGTACATAAACCTATTATAAGGGGCCAGTTGACGGCTGGAAATTAAACTTAAATATGCTAACGTTTCCGATATTCTGCCGGAGTTTGTTGGAGTCTGATGATTTTAATAAAGTATTTTTATCAGGTAAGAAGAGGTATAAGTTTGAAGTCTTCGTCTATACCAGGGGTGGCCAATCGGTCGATCGCGACTATTAGTCCAGTCGATCATGACGAGGAAAAAAATTCATTTTTTTTATGCTACTTAAAATGACAAACAAGCTGACGGCCCACCTGATGGAAAGTGGTAACTATCGCCTATAGACATGAGCAGTACCATGGACATAACAGAGTATATTGTTTCGCCAATGATACTTCCCCCTCCATGCGTTGCCATTCCTGAGGACTCACATGCTATTTCTCTGTACCCTGGAAATTCGCTGCCATATCGCACCCTTCAAACCGAAACACAGCCATGCAATCACAACTGCTTCATTGTAGAAACACGAATGGGACAGAGATATCCAAGCAAACGACTTTTGTACAAAGTCCCCCTCTGGTAAAATTTTGCTAATCCAGCGGTAGATGCTCAGACGCAGTGCTCACACTAATATAAATAAGTAGTTACTAAGAAATATTTCAGTTGTTTTTTTATACAACTTAGAATGGCAAACAAGCTGACGGTCCACTTGATGGAAAGTGGTAACCGTCGCCTATAGACATGAGCAGTACCATGGACACGACCGTTTTATGTTTACTCTCTTAATAAAATAAAAAGAAATAGTATAATACGACATAATTTTGTACTGGACTTTTTTTTAATGGGTGATAATGAAATGGTAACCCCACCCGCGCTATCGGTATACACTGGCGGGGCACCAGTGAAGGATGATAGGTGAGAATGAAGTAGGGCAGTTAGCCCATCGTGACGAAATCAACAAGAATTGTTTACGATGGTATCCATCGGGAACCATAATAGGGTATATTGCTAGCAATGGAGGTGTCAAACTCCATTGCTAACAACCCCTTTCCCCCTGTGTACTGGACTATGTTGTTTCATTTGTGATTTCAAGATGTATGTAATTGGTAGATCGCACAGGGTTTTGTTAGTAAATAATAAATCTTGGGTCTAGTCAAGTCGGCCACCCCTTCTCTATATTATGTGCTTATCTGTGAAAGACCGATTTCAGTACAGTTTTTTTATTTAAAAGCTATAATAATCGGTATATTTACCTATGTTATTGGGGAATTAGACAAACCACCGCTGCTATAGCTTTGAAAATCTGGTTAAATATTACAAATAGGTAATATCTACATTGAGTGAGTTTATCTGAATACTGTAAGCATCTCTTACATGTTCGAGATATCCAGGCTTTGGAGGAAGATTAGAAAATTGGATTTATGGATTATTTTTTTCTTTTATTTAAAAAATGGGAGTATTTTGTTAGATAATAGAAAAATAATTTTATATTTATATAACTAACAGTGCTTACATAGCTGACTTACTCACAGTGATTTATATATTTTTTTTTTATTTTTTTTTTTTTTTTTTTTTTATACAACTTAGAATGACAAACAAGCTGACGGCCCACCTGATGTAAAGTGGTAACCGTCGCCTATAGACATGAGCAGTAGCATGGACATAACATATATATTTTAATATTGCCCACCTGTCTTCCATTTTATGTGGTTGCTGCAAATATTTATACTCACGATTCTACAAGATACCTACTTATTTATAAGATAGATACCTCTCCCCTCCAGTTCCTCTGGAGACCTCTGGCGGAGAGTTTCTATGGTAAAATCTACCCATAGATATACTTTTGCTAACACTTAAGATAGAATGAGATAACGATGCCAGCATTGTATTAATAAAGTCCTTAGAACAGAAATCTATTTTGTACATCATTCATTCTCATAATTATGCAGTAGTAAAAATGTGTCTAACGATGAATACATTTGACATTTGTTGAAGAAGGTACTCTTGTACAAAGGTATATTTTGTGCATACGAAAAACATTTTGAATAAAAAATATTATCGACGTATAATTTGCTTTGTTTTTGAAAGCAAATATGTACTTAAATAAAAGCTTATTATATTTCTAATGTTTCGAGCAAAATGTCTATTTATATGTACTGTTAAAAATCCTGTAAATATTTTAGATATTTTATTGACGGACTCAATGTAACAATAACATAATTTTTGTGACAATGTTAATAATAGAATAAGTTTGAAAATATTTTTCAATTTTAAAATTTGTTAAGTGCTTACCTATATATGTAGGTATAGAAAATAATAAAATGCATTATAAAAATCAAACTTTATTAATATAACAACCCGTTATAACTTACTATTTAAATTCATCACTAACATGGCATTTCTATATCAAAACTGTTTTAATATTATTTATGTTGATATGAGGCGATGGGATTGCTTACCCCATGCACTACTCTCTATGCAATCCTTTACTGCTTCTAACAATCATGTTAGAAGCAGTAAAGGATTGCATAGAGAGGATACAGAGCATTCTAAAATATTTTAGTGCTAGCAAATAGTCCAATAGAACCTACTGGGGGAAAAGGGATTGTTAGTAATGGGGTCAAATAGCCCTATTACTAGCAATATACCCTGTCAGGTCGACCTCCACGTGGTTTCCCCTGGAAACCATCGTGACTAATTCTAGTTTAATTCGTCAGGATGGGCTAACTGACCTACTTTCATCTTCATCTGTCATCCCTCACTGGTGCCCCGCCAATGTATACCAATAGCGTAGACGGGGTTACCATAAATATCACCCATTAAAAAAAAAATAGAACCTACTCAAATGAGCGTAAGTTTGAGTGTGTTAGAATAACTAGTTACTTCACGCGACTTTTATTTGTATACCCATAGTATAGTATTATATTATCTATGCTCATAGACATCTCGTCAATGGCGGATTTACACTTCGCCACTAGTAAGCTATTTAAATTTTGCCTGCCCCTACCGACCTTTAAAATTCCATTTCTTAGCTCACCATCAATTATATTTTTTGTCAAAGAAATAGTAACTATTATAAGAAAGTTGGCATCAAATTTGATGCAATTTTTTTTTCAGCGGTAAATACGCCGCTGCATCTCGTATTGGGAGAGCAGTCGTCGACTCAGTAGTATATCGTTTATAGGGTAATGTCTAAACAAAAATAATACGCAGTTAGTAGGTATAAAATCTATATGTAACTATTATTATAAAAAAAAATGATATAATCACCCTTATCCCAATTATAATATGTTAATTTTTAATATTTAATAATTAATATTTGCATGCCATTCGATGTGGCGAAACATAATGGACATCTTATAAACTTCACAAGTGCAACACCTTTTCTACAATGTTTCTAGCAAATAAATTTAATTTAATTTCATTTTTATCCATATTACAAAAAGATTTGGCTTATAGTTTTACGACCGGCCACCTGCCTGACGTCAACATAATCAAGTGTATATTTGTGCAGTGTAGACGATCCCCCACTAGATGGAGTGACGACCTGAAATACAATGTAGGGAATTAGTGGATGCAGGTGGCTCAGGGCCGTCCTTTATGGCAGTCTATGGGGGAGGCTTATGTCCAGCAGTGGACGGATAATGGCTGAATGATAATGATGGTGATGAAGTGGGTATATAGTAGTTTTTACTACTTTAAGATTCCCTAAGAAGTAGGTAGAGAGAGCATAATGTATAAAAATGTATAATGACACACTTATGTAGTATTAATTTCCTTGCAATTTTTTTACGGTGTCCTATATGACAATGAAAAATTCAAAAACAAGGGTGCCATCTTTTACTGAGATATCCTAGGCATAATTCGAATACTGGAGAACACCATAGATAAAAAAAAATACTCACGTATAGATATAACGGTAACAATAAACACAAACACCTAAATATTGGGGGGAAAGGGATTGTTAGTAATGGAGACTGAGAATCCCATTGCTAGCAATATACCCAACCAGGTCGACCTCCTCGCGGTTCTCCCTGGAAACTATCATGGTTAATTCCTGATGAATTCATCATGATGGGCTAACTGGCCTGTTTTCATTCTCATCTATCACCTTTCACTGGTGCTCCGCCAGCGTATCCCGTTAGCCAAGGCGGGGTTACCATACCATTTTCACCCATCAAAAAAAAAAAACACCTAAATATAATACATATTTAGGTGTTATCCGTCGTCAGTGGGTAACTAATAAAACAAATGTCCAATTTTAAAAAATAATATTTTATTGTCGAAATAGGGTAGTAGTAAGAATACAATGTTTGTCTCCGGTTGTCTTGTATCATATTTATTTTTTACATTAAAAAATAAAACATAGACACCATCCAGAACAACGTTTATAAGTAGAGAGGCGTAAAACAGGTTTGTTAACACGATCATTTAGTCTACTGTACACAATTATTTTTATATATAAAAAAAATATGTTAATAATTACAAATAAAACAATTACACCCTATTTTCTCTTACTCAGTTTATATAGTAAGCAATCGAGGCATTATTTTTACTAAAAACATTGCACAAAATAAATAAAAGACTGTGTCAATTGATTATATATTATAGTAGATTTTTATAAGCCCTATTTTTAAAGGATTAACTTTGTTAAAAAAGGAATACATACCTAGATTAATTATTAAATATTCCGAGTAAGAAAAAAAATCGGATCATACGCAACTAACATTACAATTTGACATACTCTCTATTTTTTATAAAAAAAAAAAAAACGACTTGGTATATTTGTTATTTGTTAAGCAGTCACACAATTGACTAGCTCAAAATCGTAAACCAAAAAAAGCCAAAGTTTGGAAGAACGAATGTAAAGTGTAATTTTGGCACAAGAGAGTGTTTACAATATACATTTATTACTCTATGGTCATAAATTTATTGATATTATGGAAGTTAGGCACTTCTGGCTTTTATTTACATAAGTTTTATGTACAAGTGTATGTTTTTGGTGTTAGGAGTATGTTATGATGAAATTTTATTGAAAGAATTTAAAAAAATGACAATCTGATCTGTTTTGTACAAATAGAAGATAACTGAAAATTTACAAAGTTTATTATATAGTTGTTAGTAAATAGAATAAAACTTAATTTTAACTTAATTTGCAATTTGAATTGTATGGTATAACAATTCTCAGAAAACTACCATTGTCAGTTTTGTCTGTGAGCGACTGAGTTACTTTTTATATACCGTTCAGAATGCTCGACTAGATTAGGAGCTAAAAAAAAAAAAAATAAATACAATCGATTATTATTGATCACTGTTGATTGTTAAAAAATATCAAGAATAATTTCATACAGTTCATACAGATGGAGCGATAGACATTGTATGGCTGTATGATTTGAACGTTATTTGTAAAATGATTTCTGATTTGTAAGTATACTACAAAAATCACGGCTTGATATGCCCATCACAGTATCGCAAACAGTGACAGATATTCGAGAACACGTCAAAGATAACGATCACCTTCTACATTATTACTATTTTGCTTTCTTTTCATTAATTTTAAAATCTAATAAATGTTATTTTATTACGTACAAGACGAAAGCTTTTTTTTTTATTTTATATACAAAAGATAAAGTGGTCGAGTCTCGATCTTTGAAGCGTTCCCCAAACACGATGTATAAAAGTTACATGTAAATTCTTGAAACTTATTTCAATGATATTTTTGGCAGCTCCTTTGTATAATAAAACATTGTAATGTTACAATACGACTATAAGTATGTTGAGCAAATAAAACGGGGGAGTATATATATATATATATATATATATATATATATATATATATATATATATATATATATATATATATATATATATATATCTGAGGGACTCTATGAAAATTTCAATAGTGGTTACATTGTAATAATAGAATCTCTATTACTGTTACACTGTCATATAATCTATTTATATCTGTATTTGGCACAAGTGGTAATAAATCTTGCCATGTCTTTTTATCTAATTTATTAATTAACAATTTTTTGTATTCTTTAATTATATATTATTGCATATTATTACTTTTTGTCTATTTTATTTTTAAATGACTAAATTCGTTAGTAAGTGTATCGGTGTTGCTAACGTATTAAAATCAGGGATGTCCCACTAATTGAGCACTCGATAAGAGCTCTCATTCATGAGCGCGGATCACATTTAATACATGATTCCATTCATGAGTTACCATTCTTGCTATGATGTAATGGAATCCAACATCTGCAGCTATAAGTGTATAGATTGATTAACATGGCATGCCCCTTCAACTATTTACTTCAACGTGTGTTGTGTTTGTGAGGAAACGTCTTCAGTATTGATCTGGCCATAGGAGCATTATACTCCTTGGCCGAAACCTTAGAAATATATCTACTCACACATTTTTTATTTCTTTGGATTGTGGCGGGGAGTGCTATGTTATCGTAGACAAAATCTATACATGAAAATGGTACGAATAACAATTGTATATTTATATGACAGTGTTATAAGTCTGTAACCTAACCGACAATTGGTGCACTTAAAGACTTACAGCACAGAGTAGTTTAACTGAATGTGTTTTTATATTACAAATAGATCCCCACATACAAAGCTATACATACATGTATATAAATAAAGACAAAAAAAAAATAGAAAGCTGTCACACAACCACAATAACATAATTTGTGAATCATACATCATCACCACACTTAGATTTGTATATTTATGGCAAGAGGAGCCATTTAAGAGAAAAAAAAAAAATAGATTAAAACAAACGGAGTATCCATGTTTGTATCTAGAAAACATTAATAAACTCTGAAAGACCAACAAACGTAATTATGTTCCCACGATGCAAAAGACCAAATACCTTATAAACAAAAAAAAAAAATTGGCACACACAATGCTGGTAAAAATTTGGATATGTCCAGTCGAGTAAAAACTATTTACAAAATAGAGTTATTAAAAACTTTGATTGTAACTTTCCGTCATAAAAACATATATATACACTTTATAATGCCATCAATATGTAAAATGAATAAAAAGAAAGTAAGTAAAAAGAGAGAGCCCTTCATACGCTTTCTATTTTTACCCAATGGTTAGCTGGTAGAGAATGCCATATGGCATTAAGCTCGCCATTTGTACAAAATTTTACTGTGCAATAAAGAATAAATAAATAAATAAATATGTACATTTATTTGAAAAGTTGGTTTTGAGGTAGTTATACTTCAAATTGGTTCTTCAGACCATTTTTTTTTGCTAAGTATAAATTGATATCTTTTGTTGCCACTGTCAACCTATGGGTTACCACCAGTTTTATCAAAATTACCAAGTTTTATATCAACAGAGAATATTTTTAAACCCTGTCACTATAAGAACCAGAACATAAAGTGGCAAAAAGTTACAATCAATGTTCTTAAGCCAAATTAACATTACTAAATTATTGGTTTTGACCCACGATATCACACTGCATGCATTACAAAACTAGAAATCTACTAAATTGTAGAAATAAATGGTAGAATTATTTCATGGTATTAATTTTCTACAACTAACTTTGTAATGTTAATGTAGCTTAAATGCAATTTTAAAATTTGATGTACAAGTTAAAATAGACTACGTTTAAGTACATTGTCTGTGCAATATAACAAGTGTGTGTGGGACTGGAGCCACAATATTTTGATCTACAAAAGGGATATGATTCGAAAAAATTGTGCCACCTATATTTAATTTCTACTGTTACTAAAGTTTATTGTAAATCCTATTTAACATTACATCCAAATTTCTCTTTTCACAATTAATATTTCAATCCACCACAATTTTGATTTTATCCAATAAAAGTCTGTTGTGTTAATCTGTTTGTTTGTACATTATATTGTCATAAACTTGACCCGCGGACCGAGTTAAGATAACCAATCTGTTATTGGCAAATTATATAGTGTTAATGTGATCCCAAACTCCCTAAACTATTTGAAAACAGCTGCTTTCTAAACAATTGTATGTATGTATACATATATACCTTGACATAGACTAAAAACCCTAAGGTATTAATTGAAATATGAAGAAGTTCATATAAATATTTGTAAAGCTATTCCCACATAGTCTTTGGGCATATTTACAAATATCTAAACATAAGCCTGGGACCGCCTTAGTGCTGACCTCTTGAGATGGAAAAGCACGAATCATGATGTGCTAGTTTTGACATAAAATGTAAAATTTCATTGTTAAAAAGTTGATAAAACATGATGCACTTATATACTTTATATGAATCGTTATTTATACTCAATATTGTAAAGATTACAATACAGAAAAATCTCGTACTGCACCTGCGTTTGGGAATATTATTAGCAACTGAATTCAACAAAACTAGTGACTTATGCTTTTCCTTCTTAGCAGAGCAGAAGAGTAGTTTGAACACAAATCCACCGCCCTCGTAAATTGATAACAAATTAACACAACAATATTAATTCTATTAAACTACGACTAAATTAAAAAATTCACTATCAACTGTACAAACAACCACTAATCAAACGCCTCGTTCCCCCACCATTCTAGTCCATTCTCATCGATCACTAAACACCAAGTGCACACGTCCAAACGGTCACAGTACCACGCACACGACTCACTGCTACTACCCACTATATCGATCGAACCTTCGTCGACGGGTCGGCGACACGAGACGCGGGCTCGTCTCGCCCCAAGCTTCACACGCTTGTAGAGTGCGGATGGTCGGCTGGCCGCCAGTGCGCGGCCGAGGCCGGCGGCGGCATCACAACTGCTTGTGCTTGCCGTTGTGCGTGGGCGTGGACGGGCCCAGCGCCCGCTCGGCGGCCGCGGCTGCCGCGTGCTCCATGCCCTTCTCCAGGCACGTCTGGTACATCGGCTTCATTATCTGACAACACATATACTTAGTATTATATTTGCATTGATTATAAATATTTATTATTAATCATAACTGCAAGATATGTCTGAAGTTAGTTTTAAGTTCGATACACCATTTTTGAGACGTCATTTATAAACTTATCGTTAAATTTAAATGTTCTATTTAATTGTATTATATCAGTCATTAACTGTTAAACACTTGTAAATAAACAGGATTAAAAAAATAGAAGTGAATAACGTTCAACGGGTCACTTGTGCGAATGGGTGTACCTCAAGGGTCTATTCTGGGGCCATTCCTATTTTTTGTTTATATTAATGATCTCGCTTTTGCCATGCAGCACATATGTAGTGCAGCACAGTATTGTTCACAGATGATACTTCTTTGATTTTAAAAGGGAACCGGTCTAACATTTGAACCGGTGTTTAATACACCTTATTGTCGCTCTAGCACTTCCAATACCGATTTTCTGTATAACAGTACAATGTTACTATATAAAAAAAATTTATAAATTATATTTGTTAGTCCAGCTTCATAATGAGATATATAAATATAATAATGAGAGCGACATGTAGACAGATGTTGACACTTACATTATCCCATAACATGTTGGCGGTGTCGTCTATAGTGACACCCACTTCACGCATTTCGCCGCTGTACCTGTAATATTGAAAAAATATATATATATTTATTTACATTTTATTGCACTATTTAAAAAATGATAGAAAATGCAACTTTATCGCTAAGCAATCTCTTCTAGAAAACCTATGGGTAGAGGACATTGAGAAAAAAATAATAATGGAGACGTGACACACTAATATATACAAACATATATATGTACACACACATTTACAAACTTAATAGCGCACATACAACAGGAGAGAATGACAAAGGATGATGAAGAGAGTACATGGAAAAATAATACCAAAGAGAGAAAGATAATAGGACTTAACAGAGGTTTTGAAGCTAGTGTGAGTTTTATATTGTATTTATTTTCTCAATAGAAACCAGTTATTTTTCATGACAAAAAAAAAATTAACAATATTGGGGTTCTTAAAAAAAGGGGGGTAAAGAGATTTTTTCAGGGTCGGCAACGCGAGCGTAATACTCCTGGCATTGCAGGCGTTCATAGGGTATGGTAACCGCTTACCATCAGGTGGGCCGTACGCTTGTTTGCCATCTCAGTGATATAAAAAAACCAATTTGAAATGTGACAAAATCTCTATGGGATCAATCTGTAAGCACATCCTTTCAGATAAAAAAAGTTCAAATTAGTTTACAACTTAAGGAGGTATAAGGT
Organism: Galleria mellonella; assembly: GCF_026898425.1. Taxonomy (NCBI): domain Eukaryota; kingdom Metazoa; phylum Arthropoda; class Insecta; order Lepidoptera; family Pyralidae; genus Galleria; species Galleria mellonella. The sequence continues at coordinate 834,955 of NW_026442138.1, forward strand.
AACAAACAAAAAACCCGGCGTAGGTACGCACCTGATGTACGCCCAGAGGACGAGCGTGAGCAGCGCCAGTCCCATGACGAGGTTGCAGAGGTTGGCGAGCGGGTAGAGGCCGACGAGGCCGAACACGCCGCTGCCCACGTAGAAGAACAGCGCGATCGCGAAGAATACGGAAGGCGTGCGTGCCGCCTTGAAGATGTTCTTGCTCTCGTTGTGCGCGCGGAACTGCTGGTACGTCTCCTCCAGGTCCTGCGCGGACACACACACGCACGTGATAGCGTAATACGTAACGCGTGCAAGCGAGATAGTATAACATGCGGAGCGAGGGATTGTTCGTAATAGGACTAGCAGCTCCATAACTAGCCTAGCGTGGAGATCGATTTGATAGTCCTCCACGCGGTTCCCCCTGGAAGCCATCGTAGTCTATTCCTTATGTAATTGACACGCTCACATCCTCACCTATTATCCTTCGATGAAATGGCAACCCCGCCTGCGCTAACGGTATACGCTGGTGGAGCACCAGTGACGGATGATAGGTGAGAATAAATAGGCAGGCCAGTCCGCCCATTGTAACGAATACACCTGTGATTCAGCATGGTAGTTCCCAGAGGGAGCCACGTGAAGGTTGACCTGATAGGGTATATCATTATAACTTACAATCCCCCCCCCCCCACCAATATTGAACTGATTAATTGATTGCCTATGATATTGTAAGTATTCATAGGTAATGCTGTACGCATCATGCATCGTTTACCATCAACATAAGCATAAAGTTAGGAGAACCGAAAATAACCCACAATTGTGGGGGGAAAGGGATTGTTAGTAATGGAGACTGAGAATCTCATTGCTAGCAATATACCAGGTCGACCTCCTCGCGGTTCTCCCTGGAAACTATCATGGTTAATCCCTGATGAATTCATCATGATGGGCTAACTGGCCTGTTTTCATTCTCATCTATCACCCTTCACTGGTACCCCGCCAGCGTATCCCGTTAGCGCAGGCGGGGTTACCACACCATTTTCACCTATCAAAAAAAACCCACAATTGTAATGACAGACATTTGATAATACATATACTACTTAAGGGAGTTAAGTGACTAGGTCCTCTTTGGAACATACGCCACTACCTTCAAGCGTGCCATCTTTCCACTGCACTGTATTTAGTTGTATCAAACAGTATGGCGTAGTGACCTGTGTGAGCTGGTCGCAGTAGGCCTGGCTGAACTCGTCGCCGCCCATCTTGCGCTTGGCGTGGAAGGCGTGCAGCGCCTTGTCGCGGACTCGCGCGTGCTCGGCCTCCAGCAGCTGGCCCTGCAGGTACGGCTTCGCGCCGCCGCACACCTCCTCCATCAGCGTCGTGTACACCTCCTTCGCCTCCGCCACCGCCGTCAAGTTATTCGCCTCCGCTGTGGCCTAACGGCGAACATTTACTGTGAGTATGACACTCTCGACGTGGATTCAAAGCAAAAAAAAAAAAAAAAACAAAACAGAATCAAGTGTTTACAAGCAATTTTACCTGAGTAGGCATGGGTAATATTGGTACCTCTCCGATATCTATATATATTCAATAATGTTTTTTTTCTTACAACACAGGGGACAAACGAGCATGCGGCTCACCTGATGGTAAGTGACTACCGCCGCCCATGATCACCCACAACACCAGCGGCATTGCAGTGTGCTGCCGGCCTTTGAAAAAGGAATATACTCTTTTCTTGAAGGTTATGTTGTCGTATCGGTTCGGAAATACTGCTGCTGGAAGTTGATTCCAAAGAATGGTTGTGCGTGGGAGAAAGTGCCTTGAAAAACGCACGGTGGAGGACCGCCACACGTCCAGATGGTTGGGATGAAACATTAGTTTGTGGCGGGTTGTACGGTGGTGAAAATCAGCAGCAGGTATCAATCCGAACAATTCCTCAGAACTATATAAATATAATGAAATTATCTATAATTTATAACCTTACAAAGTATATCAAAATTGCTTTGTATACAATGGCTATACTGACCACAAGCATACTCTTGGGCTCGGGCAGCTCGTTGCCCTTGTATATGTTCATGTAGGACTTGAAGTACTGCACCAGGTCCTTGGCCTTCACCTTCTGCCCGTTGATCAGCTTGGGCACCAGGTTCTGCGGCGCCAGCAGCATCGGCACTAGCTGCTGCAGCGACCGCTTGAACTCCACTTCGATGTCTGACCAATGTTTACAAATTAGATAGAAAAAAGTTTTTCTGCAGAATGTTTCCGCTATCAAGCTAGGAAATGCTGGAATAATATACCACCACCAATAATATTGTCTAAAACTAAACATATATTTAAAAAAAGAGCTTAAAATGTTTTAAATTAAGAAACAAAAAATTGGCATACCTAATAGGTAAGTAGTAGAAATATTTATTACTTGAGCGCTTAATGTGATAGAAAGTGACCTCTGACTAACCCTCTTATAATGGTATCTGTTATTTATATATTTATTTAAAATAAAAACATTAAATGGTAACGAATGTAATAGACACAAACAATCTATTTCATTCATATTTCTTTTTTTATTATTATTTTTATTAAGGAATTTTGCGACTGGCTCTTGGCCACAACAGTATATCAGTGTTTTGCTCTTTTGAGGGCAAAATAATAAACGGAGTTGTGACCATTTTGTGTTGTTATGGCACACGCATGAAGGAAGACAACTGTTACTTGTTTTATATATTTTCCTTTTTTTGTATATGCATTATTTTATTTCTTTTTACTGTATGTGTGTTGTTATGTATACTGTAAGTAATGCAAATAAATTATCTATCTATCTATCTTCATACAATGAACGTATCTAATGACATCAGAAATCTTCTTAGTTCTTTTTTGAACTGTGTTAGGAAAAAAGAAGAAAAAACATAAAAAACTAACAGTTCTTCTGTTCTGCCTACCCCACCTGGGATTATAGAAGAGTCGAAGGCAAAATTATATTTCAATATAAAAATAAATATTGATAAAGGCTATATTATAACGTAATAAACTGTTGCCCACCTGCGAGTCTACCATCGAAGTGCGGGTTGGTGGCGACCTTGAGGCCGGGATGCGGCATCAGGAAGCACGCGATCTCGGAGAAGCACGACGTGATGTGCTTGCGCAGCGACTGCAGCTCCGGGTGCTGCTTGTCCGACAGCTGTGGCACAACAAAGTGTTACAGATCATTGGGACATATCAACGCTGGTAAGGCGCAGTATATTAAAGAGTTATGCATGTCTATTTTATATATTTTTGATTCTCCTGTAAAATTCAAAAATTCAATTTTGTCTTTTCAGCGTCAAATTGGCGCGTGGCGGTGTGATATCATGGTTATTGGGTATGTTTATGATTAATGGGTGAAAATGGAATGGTAATCCCGCCCGCGCTATCGGTATATACTGGCGGGGCACCAGAAAGAGAGGTGATAGATGTCCATCGAAACGAATTCAACAAGAAAACAAATAAAGTTGATGTACAGAGAAATCCACGCGGAGGTCTACCTGATAGGGTATATTAATAACAATAGGAGTGTTTTTTTTTAATGGGTGATAATGGAATTGTAGCCCCACCCGCGCTATCGGTATACACCGGCGGGGCACGAGTGAAGGATGATAGGTGAGGATGAAGCAGATCAATTAGCCCATCGTAACGAATTCAATAAGAATTGTTCACGATGATTTCCAGGGGGAACCACGTAGAAGTCGACCTAATAGCAAGGGGCTGTCAAACTCCATTACTAACAATCCCTTTCCCCCCAATGGGAGTATTTATCCCCATTACTAACAATCCCTCCCCCCCCGTGATGTAATGGTAGCAGTACATGTTGTTTTTCTATTTTTTTTTTAATAGGTAAAGATGCAGAGTGATAAATGGTCTACGTTATCAGTGCACACTGGCGTGGCACTAGTAAGAGATGATATGTGAGAATGAAAGCAGGTCAGTTGGCCTACCGGGACCAATGGCAACAAGAATTACTTACGGCGGTTTCCAGGGGAACCGTGGTCGACCTAATATGGAGATCGGGGGGAAAAAGGATTGTTAGTAATGAAAACTGAGAATCCCGTTAGCAATATACCCAACCAGGTCGACCTCCTCGCGGTTCTCCCTGGAAACTATCATTGTTAATTCCTGATGAATTCATCATGATGGGCTAACTGGCCTGTTTTCATTCTCATCTATCACCCTTCACTAGTGCTCCGCCAGCGTATTCCGTTAGCACAGGCGGGATTACCATACCATTTTCACCAAAAAAAAAAAAAAATGGAGGTCGTCCTGGGTGTTTTTTTTTACAACACATAGGGCAAACGAGCATGCGGCTCACCTGATAGTAAGTGACTACAGCCGCCCAAGATCACACACAACACTAACGGCATTGCAGGTGTGCTGCCGGGCTTTTAAAAAGGAATATACTCTTTTCTTGAAGGTTATGTTGTCGTATTGGTTCGGAAATACTGCTGCTGGAAGTGTATTGCTAGCGACGGACTTTCTATACACCGTTACTAATAATGTCTTTGGCTCCAGTGTGAGAGGTGATGGCAGTGTGGCGGGCGTACCTTGAGCCGGCGCTGCAGGATGGTCTGGCCGCCGGTGGCTCCGTACGGCGCCTCGTACGGGAAGCTCCAGTCGCGCACCAGGAACTGCAGCCGCTGGAACGGCGTGCGGCCGCTGTCCTCCAGCGCCAGCCGCCCGTACTCAGTGAACAGCTGGCGAGCAACCAACGTGTAAATATTACACACGGGCAGTGATGCACCGAGTCGACTTTTTCTTACATTCGTTATAAGAGAATCGTATATTAAAATATGTAGGAACTAGCTTATACACGCGTCTTTGTCCGTGCACGTTTATTAACAGGATTATAAAAAAGCTTATGTCGTAGGTATATATCAAATTTCATGACAATTGGTTGATCCATCAAAGGTACCAGAAAATACTAAACAAATACATTTTACACGGGATACACCTAGTATCACATTTGTAATACTAGGTGTATCCCGTGGCTTTACCCGCTGAGTCAGTATTATAATATAATAATATAATATTAGAATAGCAAACAAGCTGACGGCCCACCTAATGGAAAGTGGTAACCGTCGCCTATACACATGAGCAGTACCGTGGACATAACAGAGTATATTGTTTCGCCTATGATAACTCCCATGCGTTACCATTCCTGAGGACTTCCTTCAAACCGAAACACAGCCATGCAAACACAACTGCTTCACGGTAGAAACACGAATGGGACAGATGAGCCCAAGCAAACGACTTTTGTACAGTCTCCCTCTGGTACGAATTAACAGTTAAGCTATTCGTGTACTAAATGTCATTCAAATCTATTCCGTAGTTTTTGCGTTAAAGAGTAACACACATTCATTCGCATTTATAGTAGTAACAGGATTCGTAAAGATATATTATGATCAAGAATTCATGCATAGTGTACTTTTTTTTTATTGATGATAATGGTATGGTAACCCCATCTGCGCTATCGGTATACACTGCCGGGGCACCAGTGACAGATGACAGGTGAAGATGAAGCCGGCCAGTTAGCCCACCGTGACAAATTCAAAAACAAATCAATCACGATGGTTTTCTGGAGGAACCGCGAGGAGGTCGACCTGACAGGGTATATTGCCAGCAATGGGACAGGTAGCCTGTATTACTAACAATCCCTCCCCCCCTGCATAGTGTACTGTACGTGAGGATGGACAGCAGCGTCCCTCTTTAAACATCAACAAAGCCTAACTGCAGTTGCCAACTTCCTAATAGGGAGGATAATGGATTGTTAAAAATGGGGATTAGTAGCTCCATTATTAGCAATACACCCTGCCAGGTGGACCTCCTCGAGGTCCCCTCTGGAAACCATCGTGGTTAATTCTAGTGCAATTCATCACGATAGGCTAACTGACCTGCCTTTTCATTACCACCTATCATGCCTCACTGGTGCCCTGTCAGCGTATACCGTTAGCGCAGGTGAGGTTACTATTTCATTATCATCCATTAAAAAAAAATCTCCCCAATAAGGAGAGACCTATGTTCAGCAGACCTATGGACAGTTAACGGCTACAGTAAGCTACTGTACTGTACTGTACTGTACTGTGCATATGTCGTGTACGTACCTGCAAGTGCTGCAGGTCGTCCTCCTGTATATTCTGCGAGAGGTTGTATATCTGCACGGAGGAGAGCATGGTGGACAGGGCGAACACGGTGGCGCAGTCGCGCACCGTCGACTCGCTGTCGAACGCGCCCTGCGTGTCCAGCAGGATTATAGCCACCTGCCGACAAACAACACGTCGGATTATTAATAAAAAAAAATTCTAAGTAATCCCTAAAAGGGTATAAATAAGCCAAATGTATCTTTTTTTTTTTATACAACTTAAAATGGCAAACAAACTGACGGCCCACCTGATGGAAAGTGGTAACCGTCGCCTATAGACATGAGCAGTACCATGGACATAACAGAGTATACTATTTCACCCATGATACCCCCCATGCGTTGCCATTCCTGAGGACTTAGGTGTTATTCCTCTGTACCCAGTAAATTCACGCCATATCCCACCGTTCAAACCAAAACACAGCCATGCAAACACAACTGCTTCACGGTTGAAACACGAGTGACGATCTGTCGACTATTGCCCTTGTGGTGAACATAACATTCTATATGCTAGCATTTTACTTAACTAACTTAATAAATTTTGTATAACCCGCTGATGTAAATTTACTTATTACTTAATATTACGCCCTCAGCGTGAGCGACTTATCGAACTCGGCGGGTGATACACAGCAAATTCTGTCGGAATTCATGTAAGGTCTTTTAAAACACCTGAAAATCTAACCATGTAGGGGTGGCGCCGGCGACCTTTAAATACTTTTTATTTGCTCTTCTGGGGCCAAAGCTGAGTTGTGAAAATTTTGTGTTGCTATGGCACACGCACAAAAGGAAAAATTATGTTACTTATTTCATGTTATTTCCTTTTTTGTATATGTATTATTTTACTATTTATCTCTTTTTATTGTGTACATTACCTATGCCTATTGTTATTTGTGCGCTATAAGTATTTTTTTAACACAGGGGGCAAACAAGCTTACAATTCACCTGATGGTAAGTGACTACCGCCGTCCATGATCACCCGCAACACCAGACGCATTGCAGGTGTGCAAATAAATTATATATCTATCTATCTATGGCCCAAGTCAAAATAACAATCAGGATATATTGTTACTAAGTATATATTAATCCTGACCTTCTCTCCGTTGTCGAGGGTGGCCTTAAATATCTCGGACCACATGAGTATGCCGGTGGTGTCGCGCTCGGAGCCGCCGCGCCAGCTGAACCCCTGCAGTGGCTCGTCATCGCCTCCCAGCCAGTCGCCTCCACCGCCGCCGGCACCATACTGCAATCAACGAATAATAACATTAACTGTTTAAGAAGCTGCTTTTCATATTGGAGTCAGTAGAGGTATTTTTTTTATTTATAATGTATGATAATGAAATGGTAACCCCGCCCGGGGGGTTTCTACCATTCTACTATCATCCCTCCCCGGGTTGCCATTCTATTATCAGCACCCCGGATGAGCGTCCGGGTCGGACGTAATTTAAAGTGTCGGGCAGCTCGTGACGCAAGCATTGTGAAAAAAAAAATTCTAACTAATTATTAAAACAATTTGTAACAAACTGTAAAAAGATTTTGTTTTGTTAAGTACATTTAAAATGACGATAAAAAGGTGATTTATGACATTTTCAATGGGTCTTTTATTATACTGTTTTAAAAAAAAACTGTTGATATGTTCGAGTTCTGGGCTTTAAAATACCAGGTTTTTATGCGTATTGTCCTAGTTGCCAATTTTAGAGATGACAACACTAACTCGAGTGGGAAGAGGAATTGTTAGTAATAGGGTCTAACTGACCCATTGCCAGCAATGCACCCTATCAGGTCGACCTCCACGCGGTTCCACCTGGAAACTATCATGGTTAATTCCTGATGAATTCATCATGATGGGCTAACTGGCCTGTTTTCATTCTCATCTATCACCCTTCACTGGTGCCCCGCCAGCGTATACTGATAGCGTAGGCGGGGTAACCATTCCATTATCACCGATTAAAAAAACCACAACTCAATCGAATGCTTCATACACTTAGCCCTTTATGTTTATCGACTTTACATTTACTTTGTTTAAACGATGTTTCATTGCCAGCTTGACCTTACAAACGTACTATTGTATTTACTTGACTGCATCGTTGCAATGCACAATATTAATTTATAAACGACGCTAATGTTTGCACTCTTACTTTCACTACTTTATATTGAAGTCGTCGCTTGGCGGAGCGACGCTTAATTAATATGTGAATTTAATTTTTCTCTCTTTTAATAACGCAGTAGCAAATTATGACCTCAATTCATCACGTACAATCCGTCTGCCTGATGATGTCTCGATACGTAAAATTCTATACACTTTGTAAATATATAATAATATTAACTAATTGACATTTCTTTTTTATATGGTAAATTTACCATCATATCGGCCTTTAACCACTGCTGAACATACGCCTCTACCTGGAGGGAGGGGGGGGGGGAGAGGTTCTGTCAGTAGTTGCCACGCTCGGCAGGTGCATTGGTAACCGCAGAGACAAGATAGATAGATAATATATATGAAATGAAATGAAATGAAATGAAATGAAATGAATTTATTTTGCTAGAATGCAGGTAATTTTAGATGATAGAGGTTTATATTTCCCGTGTACATTCTGCCTCTATGTCGGCGTGCAAATTTTTAACAATATAATAAATTTATATATATATTCTACATTATATTTCCTTTCCTTAGTCATACAATACATTATTATTATTTATTACAGTAAACAGAAAAAATAAAAGCCTATACAATAGTTGTCCAAATTAATAAAATATTTTAACAACTGTATTTCTAGTGTAGGTTGTGAAGTGCATTTGTTTTTTTAGCGAAATATTCATTAATGGTATAAAACCCGTTACATAACAGCCAATTTTTAAGTTTACGTTTAAACACTGTATGAGCTGTTACTTCTCTAATGTTATTTGGTAGATGGTTGTAAACTTTAATAGCCATACAGTATGCGTTTCTTTTATGTAAATCTAACCTGCACTTTGGTACATATAATTTGTCGTTTGGTCTAGTTGTACGTGTTCTCGAGTCCGATATTCTTTTGAAAAAGCCAGCATGTTCCCTTACAAATATACACAAATCTCTAATGTACATACATGGCAGTGGAAGAATATTTAATTTCTTAAAAAGAGGGCGACAACTTTCTCTAATTTTTGCACCACATATAGCTTTAACACACCTCTTTTGCACAACAAATGCTCTGGAAATTTCTGCAGAGTTTCCCCATATTAGTAATCCATATGAAAGTATGGAGGATACGTATCCATGATAAGCACTCAGTGCAGCCTGTTCTGATACTGACAATCTTAATTTTCGTATCGCATGCACGAATCTATGGAGATTGTTACACAAGGCCTCTATATGGGCCTTCCAGTTACAATTTCTATCTATAATTATGCCTAAGAATCTGGTACTATCCACTAATTCCACTGATTGATTTTGGTAATTTATATTTATTTTTACAGATTTTGAATGATGTGTGCCAAAATGTATTATTTTGGTTTTATTTAAATTAACTTTTAAATTATTTTCTGTTAACCATTTTATAACATTTTGTAATGTGTCATTAATTTGTGTTTCTAAGTCATCTTTATTTTTACATTTTATTAATATAGTTGTATCGTCAGCATATAGTATACATTTATGTGTGATTATATTAGGCAAATCATTTATATAAGTCAAAAAAATATATGGTCCAAGAATGCTTCCTTGAGGAATTCCTACTTTATTTAATTTTGGGATAGATCTATAGATTTTTTTATAGCCATTAATAATTTTAAACGTCTCGGTACATTGTTTGCGATCTTGTAAATAGCTTTTTAGCCAACTATGTGCATTTCCTCTTATTCCGTATTTATATAATTTGTTTAATGCTATATTATGATCTAAATAGTCAAAAGCTTTAGTCATATCCAAAAATATTGCAGCTACGTGCTCCCTATTATTCAATCCCTCCGTTACAGATTTTATTAAATCGAAACAAGCCAAAGATGTTGAGCTATTTTTCCTAAATCCATATTGTTCTTGTTTTAAGATATTATTTTTAGTCATAAAGTCATTGAGCCTTTTTAACATAGCTCTCTCAAATATTTTAGAAATTACTGGGATAAGTGCAATAGGCCTATAATTACTCATATCACTTACATCCTCTTTTTTATGTAATGGCTTTATTATAGACATTTTTAGACTATCTGGAAAACAGCCTTGTTCAAACGACATATTAATAATGTAGGATAATGGTTTACACAAGTGAATAGAGCATGTTTTTAAAATTTTTGTGCTAATTGAATCATAACCTACTGAGTTTGTATTTTTTAATGTCTTTATAATATCCATAACTTCTATATCGCTACTAGGTGTCAAAAATATTGTTTTGGCATTATCATTCATACTGATATTATGGGTATAATTAGATTTTAATGTCGATTTTTTATTTATTGAATTTACGAAATAATCATTGAATAGATTGCATATTATATTTGGATCATTATGTATTATATTATCTATTTTAATCATATCAATTTGTCTATTTTCAGCTTCATTATTAATGTTATTATTAATTAATTTCCATATAGCTTTTCCTTTATTTTTGCTTTTTTCTATATATTTGTTGCATTGTATTTGTTGTGAAGTATTAATACATTTTTGTAAAATTTTACTATAGGTCTTATAAATTTTCGCATTTACTTTTTTATTGTGATTAGCATGTTTAAATTTTAAATAGTATATTCTCTTTTTGAGACAACTCTTTTTTATTCCTTTAGATAACCATATAGATTTCTGATTATTAGATTTTAATTTAATTTTAATTATCGGAAAGCACAAATTATAAAATAACAATAGCAGATTATGAAATGCATCGAATGCTTTATTCACAGTAACTTGCTCGTACAATTCACTGAAGCTCAATTGCCTCATGCTTTCACAAAATTTATTAATATTCAGTTTACTATAATCCCTACGATATTCTGTCCAGGACGTGCTACTTTTTCTTTTATTTATTTTTAGTGTGATAGTTTGTGCAGTTTCGTGATCAGATAACCCTAAGTAGTAAAGCTTAGCATTCACATTTTTTATGTTGCTTGCGATTTGGTCAATACAGGATTGTTGTCTTGTTGGATATTTTATATGTATTTCAAAATTATAACTTTTTAGTACACTTATTAATTCGTTAGATGTTTTATTTTTTTTAAGGTGTCAATGTTCCAGTCCCCACAAAGAATAATTTTTCTATTTTTATATTTTTTTGTTACTAAATCTAATAATTCTTCTAATCTATTCATAAATATTGACGTATCCCTTCCTGGTATTCTATAAATACAAATGACAATTATGTTACAGGATATGATATCAATCCCGGAACACTCAAATAGAAATTTTTGTGATAATTGTCCTAAAGCAGAAATTTGTTTAAATTCTAGTCCTTTTTTTATCAAAATACAGCTACCTCCTCGTTTGGTATCTCGAGAAAACGAAGACGCTAATTTATAGTTGGGGATCTTTAATAAATTTTCAGTGCCCTTTCTAATAAATGTTTCACTAAGACACACTACATCAACATCCAACCTTTCATTTTTTGTTAAGTCCGTCAAGGCTATTTCTAATAGTTCCGATTTATTTAAAACGCCCGCTATATTTTGATGTAATAATGTGAAATTACTAATTTTGTCAGGGGCTTTAGTTTTATAGTTCACGAAAAAGCGTAGTTTGTGCGTTTTGTATTTCTATAATTTCGTCAGTTTGGGTACCTTTTTCTAATAAATTTGAGGAAATTATTTTTGAATTCAATACTTGATTTCTATATTTGGAATATTTTATTTTATGGTCTATGCGTAAGACTTCTCTGAGCATTAATTGACATAGGTGTAGTGCAAAAGAACTGCGTCTAGGTCTTTCATAATGATAGTGCATATCAACAAAAGTAGTGTTGTCATATTTAGTACATATAAACTTTAGCTCGTAATTTATTTTTCTTTCGTTTAAATAATAATTATATGGTATTTCGGAAATCAAAATGTTAGTATTAGATATAGATTCAATCCACTTATTTATATACATTTGAAACTCGTAGGGATTTCTGTCATTAGTTCCACCAAGTACTATCACAAAATCATTTTTATTCAACTCGCCAATAGACTTTTTTTCCGACAAGAGAACCTCTTGTAGTTTAGCTCGGGTTTCCAGAAACAACTAACAATATACTCCTTTCCGACTAATTTTTGAAGATGTTTCTGTACATTCCTTCCTTGATCATCTGCTATAACAATAATTTTCCTTTTCAAATTATGTTCTTTCGCTTCAATTCTGTATTTCTGGCTGTCATTTGGTTTTTCTTCTTTTTCTACATTTATTAATGTTAGTTGTGAATTCATTTTGTCTTCAATAGCTTGTTCTGGGTGGTCAGGTATAAACATCTGTTGATCTTTATTTAAATTCTTAGATTGTGGACTTTGATCTAAAGTAGAACTACTTAATAATAATGACTTTGCTAGAGTGGCCGGTTTGTTTTTAATAGGATTTCTTTTCTTTCGTCCTGATAAAGGAGTTGCCGGAGATAAATGCACTTTCTTTAAAGATTCTACTAATTTGCAGCTTTTGTCGAGGTCTGATTTTAATTTAAAATTTTCAGTATTTAAATTTTCTATTTCTTGGTGAGCGATCTCTAATTCACTTGTAAGGTCTTTTATTTTTTGTGTTCATTCTGCATGAATTTGACTCTCACTGAATGATGTGTTATTAGGTAAACTCATCATAGTTGAATTAAATATAGAGGAATGAGAGTCTGAAATATTATGCAATGAACTCGATCGTGTCGGTTTTCGGTAAGTTACATTTTCATATGCCATTGTCTTCTTTATATAAAATCGGGCAATAAATCAATTAAAAAAAAAAAATACAATTAAATAATAAAATGTCAAAATTAAATAAAAGTTTCTGCTCTTCACTAAAAATGATCTTCCTTAAAAAAAATGTCATAAAATGTTTATCTATGTCTTCTAGAATTAAATAATAATATTAATCCACACTCTAATTTATTATAAAAAAAAAAAAAGAACGAAAAATAAACTTTATGTTCGCCTGAGATTTGAAACATCAACCTTCGGGGCACAAGTCGTTCAGCGTTGCCGCCAGACCAAGTAACTTGTTGCGTCTTAGTGTGAAACATTCAATTATAATCTTTGCTAATTGACAGTTGATGTTCATAAAAATCTTAAATTATTGGAGGTGTTTGAATTTATTGCTTATCCGCTTTGACCTTCAACCGTCACTTGCACTTGTTATTACTATATATGGAATATTTATTAATAGTTCTCTTCAATATCGCTTGTATTGTTGTTAGTAAGAATATATTCATTGCACTGTTGTCATCTTATTATTGTTGATTTTTATTAATGTGGTTTACAATCATTACTTGATTTTTATAACAACCAGATCGAACTTAAATTTTACTTATATGTTTTCTTCAGTTTGGCTGAATAATTTTTATTACAAACACGAACACAGGATATTTAATCACTAACACACAGTTTAATCACGTGTAATTTAGGTATATTCTAAATTTTCTATTTTTATTAATAAAATATACATGAACTAGATTATACCGCTAGTGCAGTCGGTGTTGCCATCCATATAGATAGATAATAAATAGATCTTAGATAACATAAGATAAATGCTGCTGCCCATCCCTCGCCGTCCCTTAGTCACCTCTTACGACACCCACGGGAAAGGAAGGGGTGGCCTATTCTATGCCACGACCACACGACCAATGGTACGTTCCATTGGACAAAAACGAATCCATTAATTTCTAGAATGTTCTTTTCTTCGATTATTTATACAATCACAGTGGTTTTAAGACTATATTAAAAATCAAATGTAGAGAGAAATCAGTAGCGTCTTTCTCTAAAGATGCTACTGATTCTCTCTTATACTGATTACACAGATCAGGACATATCCTATCAGAATAGAGGGTTAAAGTTTTTTGTTTTTTGATCTTATCCAGAGCGAGATTTAGAAAATTTGTCAATCCTTTCCAGAGGGAGACTTATATATACTGCTCATATCTATAGACGACGGTTACCACTTTCCAACAGGTGGGCCGTCAGCTTGTTTGCCATTTTAAGTTGTATAAAAAAAATATCGCGATTGTTCAAATTTACTAATAGAATTCTCCTTTAAACGAATCTTTCTCATCTTCCTACCCTTATCCCAATTATTATTTGGGGTCGACGTAATATATTTTTATCCATTTTACAAAAATATTTGGCTTTTAGTTTCACGACCGGCCGCCTGATCACTGATAAAATCAAATCTCCTTTTAACGGATGCTAGTTAAAATATATAGATTAGTAATAGTTACTAGATAGACCAAGTGACTAGAGTTTTTCCTTATCTATCTTCTCTAACTACTTCGAAAAACGTATACCGATAGCGCAGGCGCGGTCACCATTCCATTTTCAAACAATTACAATAATTTACACGCAAAAGACATACGTATAGTTACGGTATCTATTAAAACTGTATCCTTGTTGTTCCTACAGGTTCTATATCCTTCCTTCCCGTTTCCTACAGGACAGGTTAAGCCTAGTGTAGGAATCAATGTCAAACTTTGTGCTTTTAAAAACATACTTAAGTAATAAATAAATTTTTACTTTTACTTTGTTTTGTACGGTACTAACCTTGTGGTGCATATATCTGAGGAAGAAGTCGAGCAGGAAGGACTTGCCCTTGCGGAAGGCGCCCGCGACGGACAGCACCACGACGGCGCGGTCCCGCACGTCCTCGCGCAGCAGCAGCGCGCTCAGCGCATCCTCGTCCAGCAAGAACGTGTGGTCAGGCCCCGTGTTCACCACCTGCACGCCGCGGTGGCCCGCGCGGGGCGCCGGCGCCGGCTTCTCTGTTACCGCTGCCAAACAACAATTGCAATGCCTATATATTTAATTATATAACTACATAGCGTATTTACATATGTCCCCAGGTTGGGAAGTTCTGGACAGTAGTTCAACAATTTCCAACGTACTCAAAAATTCTATATTTAACTTTCCTATTTACGAACACTATGTATTGGGGGGAAAAGGGACGATTAGTATGAGATCTAACAAGCTCATTACTGACATCTCTACTCATCATCATACTCTAACAGGTCGACCTCCACGTGGTTCCCCCTGGAAACCAACTTGGTTATTTTTAGATGAATTCATGACGATGGACAAACTGACCTGCATCATCCTCATTTGTCACCCCTCACTGGTGCCCCGCCAGTGTATACCGATAGCACTGGCGGGCTTACCATTCCATTTTCATCTATTGACCAACACTAGGTATTAAAAACAGGGATACCTTGCTCGAAGCATCAAATAGACAAAAATCTTAAAAAATTAAAATTTACAATGTTATATATAAAAAAAAAAGTATTACTGCCTATCTGTTTGCTAGTTAAGAACGAAAATCATTTATCTTCTTTGTACATAAAGAATAAACAACGATCAGCAAGTCTACTCTTGAATCCAATAATGATATCAAACCAATCTATTGCCCAGTGACAATTTTACATTGCGCTCATGAAACAACAGTTAGGTATTAGGTGTGGAATCGATTTGCATTCACAATTTACACTAACATGCATCTATCAGAACAATATAAAGCCATTATGTCGCTAGTGTTGCAATTCGAGAGTGTGAAACATCTTAATTTTTTATTTTTTTATACAACTTAGAATATACAAGCTGACGACCCACCTGATGGAAACTGGTAACCGTCGCCTATAGACATGAGCAGTGCCATGGACATAACAGAGTATACTGTTTCGCCCATGATACCCCCCCTATGCGTTGCCATTCCTGAGGACTCGGATGTTATTCCTCAGTACCCTGTAAATTCACGCCATATCCCACCCCTCAAACCGAAACACAGCCGTGCAAACACAACTGCTTCACGGTTGAAACAATATAGATGTACTGGTATTTATTTCAAGAGTAACCCCACAGGTCAGCTATATAGGCGATACGATATAACCGATTAAAAGAATCGATTACCGAGTACAACAAACTATAAACAATGACTATTTGCTTTTTTAAACTTGGCACAGTTAGTTTACAACATTCAGAAAACTAGCCACGTCATGTTTTTGACAAAACAGCGCGTAAAATAATTGAATAGATAAAAAATAAATGATTTTAGATTAATACAGTAAGTATTAATAAATAATGTATTTAAATATTAATTTAGAAATTTATAAATGATTATATTTTTAACTTTTTCTTTTTGAGTATTTAATTGAATTAGTGCTAATTGGTGGTTTGTATTCACACACTTAAACTTAAAAATGTAAAGTAATAATAAAATTATTTAAAAGAGCAACACGCAAGTTTCTTGCTCGTTCTTCTTGTGATGAGACAGCTTTCCGAACGAGCGGTAGATTAAAAAAAATGTAATGACTATTCAAAAGTGCTTCAATGTAAGTTTATTTGAATAAATTATTTTCTATTCTATTCTATTCTTATTCTATTCTTTTATTCCAATAAGGTGATACGCTTTCACTTAATCGGCAAAGTATAAAAGAAACTGATTGTTATAAAAAATCGAAAAGTTATATCGAATCAACTAAGTTACTATCAGAAACAGACTTTTGTACAAAGTCATTGATATGTGTACCTCTCCAACTCATAGGGAGGAGGAGGAAAGGGAAGGGATTAATAGTAATGGGGAGGTTAGTCGCCATTGCTATCGAATCAATTAAGTTACTATCAGAAGCAGACTTTTATACAAAATCATTGACATGTGTACCTCTCTAACTCATACGTGAAGAGGGAAGAGATTGTTAGTAATGGGGAGATTAGTCCCCATTGCTATCAATATACTCTATCAGGTCAACCTCCACACGGTTCCCCTGGAAACCATCTTGACTAATTTATCGTTGAATTCGTCACGATGGGCTAACTGACCTGCCTTCATCCTCACCTATCATCTATAACTGGTGCCACGCCAGCGTATACCTATTGCGCAGGCGGGGATATAGTTTCATTAACATTTATTTATTCATTAGTACATATATGTGTACATGGCGGACTTAATGCTAAAAGCATTCTCTCCCAGTCAACCATAGGGAAGTGTCAGAATACTCGAATGCGGTACTACTAATTATTGATATACATACATACTAAAATTACATATATAAACGAATAAATATATATGAATAACAAATATACTTACACATATATGACATATACTATATTATACACGAAATTGAGAATAATATAAAGTACCAGAGAGAGACTTTGTACAAAACGACTTTTGTACAAAGTCTCCCCCTGGTGAATTATCTACTATTACAGTATGGAGTTTTTCAAAATGGGTATATTACTGACGAAGTTACGAGGTAACGAACAAAAAAAAAATAACAACCGAATCGAGAACTTCCTATTTCTTGAAGTCGGTTGAAAACGCGGATAATCTGTAGCGTGAGGCTCGTGTGGGTATCAAATTAATTCTGATAATCACGACTGAGGATTATCAAGTAATACATACAGACAAATTTGTCACAAACAAACATACAACGATAAATATTATATGATAACGTGATATCTAATCTAAGAAAAATAATTAATACGTAGAAGTAAACACCAAGTTATATACAATTCAATTCAATCATTTATTGCTATTTTATGTTTTGTTTTTTGATGGGTGAAAATGGTGTGGTAACCCCGCCTGCGCTAACGGGATACGCTGGCGGAGCACCAGTGAAGGGTGATAGATGAGAATGTTAACAGGCCAGTTAGCCCATCATGATGAATTCATCAGGAATTAACCATGATAGTTTCCAGGGGGAACCGCGAGGAGGTCGACCTGGTTGGGTATATTGCTAGCAATGGTATTCTCAGTCTCCATTACTAACAATCGTTTTCCGCCCCGCTATTTCATGTTGTAACAATATAGGTCTTAAGTTATTAAACGTAAAGAATCGACAAGAACCCTGGAAGGGGACAGCAATCACATTAATAAATATTTCATAAAGTACATAACTACATTTTTATATTATATATACATATGTATAGTCGATTAACATGAAATAAATAAAACATTATTACATTGAAACAAATAGGTACAAATACAATTAAATTTTCTCATTGAAAAATTTCTGTAGTGTACTTTTTGTAATTAAATATTTTTAGAGCTATTTTAAACTTTTTAGAATCATCCTCACTTTTTAAGTTAATTGGTATTTTATTGTAAAATTTTATCGACATTGCGTTGATATACACAATTTTTTTTTTTTTACAACACAGGGGGCAAACGAGCATGCGGCTCACCTGATGGTAAGTGACTACCGCCGCCCATGGTGACCCACAACACCTACGGCGTTGCAGGTGTGTTGCCGGCCTTTTAAAAAGGAATATGCTCTTTTCTTGAAGGTTATGTTGTCGTATCGGTTCGGAAATACTGCTGCTGGAAGTTGATTCCAAAGAGTGGTTGTGCGTGGGAGAAAGTGCATTGAAAAACGCGCGGTGGAGGACCGCCACTCGTCCAGATGGTTGGGATGAAATTTTAGTTTGTGGCGGGTTGTACGATGGTGAAAATCAGCAGCAGGTATCAATCCGAACAATTCTTCAGAGCACTCCCCATGATAAATTCGGTAGAATTATGTACATATTCGTATGCTAATAGCAAACCAAATAACAGTCATCAGCGCGCACAGTCAACGAACTTGAACTAAATCGCTACAGTGAAAATGATTTACATATACGAAGGTAGAAAATTGTTTAGGGTCGTGATTTGAATAGGATTTTACACTTTCTACAGAGAAAAATTAAAAATTATATACAATTAACGCTCTATATAAGCAACCTGTCTATAAGCAACATTCTTTATATTTTATTTATTCTATTCAACTTAGTAAAAGAAATAATTAAAAATATTTTCCAGACGGTAATTAGTTTTATACTCCGTTTTTCGCTGTAAGCAATTTTTCCCAATAAGATTTTTTTTTATTGAAATTGGTTCAAATGAGTTGTATGTACATAAACATTTAGGCTGTATACTGCAGCTTCGTCTGCCTGAATCAGCATATAAATTATGCTAAGTTTTGAGTTAGGATATGACCTATTCATGTCCCACATTTAATTTTTTTATGCAATTAAGCTAACGGTCCACCAGTAACTGTCACCTATACGAATAAAAAATACCATAGACGTAACAGAGTATGCTGTGTCGCCCATGATACCCCTCATGCGTCGCCATTCCTGAGCACTAGTTTGAAATTTGTTAAAATAAATATATAAATATGTTGCATTTTTTTTGCAACTTAGAAAAACGAGCTGATGGCCCACCTGATGGAAAGTGGTAACCGTCGCCTATAGTCATGAGCAGTACCATGTATATAACAGAGTATACTGTTTCGCCCATGATACCCCCTCTACCATGATATTTCTCTGTATCCTGAAAATTCACTGCCGTATCCCACCCTTCAAGCCGAAACACAGTCATACAAACACAACTGCTTCACGGTAGAAACACGAATGGGACAGAGGTACCCAAGCAATCGACTTTTGTACAAAGTCTCCCAAAAATATATAATGATATACAGATACACGCGAGCAGAGACGCGGGAAACAGTTAATATTCCGTACATGTAGAGAACAAACAATTGTCCGGTAGTTACACGAACTAATGTACTAAAAGCGCTTTCTATTCGTACTTATATCATATTAAGATTCTAACAACTTTAGCGTTTACGTCTAAAACAGCCTCACATTGGATCATAAACATTTCTTTAGTGAAAGTTGCAGAACAACACTGCCAGTACTAAATTAATAATTTTTACTTATGTATTTAATAGTATTTTATACATAATTAATATTATCTCTATCTCTGCAATAAGGATTTTTAATTAAAAATTAGCATGTGGTCCCGGCATAGAATAGGCCACCCCTTCCTTTCCCGTGGGTGTCGTAAGAGTAACGTCGTAAACGCGACTAAGGGAGAGCGAGGGATGGGCAGTAACACTTCTTAAAACATCTCCAAGGCCTAATATATATATATATATATATATATATATATATATATATATATATATATATATATATATATATATATATATATATATATATATATATATATATATATAATTTCGCGAAGGAAGCAAGTACACTATGATCAACACCATGTAAAAATAAAGCAATTCGACTGTTGTAAAAAACCTTTAAGTTCCAAGAATATCATATACTGGATATCGAGCAAGAAAAATGTCGAAGAAGCATCAACGATAATGGTTAATACATAATTAAAGTATCGCAATACAATAAACGTTATGATAGTCCAGTAAAAACATATTGTATAAACAATAAAATTAAATGAGGCGCGAAGGAAACTTTTATGATTGAATGGTGAGGCGTTAAAATTTATCGCTTACTTTAGCAACGTATCTAATATCTATGCATAATATAAAGTGTCACACATTATTACATACAATACAATACAATGTCACGTTTTACATACATTACTTTTTAATACAATATTGTATTTTGTAATATATATATTAGTTGCCACGCTTGGCAGGCGGGTTGGCAACTGCAGTTAGACTTTGGTGGTGTTTTAAGAGGGACGTTGCTGTCGATTCCTCGACCATTAAGTTCTCTTATTAACCTATTACGGCACCCACGGGAAAGGAAGGGGTGGTACATTCTATACCGGGACAACATTTTCGTATTTTACACAAATTTTTCACAAGTGATAGCAAATTCAGACAAGTAGTAAGTACATATGTACCTGATTTCATTACAAACATTTTTACGTAGGACGTGATTACGACAGTATTAATTAGATACGTATTATTTACATAAAATTATGTCGGATAAATTATTTATTGTGACACAATTTTATAATTGTATTCACATACATACATACTAAATCGGTGTTTCCCAATGTGGGGCCTACGCCCCACAGGGGGGCAAATTGATAGTTAAGGAGGGGGCGATTTTAACCCTCTTGCTACGGGCCATTTAAATGCAATGCTACGAGTAGATATCGATGCCAAATGTAACAAAAAAAAAAGTTAATAAAAAAAATGCTGTATATTTATTAGGTATAATTTCTTTAACATTACCAAAATATCAACTGGGCGATTAGTGTCGTCAAGTAAACTTTGTCGGGAAAAATTATGTATGGGGGCTTAAAAATTTTAGAAATGTTCAAGTGGGGAATGGCACAAAAAAGGTTGGGCAACACTTTACTAAACTTCAAAAAGGGCGTATTAAGTTTCTTTATGGTCTTTTTTTTAATGGATGATAATGGAATGATGACCCCACCTGTGCTATCATCCCGCGTGAATTTACAGGGTACAGAGGAATAACACCTGAGTCCTCAGGAATGGCAACGCATGGGGGGTATCATGGACGAAACAGTATACTCTGTTATGTCCATGGTACTGCACATGTCTATAGGCGACGGTTACCACTTTCCATCGGGTGGGCCGTCAGCTTGTTTGCCATTGTAAGTTGTATAAAAAAAATATACTAGCGGGGCACCACTGAGGGATGATTGGTAAAGATTAAAGGCAGGTCAGTTAGCCCATCGTGACGATATCAACGATAAATTAGTCACAATGCTTTCCAGGGGAACCGCGTGGAGGTCGTCCTGGTAGGGTATATTGATAGCAAGGGGAACTAACCTCCCCATTACTAACAATCCTTTTCCCCCAGGTCTTCATGGTTGGCAACTTGTAACCTCCCTGATGTTACACGCGTCCATAGACTACGGTAACTCCGTTCACTACAGACTTATGGCCGTATGCTTGTTTGTCATCATAGTACTATAAAAAACCGCTATATTTTCCTATTTACATACATATACAAACGTAATACAAAAAAGCTTTTACAGATTAGAAATTCTCGCACCAATCAGAGGTTTAAATTTAAAATGTTACCGAAGTCATATAAATAAGCGCTTTCCGGTTATTTAGAACAAAAAAATATACACGCAAAATGTATTTTATTTTTTGATGGGTGAAAATGGTATGGTAACCCCGCCTGCGCTAACGGGATACGCTGGCGGAGCACCAGTGAAGGATGATAGATGAGAATGAAAACAGGCCAGTTAGCACATCATGATGTATTCATCAGGAATCAACCATGATAGTTTCCAGGGAGGACCGCGAGGAGGTCGACCTGGTTGGGTATATTGCTAGCAATGGGATTCTCAGTCTCCATTACTAACAATCCCCCCCCCCGCCGCAAAGTGTATTCGCGATATCTTTTCCAGCTACATCTATGGTTCGCGTGTATTCCCATGGCATTCTCACATTACATATCAACTTATCGCATGGGACAAACTAGCGGCATTGTTTAGTGAAAGTCGAATTTAAACGCATTTAGAATGAGCCACGCCCGCCTGTGGGTACAGTAGCGATGATGCAAACAGCAGCTCAACCGAACACAACAAAATCAAAATGTCAACATATTTATTAGGGGGGGAAGGGATTGTTAGTTATGGGGTTTAAATAGCCCCATTACTAGCAATACGGGTGTATTGTATAATGTTGTTGTTGTATAATGTCAGGTCGACCTCCACGCGGTCCCTTCTGGAAACCATCGTGACTAATATATCGTTGAATTCGTCACGATGGGCTAACTGACCTGCTTTCATCCTGACCTATTATTTCTCACTGGTGCCCCGCCAGAGTATACCTATAGCGCAGGTGGGGTTACCATTCCATTATATATAATGTAAAAATTTAGTTATGTACTTTATGAAATATTTATTAATGTGATTGCTGTCCCCTTCCAGGGTTCATGTCGATTCTTTACCTTTAATAACTTAAGACCTATATTGTTACAACATGAAATAGCGGGGGGGAAAAGGATTGTTAGTAATGGAGACTGAGAATACCATTGCTAGCAATATACCCAACCAGGTCAACCTCCTCGCGGCCCTCCCTGGAACCTATCATGGTTAATTCCTGATGAATTCATCATGATGCGCTAACTGGCCTGTTTTCATTCTCATCTATCACACTTCACTGGTGCTCCGCCAGCGTATCCCGTTAGCGCAGGCGGGGTTACCATACCATTTTCACCCATAAAAAAAAAAATTATATCACTTACACAGGTTGTAAATGAAAATAATCACTCACAATTTTGTCTATATTATAAATGGTTCGATATAGGGGGGCATTATGTAGTAAAATAACGTATTTAGAATTTTTTTATACAACTTAAAATGGCAAACAAGCTGACGGCCCACCCGATGGAAAGTGGTAACCGTCGCCTATAGACATGAGCATTACCATGGACATAACAGAGTATACTGTTTCGCCCGAGATACCCCTCATGCATTGCCATTCCTGAGGACTCGGGTGTTATTCCTCTGTACCCTGTAAATTCACGCCATATCCCACGCTTCAAATCGAAACAGCGAATTCTTCTTCTTCAAATGGGACAGCGGTGCCCAAGCAAACGACTTTTGTACAGTCTCCCTCTGGTGAAAATACTACAATTAGTATAGCTTTTAAGATGGATAAGTTATAAGAAGGTGGGTGGACCTTAAAATAATTCGAGTACATATACATCGTTATAAGAAACAGATTTTTTTAAATCAGCAAAGTAGTTTTTGAGTTTATTCATTACAAACATACATACACACAAAAATACAAATCTTTCCTCTTTATAATATTAGTGTATTATGTAGACATACAAATATAAACATATCAGTATCAGTAATTACACGTACCTACACTCGCTGTGCCCCGCACTGAGTGCAAGCAATCATTGCGCAGATCTGCCAGTGTGAAGGTCAACCGAACGAACAACAATTTTAATATAGCCAATATATTTCATGTTTCCATTGAGATTTACGTACGTGGTACGTAGGTAAGTACCTACCACGCGGAAATTTACAGTATACTACTATACTATATATTTAGGATTAAATAATACTACAGTCAAGAACTTTTGAGGGATACTTGTATGTAATATGTAGTTATAATATTTATACACCAGAGGGAGACTTTGTACAAAAGTCGATTGCTACCTCTGTCCCATTCGTGTTTCAACCGTGAAGCAGTTGTGTTTGCATGGCTGTGTTTCGGTTTGAAGGGTGGGATATAGCGTGAATTTACTGGGTACAGAGGAATAACACCTGAGTCCTCAGGAATGGCAACGCATGGGGAGTATCATAGGCGAAACAGTATACTCTGTTATGTCCATGGTACTGCTCATGTCTATAGGCGACGGTTACCACTTTACATCAGGTGGGCCGTCAGCTTGTTTGCCATTCTATGTTGTATAAAAAAAAAATACATATTTTAGTAGTGGTTGACTGGTAGAGAACGCTATTAGGTGTTAAGTCCACTATATGTACACTTACTTATATAATTGTGCAATTTATTTATATAAATAAATAAATAAATTGCTTAAAACTTTATATGTTATATCAAAAATCCAGGAAGTAACGCTATAAACAGTCGTTTTCATCTTTTAAATTAAAACAAATTAATTAAATTTTTACTTTTATTTTGGAGTGCGAAAAACAAAATAATTTGAAAACATCAAAAAAATATATATATGAATGTAAATATTTTCATTGGAGATTTAAGTGCTTGTACAATTATTTTACAATTTATCGCGTTAGTTTTGATTAACAGTTTAAACCATAGAAATAGTGAAAATTGTTCAAATAACCGGACTTGTCGTGTACACTTGTCGAGGATGCTCGACTTGTTTCGAGAACCTATTAGGGCCCTTAATTATAATAAGCCATGACGCGGATACAGGTCTGATCAAATGGTCGAACAATTTCTACACAAATACAAACCCATCCGGTTATTTTTACAATTAAAACTCGATAGTAATGGTTTTTTTTTTAATTGTCTGATAATGCAGCACTATGTCATACTTCGTTATAAACGCTGTTAATTATTATGTAATTAACAGAAATTCCGATAGGTAATAATTAACAACTATCCAAAACTATTTCGGATAAATACGTATTCGCTGAATATATTCAAGAGCAGATTAAAAGAGCATCTTCTGTCCTCATAAACTTATTATGTCTATGTATGTATATGTACCTATTTTTTTGTATGTAAAGAGGTATTTTATGTCTATGTATATATGTATATGTATACAGATATGTATTTATTTTGATTTTAATTGTATGAGTTATTTATGTAGTCAACATATTTCATATGTTTTAATAGAAACATCAATAATGTTTCCTTCTATTATTGTACGCATACTGCCCGCTAATAAATAATTAATGCTCCTTTCCACTCAGGGTTTGCTGGAAGAGAACTCTTACAGAGTTAAGCTCGCCTATTGTACACCTTTATTTTATATATATTATATGTAATATTTTTTTTTGTGTACAATAAAGAATAAATAAATAAATAAATAAATATTAATATATCTATCATCACGCGAAGTTCCTCGCGGGGTAGGCAAAAAAGAACCAAAAACTAGACCTCTACTCATACTTGTTTTACTTTTTGCTCTTTCATTATATCTTTCATAATAACATGCACGCCGATTCTGAAGATTCTTAACTCGTACTTTGGTTAGAAAACGATATATGTGGTTAATATGTAATAATACACAAGTATGTATTGAAGTACCCGTAACCGGCGAGCGTGTATGAAAAGATTGATGAATGTGGAAGAAGCGAAAGAGGTTTGTTTGAATCGAAGCATTTGGCGTTCCATTGTTTCTGCCTACCCTAATGGGAGACAGGCGTAAAAGATTTATATGTATGTATATATTGATATTTTTTTACATATATACAAGTTTTTTTTTTTTGGATGAAAATGGTTTGGTAACTCCGCTTACGCTAACGGGATACGCTGGCGGAGCACCAGTGAAGGGTGATCGATGAGAATGAAAACAGGCCAGTTAGCCCATCATGATGAATTCATCAAGAATTAATTATGATAGTTTCCAGGGGGAACCGCGTGGAGGTGGACCTGTTTGGATATATTGCTAGCAATGGGATTCTCAGTCTCCATTACAAACAATCCCTTTCCCCCCCTCTCGTTAGAGTTTAGGTTAGGTTAGAACACGATATATGTGGTTAATACGTTATTTAATACACACGTATGTATTGATATCTTTACATATACACAAATATTAAGCTTACAGATATCTCTATATGTTCCATCACATCCGACCCAGTCGGAGGCATTATCTGTGGCCTTGAAGTCGTGGCTGGTATTGACTTTTCGAAAGGATTTAGCGGTCGCCGGGTCACGCGAGTCGGCAAGGTCCATCTTGTATGTAAAAATAATAAAAAAAAATACGCGATCGTATGAGACCGATACTGCTATCACCTTGTGAAACATGTTCTTGTATCGCAAGTTCATCTCATTTTAATAAAAAAAAAAAATTGATAAGACGTACGCGTTTTTAAGTTCGATTGTATATACTTATTATATCTTCGCCAATATATTCATTAGCTTTAACGATTTTATGTGGAGATAGTAGAGTGAACTCTTCAAGCCCCGATTGACATTTTAATTTTTCGTGGACCGAATCTTAAATTATGGGATTTTTTGCTCTGACACCAAAAGACGTTTCAACATTTTGTAGGAACACCGAATCGAAATTGAACTTAAGTCAGTTATAAATTGGGTCTAAATTCTTTGCATCCAATTTAGGGCTAAATATTGACAAGCAAAGTTGCTTGTATTTTGCGGCATCTATATCGTCATATATTACTTTTCTCACTGTCATAATTTCTTGTAATTGTATTTATAATTTTTTTTTATACAACTTAGAATAGCAAACAAGCTGACGGCCCACCTGATGGAAAGTGGTAACCGTCGCCTATAGACATGAGCAGTACCATCGACATAACAGAGTATACTGTTTCGCACATGATACCACCCATGCGTTGCCATTCCTGAGGATTCAGGTGTTATTCCTATGTACCCAGTAAATTCACGCCATATCCCACCCTTCAAACCGAAACACAGCCATGCAAAAACACAAGTGCTTCATGGTTGAAACACGAATGAGACAGAGGTACCCATACAATCGACTTTTGTACAAAGTCTCTCCCTGGTAAAAATAAATCTACTATTGTAATCTTTCTAGGAAACAATAACTAGTATCTATCTATATATTTGTGATCAGGAATATATTCTTTTATTTAATTATATATAATAGTTAAATCAAGGCATATTTACATAAAAATAATGACAAAACAACAATGAAGGTTTTCATCAATGGTTTGATAAATATGTTTACATATGTACAATTATATCCATTTGATATTATCGTACCAATATTAGTGACGTAGACGTAAGCATTAGGTAGACTACTACGAATAGAAAATGTGACCTTTGCGTTAGAGAACACAGTTCAGATAAGTTATTCAGAGCCGTCAGCAGACAACAAATATAAAGACCTATAGTCTACCTCTTCTTTTGCAGTAAACAAAATAAACAGCTAATTTCAATGAAAAAGTTATTTTTGGAGTCGATATTACACGATCTGGGTGATTTTAAATTCGAAAAAAAAACGGAAGGTTATAGACCTTGTGGTAACAATAATAGCAGTCAATCTTCGAGTGTTGGCAGTCGCACACATACTAATGTTAGCGGAATTAAACAAAATAATTCTAACCAAACAACCGGTGATATGGACTTCCGCAAAATAACACCTAGTGCAATAAAAGACGACAAATGGCCACTTGGGATGAGCTTGTAGCTCGTGAACGGTTTTAAAATTATCAGCCCCTCCTTCGAAACCGTTATAACACCAAGAATTTTAGGTTTTGTACGCTGTAATTAACTGCCATATATTACTCTTTAAACTAATGGATAACAACATGCAAGCATAGAAAAAATAGACATGGAAACAAGCTGTTTAGATTGTTTATATTATCTACATGAACACTTGCGCTTGTAGACGGTTTTAAGTCTAACCTTTCATACTTCTATTAACCTCTAATTATAATTTTAGAAGCAGATTTAAATGATAGAGACGGCCCCATAATCGCGTTAAAATCAACGCCTCTCTGAGCCTTGGTAAACAGACGTCGTACGAGGAAACCTGTTTCGGATTGTAACAGTTTTGTTTTTTCTATTTTACTGTTATACAAATATTAGCGCTAAACCGAGCTCCTAAAATAGGACATGCAAATCGAATGATAATATGAACGTAACAACTGAAGCGTTAATCGGTAATGCGCATGAATTGGCAGAGCCCTGAATGATTTCATGACAATGATGTAGAATATCAGATATCATATATGTACAGAATATATAGAAAACATAAGTACAAGGTGAAACCAAAATCATCAGCATCAATTTTAAAGAAGAGTTCTTCTAATAAAACTGATCATTTTCCCCCAAAGATAAAGGGGTGAAAAACGATAAAAAATTTAGTATTTCTAATACTAAATTGTTGCGTTAGTTTTGTCGTAATACGCCTCCTATGTGTTTTGGGAAAAGGTTCAGTTTCACTGGCAATACGCTCCATTAAAAGGCTGCTATTGATTTGGTTTTCAACAAGTACGTAACAATTAGGTACATAGAATAGCGTGCTCACAAATATACGACAAATTGTTATGATTAGAGCACACGCACTTACGTGGCGCAGCTTTATAGCGAAGCCGCAAATTCAGCTTTCCGACAACCTCATGGCCTGCAAAACAATTGTTTGTGTACATTTACGTTCAACTTCAGTTTACGATGGCAAGCCCAAACTTCAACGCCGTAGGATGATCAGGCGATATGCATGCTAAATGACCGTCACCAGAACTGCAGAGGTCAGGTGATCGAATCGCTTTTCAACTACCAAAAAATTACAATTTTTGCCAACATTGATAAAGTTGCTTATGAGTTTTACAAACACTTAAAAGATCCAGACAACGCTGCATTGTTTCTACAGCTATACGCATCATTACATCCTCAATTAGAAGTATTTCAGAATCGATCGAGAATCTCAGCCTTTCTTATGTTTTTCAAAGGAAATCCTTAACCAATCTAATCCTCTAATGTAAATGTGTTAAATAATAAAAAAATTGCAGAGTGATTGAGTTGTTATTTTTTATTAGATTCACAACATTATTATGTATTCATACAAAAATCAAAGATTATCAGAAAGGGCCTAGCTTAAAGACGGACTTTTTCCATTTAAATTATATACTGTAATCCTTATATTTCATAAAGTTTATATAAATATTTAAAATTTCGTTTTAGATAACATAACTCTTGAGCGTTTATGTGTTATACAGTTCCTAAATATAAAACTTCGTAGGCAATTTATAATATTTTCAAACGTGTGTGCCGATGTCGAATATTTTACAAATAAAAGAATAAAAAAAAAATATTCACCTATTTTTTTTAATTTTAAGGGCTTCTTTAAGTATATCAGACCTAACGTATCTTGAACTAATTTCTCTAATAAAGTTTTATCTACTTTCCCTAGTTATAGAAGGAGAGGAATTAATGAGCATCAATAATTTGCAAAGAGGTTCAAAAATTTCTGATTTGGGTCCAGCTAATATAGATTGAATAAGACCAATATTTAATTTCTTTAGGTTTAGGCGCATCAAATCTTCTCTTTCCATCGGGATTACAATAATAAATTTATTGCCATTCTTTACAAATACGATTCAACAATTATGTTTTTTTTTTTTTGATGGGTGAAAATGGTACGGTAACCCCGCCTGCGCTAACGGGATACAGCGGAGCACCAGTGAAGGATGATAGATGAGAATGAAAACAGACCAGTTAAACAATTATTATGTTAGTAATACGTATAGTAATAAATAAAAACATTGTGAAGTCCCCGTATGCCTGGCAATAGGTACAAACTCAGCTTTTGCTGGACTGATGTGCGTTCAGCGATTATTTTCAGTTCGCACCTATACGGGGCACCGTTTTATTGTCATAATTGCACGACACTAAGAGTATATGTTGCACATCATCGACAATAGACTTTAGACTTATAATTTTCGTTCATATAATTAAAATCCGTCATTGGCTGTATTTGTAAGAGACTTAGCATGCAAGTTATTTGGTTAACAGCTGTGAATTTTTGTATTAAATAAATAAACAAATTTAAAACGCTGTTTATGTCCTTGAAGAGTATTATAATACAATGTAAATAATGTAAAATAGATAGCGTAAAATTCACCGTGTATGCCTCAGCATAGGATGGGCCATCTCTTCCTTTCCCGTGAGTGTCGTAAGAGGCGACTAAGGGAGGGCGAGGCATGGGTAGTAGCGTCCCTCTTAAAACATATCTGAAAGCCTAACGGTTGCTAACCCGCCTGCCAAGCGTGGCAACTACTGGCAACCCCTCTTGGGAAAGGCTTATGTTCAGGAGTGGCCAGTTAACGGCGAAAATTATAATAACAAAATAATAATAAAAAATAAAAATAACGTAAAACGATAAGAAATATAATAGTAATGTTACAGGTATTGCAGGTGTTCGTAGGCTACGGTAACCACTTACCATCATCATCAGGTGGGCTGTATGCTTGTTTGCCACCTCAGTGGTGTAAAAAAAAAAGAATATACTAAATGATATGAATATATGTGTCAATGTAAATTTAATACAATGACACCAATACGACACAATCGGGGGGAAAGGGATTGTTAGCAATGGAGTTTGACAGCCCTATTGCTAGCAATATGTCCTATTAGGTCGATCTCCACGCGGTTCCCCCTGGAAACCATCGTAACAACTACGATGGGCTAACTGACCTGCTTCATCCTCATCTATCATTCTTCACTGGTGCCCCGCCGGTGTATACCGATAGCGCGGATAGGGATACCATTCCATTGTCACCCATTAAAAAAAATATACGACACAATCCTAATATGTTAAGTTCGTCCAATAGTAGCTACCTAGCTACCAGTTAACCCACTACTAAGTGAAGAGTGTTGCAGTCAAAACTCTTAACCAGTCAAAAGTACTATTGACTAGTAAAATCAGTCAAAACTTTTGACTGAATACATTGGTCAAAAGTGGTTTTGGCTGAAAATTATTGGTTATTAGTACTTTTAACGGCACATTTGCACAAGTTAGGTTTGGTACTTTTAACTGTTATTTTAGCCAAAAGTATTATTAAGAGGTTTGTTTGAATCGAAGCATTTGGCGTTCCATTGTTTCTGCCTACCCTAATGGGAGACACGCGTGACAGATATGTATGTATGTATGTAAGTATTATTAACTAAAGCATACGGTCAAAAGTACTTTTGACTGATTTCGCTAGTCAATAGTAGTTTTGGCTGGTTATGAGAGTTTTGACTGTAACAAAGAGCATTAATGAAATAACAGACTACAACAGAAGTAATGTCGTAAACACTATGTTTTTTCTTTTAATGGATGATAATGGAATGGTTACCCCACCCGCGCTATCGGTATACACCGGCGGGGCACCAGTGAAGGATGATAGGTGAGGATGAAGTAGGTCAGTTAGCCCATCGTGACGAATTCAACAAGAATTGTTCACGATGGTTTCCAGGGGGAACCACGTGGAGGTCGACCTAATAAGGCATATTGCTAGCAATGGAGCTGTCAAACTCCATTGCTAACAATCCCTTTCCCCCGCGTAAACACTATGTAGGCACGTACAATTTTTTACCAACAACCGCTATCATTAGGCAAGAGCAGATAAGAATTAATACTGATTGGAGAGTATACAATTTATAAGATATATTTTTTATTAAACAATTCCCAATTTGTTACGAAACATGGCTGTATCTTATACGACCAGAGGGAGACTTTGTACAAAAGTCGATTGCTATATATATATATATATATATATATATATATATATATATATATATATATATATATATATATATATATATATATATATATACTGTTTGTAAATTTGTATACCTCTGTATGAGGTTGATACACAGAGCACTTATCTTCTTTTACCATCCATTGTTATCTACCTATGTAAAACAAAATAAATTAAATGAAACAATCCCCTTCCCCCCTCAATCCATATATTAATGACAGTATCTGACGGGTCAAAACGTAAGGAATTATTTCAAACTAAAATAAAAACTGAAAGGTTTTTTCTGCAAGGATAGGCACAATAACAATAAATATAAATTAAAAGGAGGGTGGAAGGAATTGTGAGTAATGGGAAGGTTAGTCCCCATTGTTATCAATACACCCTATCAGGTCGACCTCCATGCGGTTTTCCCCTGGAAACTGTCACGACTAATTTATCGTTGAATTCGTCATGATGGGCTAACTGACCTGCCTTTTCTTCCTAACCTATCATCTTTCACTGGTGCCCCGCCAGCGTAAACCGATAGCGCGGGCAGGGTTACCATTCCATTGTCGTCCAATAAAAAAAAAATATAAATCAAAATCGAAACCACACGAACACAAAGACCAAGTTGTTGAAAAACTACATGCATTTGGCAAACCTACCTTTATTTTTAGAGACACACAGTCCAAATTTCCTAGTACACTGATAGGTTGACTCCATAAAGTAACTAGGCTTCGTGAAGAGGAACATCTGAGACAAGCGGGTGCATGGATATAAGCCCGTAGATTCAATTGAGCGTCAACGGAGCCTTGTGTTGCAATTATGGCTGTACAAAATGTACCTAATATTTACAATTGTGTCATGTGAGACGGTACATTTACTACGCCAAACATTGCATTGCTCTATTAAGGACATTTACACGATTGGCAAGCAGTTGGCAACCGCAGTTAGGCTTTGGACATGTTTTAAGAAGGACGCTGCTGCCCATACCTAGCCCTCCATTAGCCGCCTCTTATTTTTTTTTTTTGGTGGATGAAAATGGAATGGTAACCCTGCCTGCGCTAACGGGATACGCTGGCGGAGCACCAGTGACGAGTGATAGATGAGAATGAAAACAGGCCAGTTAGCCCATCATGATGAATTCATCAGGAATTAACTATGATAGTTTCCAGGGAGAACCACGAGGAGGTCGACCTGGTTGGGTATATTGCTAACAATGGGATTTTTAGTCTCCATTACCAACAATCCCTTTCCCCCCTTAGTCGCCTCTTACGACACACACGAGAAAGGAGTTGGTGGCCTATTAAATGCCGGGACCACACGGTAACGGTGGTATAATACCATATTATTGACTAAAGGTCAGGTCTGATGTTAAGCTTTGAGGAAAATCATTAATCAACAAGAATTTGTAATTCAACCGATTGTGTTCTAAGGAATTGTTTTTGTTTAGTACGATGACTAGAGTAACTTTTTCATCAACGCGTCGCCAGCTGTTTACGAGGACTGTTACAGGCAGTGTTTCCCAACCTTTTTTGTGTTGCTAGCAATACGCCCTATTAGGTCGACCTCCACGTGGTTCCCCCTGGAAACCATCGTGAACAATTCTTGTTGAATTCGTCACGATGGGCTAACTGACCTGCTTCATCCTCACCTATCATCCTCCACTGGTGCCCCGCCGGTGTATACCGATAGCGCGGGTGGGGTTACCATTCCATTATCACCCATTAAAAAAAAACCTTTTTTGTGCTATACCTCACATTTCAATGGTTCAATCAATTATCCTGATCTCCTATATCAACTCTCTCTACGTGTTCCAACCAAACCATTAAGAAATAAATACCACCTTACTTCTTTCATTTATTTTCACTAACTATAGAAAATATAATATCTATGGCGTGCAAGCGATAATTTTAATAAAATATCTAGAGATTTCTATTTAGATTTATTTAATCCTAGGATAGAATCCGCAAGACGTGTGCTGAGTCGGTGGTTCTTTGATAATTCATCTTTGAACGTGTGATTTAAACTTCTTATTTTGCATAACTGTCTACCTATAATGTGTGTACTATTATAATATTGTTAATCTAAGTTTAATTTAGTTGATTGTAAGTACTCTAGCGATGTCACCTGAGTCCTCAGGAATGGCAACGCATGAGGGGTATCATAAGCGAAACAGTAAACTCTGTTATGTCCATGGCACTGCTCATGTCTATAGGCGACGGTTACCACTTTCCATCAGGTGGGCTGTCAGCTTGTTTGCCATTCTAAGTTGTATAAAAAAAAGCCATGTGTATTAATTAAATCTTGTTTTTATTTGTGAAAACCTGTAATAGGCTTTTTATCTTTACCTTTTTTTTTCATTATAAAATTCTCTAGCTGTTGGCTTTTCTTTAATAAAAGAACAAAATATACAATTTATAACTTTAGTACGATAATAGGATATGCTATATATGATAATACCATATAGATGAAAATGCAAATACTTAGCATTCCACGAGGCAATATTAATGGCGCCTACTGTCATGTGAAAACTAGATTGTTTATAAGTATATTCATACAAACTCTGTTGTATTTATAAATGTATAAAATAAATATAGCAGTACGGAATATATTGTAATATACATGCATTGGTAAACATTCCAGAGGGAGACTTTGTACAAAAGACGATTGCTTGGGTACCTCTGTCCCATTCGTGTTTCAACCGTGAAGCTGTTGTGTTTGCATGGCTGTGTTTCGGTTTGAAGGGTGGGATATGGCGTGAATTTACTGGGTACAGAGGAATAACACCTGAGTCCTCAGGAATGGCAACGCATGCGGGGTATCATGAGCGAAACAGTATACTCTGTTATGTCCATGGTACTGCTCATGTCTATAGGCGACTGTTACCACTTTCCATCAGGTGGGCCGTCAGCTTGTTTGCCATTCTGAGTTGTATAAAAAAAAAAAAAAACATTTGCATTTGAGTGATTTGTGATCGCATATCCGCATTGTACTTTTCCAATTTTTGTGCAAACCAATTCTGTACTTTTAGAATAATAAGAAACCTGTTATTAGCATTAATATTTTAAATACTAATCTGTAAATATTAACTGTAACGCCGTTGGTTTCTAATAAATAAATAAATAATTGTCAGAACGTCGCATCGAGGGTCTGTTCAAATAGTCTTTTGCAATTTCAAGTTGTTTGCGTGTAACGATATGTTTACACATTTTATAAACGAAATATTTATACTCATTATATTACAAAGAGCTTTAACAACAAAGATAAAGAACAATAAAATATGTTTATTTATGTATGTATATGTATGTGTATATGACTACGCTGTCACAGATATTATTTTTTACAAATCTATCTTTTTTAACGCGCCACCTACCTACTTATGCTTTAATCCTTTCTACCCAAAGGTTGTCTGGAAGAGATTGCTTAGCAATAAGACCGCCTTTTGTACTACACTATACGTATTGAAAATTGTTTTAACAAAACATGTTATGTTGGTGCAATAAAGTGTTAAATAAATAAATAAATAAATAAATACCTATCTATCTATCTATCCATATTTACTAGCTAATATTTCGTTACAACATGTCGACTGGTGATAGTGACAGATATAAACATTTACGACAGAAAATATATGAGTATATTTACTATATTTTTTAATGATTTACTTTATAATTAATCCCGATGAAACTAAGGGATTCAGTTACTAATTGCACAAAGTTCCTCTTATTAAACACTCAAATTTTTAAGGACAAACAAATATATGGTTGATCTTATTGAAAGTTATTGATTTTTAAAAGCAATCACTCTTAATTAACGCCAACAACAACAACATAAAAACAAGAACAAGAAAAACGGGAATCGCGGTCATTCATGTCGGCAGAGCGACGGTTACCGCTTTCCATCAGGTGGGCCATCAGCTCGTTTGCCATTCTAAGTTGTATAAAAAACCAAACTACAGCGGGAATCCATTTATATTTCAATGTATTTGAACAATATAGTTTTTCGAACAAATTGATATCAACACGCGAGCGTTTTAGTTCGCAAACAAAACAATGGAAATCCAGCCATACAGCATTACGATCAATCATGTCAATCATTCTCTATAGCATAGAGTTTGTATATTTTTATTTGTGGCTCGTTTCATTAGAGACGACGTTAAAATTATAGTGGTGATGTTGCGCAAGAGTGGATGTCGAGTTGAAATAGGAAGCAATTTGCAAAGTGATTATGCATAAGTATAATTTATTATAACCCCGTGCATGTTGCAGTGAAGGATGTTAGCTAGTTTGCATTGTTACAAAAGTGGGGATATAAAAATAAATATGCTCACGACTGTAATCCCTTAAGGAGCAATCAGATACATTTATTCATACTCTTCTCTATATTAAAGCTTAGTATAAAATAAATGACAATAATCCATGGATTTTTTTTTCACTTAATAGTCTGATTTAAATAAATTTTAATTAATTTAATCAATATTGTTTTTTAATATTCATAAATTCACTGCCATATCTCATCCTTCACGAGTAAACACGAATAGGACAGGATAACCCATGCAGGCGACTTTTGCATAGGCTCCCTTTGATTATATTATTACTATTTATTTATACGTATGCGTCATTTAAAATAAAGAAGTGGGGGGGGGGCAATTATTAATCAACTTAGCGCGATGTACTAAATCTCATACACCTTACAACTAAATCGCAGGGGGCTGGCGCACCACCAAACATTGAGTAATGTCAATAACCGGCTCTTGGACACCAGCCAATACGTTCTAGAGCAATAATAGAAATATTTATAAGTTCCGATCGCTCCCTGGACGCCAACTCTGCTGGACGGGATTGCCCAGGAAAATAAATGACGTCACAAACAGGAAGGACGTCAGCGACGGGGCGGACAGCGAGTGAAATTGTTCATCGCAACAAGTGTAATATTGCTTCGCAAAAAAAAAGCTACTTGTAGAATCGCGAACGCACCGATATGCGACGAGATGTTTCGTGAATACATTGTGAATATTGCGTGTTTATGTACAAATTTTGCATTGCAAAGAAAAACATAAGTTTTTATCATCAAACAGTTGAAATAAGACCAACAATTAGACATTGATTTATTTCACTGTAAAACATCCGTATCGAGGATTATATTGAGTAAAAAATGGAAGAACGTACTCATAGCTCTAAAACATAAGTTCAATTTTAATTAC
This sequence comes from Galleria mellonella, assembly GCF_026898425.1. Taxonomy (NCBI): domain Eukaryota; kingdom Metazoa; phylum Arthropoda; class Insecta; order Lepidoptera; family Pyralidae; genus Galleria; species Galleria mellonella. The sequence continues at coordinate 872,011 of NW_026442138.1, forward strand.
TTTCAAATATGTCGATAATTTTGGAAACAAAAAATATTACGCATGTACGATTTGCACTTGACCGGATTTTTTTAGCATGCGGAAGAAGTAACGGACTATTTAGGTATTGATAAACCAATTCAAAGTATTATTATTTGTTTATTATTATTTCAGCCGTTTACTGTCCACTACTGGACATAAGTCTTCCCCATAAGAGTTTTGCCAATCGTATGATAAAAGTTATGAATTTTCAACTATGCTTTTTACGGAGACATAACAAAATTTCTTTACAGGAATTGCATCGAATGAGGTTTGTTTATGCCTATAAGCGACGGTTACTATTTTCCACCAGGTGGACCGTTAGACTGTTTGCTATTTCAAGGTGCATAAAGGCTTCACACGCCTGTTGCCAGTTATGAACCAAGTTCAAAAAGGAGTTTTTTAATTCGTTTTTTTTTTATATTTGTTACTTCATAACTTCGTTCTAAACACTAATTTGGAAGTCTTTTTTATCTAATAAGATATAATTACAGACTGACCTCATAGATTTTTTTAAATTGGTAAAGTAGTTTAGTTTTATAGATCAAAATTGGTTTTGGGAAAATTGAAGTCGATTTCTAAAAATTTTTATTCAGTGTCCTATCATTTCTATATCTCACTTCTCAAAGCTGAACATGGGATACAAGCTGATAAAGTAGCATATATATATATATATATATATATATATATATATATATATATATATATATATATATAGAATCTCCATGGTTTGTTAGAAATGAGGAGATACATAACTATATGCAAATTAATACTGTTAAAGAAGAGATAAGGATGAACAGCAAAAAATATAAACAGCGTCTTATAAATCATACGAATGACCTGGCTGGAGAACTACTCACAGCACAACAATCTACGAGACTGAGACGATGGCTTGTATTGAACCTTGACACTGGAGTCTGAAGAGCTTTACAAAATCATTCTGAGAGAGCTGTCAGTGGACTGCTTCTCAAAACGCTAATTTTCACACATGACACTATCTGATTATGGCTGTTATGGAAGAGTCGATTGCAGATAACAAGAGGAAATATATATATATATATATATATATATATATATATATATCTTTATGGGTATCTCTAACCTATATAAGTTACAGGAGGTTAGATAAATATAGGAATATTGTTTTAATGAAAATTACACGCATATCGATTGTTTGTGGTCATTTCACGCATTATTGCATCCATCGTGCTACCGAATGATAATGTTATGTGTACTCCGCATGTATGAATAATGCATGTTGCACTACTAAACCACTACGATACGACCATCACGATAAGTATATTGCAGTGAAAATATATTAGTAATTTCTATTCAATAATATAAGATAAATTTATCATGTTTGTATATTTATAGTAATATAAAATATAATGGTTGCGAGAGGTTGAAGACCGTGCAAAATGGAGAAATATCATAAGAGAGGCACGAGACACCTTTCAAGGACATGACCTTCAGTAAAGAGGTGACCGAAGAGAGGGAGATATTTGAATAATGGTTAACAATTCCAAAGAGGACACAGGTTCTAAATTCGAGTGCAAATTTTGGTATTAATATTTAAAATAGTGGACGGATCGACAATTAACTTTGTTTTCGTGTTATTCTCATATTAATTTTTTGAAGATAAAAGTTGGAGTTTCCCTCTTTTCGCGGTTGCTTCGCAAACCGCTTTTTACGAAACAAAATTGTCATATAAACACACGATGTAATATATGGTCGATTCCATGATTACGGAAGTCGACTTTACAAAAATACTAAGATAATTTTAACTCTTATGTCTTATGTCTTGTTTTCGTTCAGGAAAACACCATTAATTCTATATTGCTCAAAAATATTCCGATGGTCGCTCGCTAGAGTTGCGTACGTAGTTATTTGCTGCCATGTCATGTTAGTACATTAATCATAGATGACCGCTCCGTAAATAGGCACTCGATTCATTCAGAGCACAGCAGTATTACACTTGTCGAAATAAAAAAAACCTGCCTTACAGATTGGCACTGACCCAGATTTTTTTTATGGATGGAAATGCAAAACTTCGCTTGCGCTATCGATATAGGTTAGTGAGGTTCTGATGAAGGATGACAAGTGTGGATGATAACAGACCAGTTGGTCCATCGTAACAAATTCAATAACAGTTAGTTCAGTTAACGTTTTCCAGAAGGGGACATGTCCGAGTCAACCTGACAGGATAAATTACTAACAACGTGGCCGCTAGTCCTCATTACCACCCCCCCCCCCACAAAAAAGCAACCACAAAAAAAAATTATTGAAAGTCGCTTAAAATTTGTCGGAACAAATTCAAAAATCATGATCCTCTGTTTACCAGCAGTCAAGTAAACATGAGTACAGAGGGCCCACCATGAAATGTTTTTCGAAATTTCGGAGCCAAACGAAACAGAAATTTGATGTTAAAATTACATAATACATGCCGTTTGGAAATATTAAAAATGTTAAAATATTGTTCCTTTGGACTTTTATGATAGGATGTATGACGAACGAAATGTTAAACTCCATTTATTGGGTCCGATTTTGGTATAAACAAAAACACTTAATTGAGTCCGAAATTTCGTAATTTCATTTCATAGTAGACCCGCAGTCCACACACAAGTGCGGCGGGTTCAAAGGAGTTTTCACTAGCGAACCGTCAAATTGTGGAATGAGTTCCTTATAGAGTTTGTCTCTAGAGATCACCTGACCGTCTGGGGTTAAAAACGATAAAAAAAAATTGAGATGCATGGATACAATTACCGTGACAGCTGTTCGAAGAATATATTATTCGTTTACCAATCGTCTAGAGGGTCATGATAGGTGTCTAAATGCGTTATAAATAACTAATTATTATATTATAAACATCATTAAAGCCGGACATAGCTCTCAACTACATCAATATCGTATGATCATAACACTTACATACATATACATACATATCTGTCACGCCTGTCTCCCATTAGGGTAGGCAGAAACAAATGGAACGCCAAATGCTTCGATTCAAACAAACCGACACACATAACACTTTTATGAGACTTATAATATAATACATATACAAAGCAAAGCCACCATTCCATTAAAAAACAAATAAGCACCGAATCGATTTATGTTTAACTAGCCTTATCCAAGTTTGGATGGATGTACGAAACATATTCGTTAGTACAATACGCAATGATAACCATTCAGTCCGCTAACGAGCTATAATTACCTAGTTCTTTCCACTACGCTTTTAGTTTTCACTACTTTCGCCGGCCATTTTTATTTATATATTTTGTTCACTACCAAGTGACAGCAAAAGTGGTTTTACTGACTGTTTTTTTTTTATCAAAAACCTAAGTTATTTTTAGGAATTCCTAAGGAAATATTCTATAGAAAAAAATAACAGAATGCATTACAAAATTCTATTTACGAGTTGTGTATTAATAAGCTGTATTTTTTTTGATGGGTGAAAATGGTATGGTAACCCCGCCTGCGCTAACGGGATACACTGGCGGAACACCAGTGAAGGGTGATAGATGAAAATGAAAACAGGCTAGTTAGCCCATCATGATGAATTCATCAGGAATTAACCATGATAGTTTCCAGGGAGGACCACGTGGAGTTCGACCTGGTTGGGTATATTGCTAGCAATGGGATTCCCAGTCTCCATTACTAACAATCCTTTTCCCCCTCATAAGCTGTATTGGTTATTTATAAAAAGATTACTTCAGTTTGATCTATCAATAAATAACAAAATTAATGGAAGCTTTTCCTAAATTTAAACAGGAAAAGGAGACAATGGTACTATGCGGATAAAGCAGTGGTAATCAGCTAGTCTACCAAATTAAAAAATCATTGCAGGTGCATACTTAATACATACATATCTGTCATATCTGTTTCCCATTAGGGTAAGCAGTAACAATGGAATGCCAAAGAGCCACACCCATGTGTACATATTTCTTAGAAATATTGGAAATGAGAAGCTAATGATCTACCAGATGGGTAGTTATGATGGTCATATATATGATAACCATGGACAGCAATTTTTACAGCCTAGGCTTACGTAACATAGCTGTGACAGAGAAATTTGTGAGATGTTATGCCTCATAACAAAGATTGCAAAGCAATCTTCTCTTTGCCAACAATATATTTAAAACAATGTACACCCTGTGTAATGTTCATATAGGTATAATGATTGTAGACAGATAGATACTTTTGTTTCCTTCAAAAAATTACACTAGTGATAAAATAAATCAAGATATTCAACTAATCGTTTTTTTATTTGTACTACTTTACTTGACATCGTTAGACTGCGTCATTTATTTTACTTCTTGTTCTACATTTTAGTTAAGTTTTATAAAAAAAAAACAATAATATTGAAATGATTATTTACCAAAATGGATATTTATAAATAACTTTATATATATGTAAAATCAGGTTTTGAATAACGATATACCTATTATCAAAATAGTATCACTTAGCACATCAATTAAATTGTGTAAGCTATAACATAGCTTTCTATGTTTAGAGAATGGTCCGCTTACTGACTAGAATGTATTTGCATAACAAATAATGGGTTCAGTGGATCACCACCGATAAGAATACATATTGTCCAACTGTGGGCTGATAAGACATCAGTTGTCCCTATTCAGTTCATCTAGTGTAGTGGATGGTAAAATTATTAATTTTCTACCTTTTAAAATCGATTGTAATCACCATTTGACTTGAGCTAATGACCTATTATGTCATAGACATGTTTAGGTAAGTAAATTTTTAAAAATGCCTTGAACTTAAAGAGCGAAAGCAGCCTGTTACTTATTTAAATATATTACGGAAGAGTACATTTTTTTTTATAATTATATTAATGTTTTATATTCCAACTGTGTTAAGAAGGGCAATAACTAATTGAGTAACTGCCTAATAAAGTAATGAATTATAATGAAATAAAACAATATTCTAAACCTAACATGGGAAGAAATGTACACTTAAATGTCTTCCTAAAGATATGTATTAATATTATTATGTATAGATATATACATACATATGTATAGATAAATTATTTATTTTCTTTTCTAATATGGTATACAGTTATAGTACTTCATATTATATAGATTCATATCACAAAGAGGTATATATCTTTTAAATACTATAGAAAATATTTAAATTAATTATATTTCAACACCACTAAAATAAGAAAAAAGAAAGTGCATCATTATATTTTTATAATAAACATATGAAATCTGTAGTTATTTAGAATAGAAAATTTCAGTGATTCATACTAAACACAAAAGTGATTTAATTATAAATTTTACAAAACAAAATTTGCATTAACATTTTTATGTAATCAAAGATTGAATTAGTCAATTCACTTATATAAATAATCAAGTTTATAGGTATAGGTAGTATCTAAAAAACAAAGTTGACTACCATGTTACATACAAAGACATTTTTTGTTTGATTTGATGGTTCAGAGATTGTCATTGTATAGTGTATCGTTTTCATTGTCATCCTTTGTTATGAGATGTAATTAGATATGATATGTTTGCAATTTAAATACAAATTTTTGTTGATTTGTTACAATAATAAATTGTCATTCACATATATAAAATACAGTCAACAGCAGTATCATATTGGTGAATATAATAAATATTTAATATTATTCTACATAAAGGCAGCTAATCAAACTGTGAATTATATATACAGCCAGCAATCCAACTGTTCAAAGTACACTGTCACAATAAAGATAAAATTGTTCAAACAAACAACAAGTGCGACGGTGCACATAACCTCGATAATCTGTGATTAATAGAATAAAAACAAGTTCGTGTACCTGATTCCAAACTCCTGTCTGCGCCCCCGGTCATTTTTGAGATGATCCGACACAAAAGTTATCACTCAAGTTGTGAGGCGAATAGCACACTTCAATCCTGGCAGACCAGCACCGTAATCCAAGCAGCAATTATAAAAAGAACCCAGTTTCAATGTCACAAAGGCAACACGAGGATGACTGGCGGGACCGCGGTAACGGGCAGACCACAGCTGTCCGCGCAACGCACTAACAACGCACGCACCCTATTCAATAATATTTTAACATTATTTACCTTCTCCCTCTTGGAAATTAGTTTCTCGATGTTTATGTCCTTCGATATCAGCCATGTTACATTTATTTATTTCGAGACTTGACTGAACATAGCGAACAAAATTTTTCCAACTCGACGCAGATTGACAATTGACATTTTAATGACAAGTTCACTAAAAAAGAAGTCGTGTCACTTGTCAAATATGTCAGGAATACGCAAAATTTATCTAGATACTCGTACATACTTATATAAATCTAGAAACAACGAGTGAAAAAGAAAATATGTAATAAATTAAATATTTGTCTCAGTGATAGATTACACGAAAATATTATATTATTATAAGTTATTATAAAAAATTATATTATATTCCGAAATTTTTGCCTGCTATGAATTGAGAAAATTAGCATCTGATGGTGTATCTTTCGTCTTCTTTTTACTAATTATATTTACATAAGAAGAAAGGAAGCAACCATATGATTTACAGTTTTTATTTTATCATTCCTTCTATGTAATTCCTTATTCTTAGGGTTGAGTAGTAAGTATTTCTATATGAGAATAATCTTAAGATTGTATATAGTATATCTTCTATAAATAAAATTCCAGTGTATATACCTTGCTCATATTATACTTTTTACCTTGGGCATAATACAAAGACATATTATGTTTGTATATATATATCAATTCAAATATTGTTGTGATCCAAAAATTCAAAATTGGATTAATTAAACTCATCTACTCCTTTCTTTAAATAAAAGTATTCATACATATTCTTTTGCAATTCCATAATGAATTTATAACAGAAATGTAACAAAATACGATTTTTCTTGGGTATTCAAAATCGGCTCAAAGGTTGGGTATGCAAAGTCAATCTAATTCGGCTCTTCAGCACATCACTAAGCTTAGGTGTCAAATTTCATTAATTCTACTTGTTTAACTTTTTTCTTTATTTCAATAATTTACGTCATACGTATTTACTTATGAACTAAATAGAAATTTTTATACTTATAGGTAACCAATATTTAATTTAATTTGTGTAAATATTATATACAAAATGCAGGTATGTGACGACTTAGGTCTCTTTTAACTTTAAATTAATTCAATATAAATAAGGAAATAAATGTTTCATATTTATTTTTAGAATCCAAATGAAGATACAGAATGGAATGATATCCTGCGATCGAAGGGTATTCTTCCCCAGAAGGAGAAAGAGGTCTCAGAGGATGAAATCGTGAATATGATCGAAGAAACTATTAAACAGAAACAAGCTGAAAGTATGTGAGGTTATGTCAACACCTGTTAGCTTTATTACCATTTTCTAGTAGTTTTACTATAAATCTGTGTCATTTACTGCCTACTTAATTAATTTTAGTTTTTTTATGCTACTATTGTTTAAAAGGTGCCTACTGTATCTAATCTGTTCTGCTGTATTCTACATTGGTTTTTCTATGAGTCATTTAATTTATAAGACAGGAAAACTGTTTTATTTTATTTTAGTATTACATAAATTTACTTCAATCTGATTGCCTTAGATGAGTCTTTAGGGTTTGGCTAATAAAATTCTGAAATAATTAAGTGATAAATCCTTTCCAAACAATAGTTTATTCTGGTATAACTATACCCGAATTTAGCCTCTGGAGACATCTACAAATATAAATTCAGTGGTGTGATACGGCCACTTTGTTTTTATTTCTAGAGGACAAACAATTATCAGAACTAGACTTGGATGGCCTTGATGAGTTGGAAGACTCAGAAGATGAGGCCGTGATAGAGGAATACAGAAGGAAGCGCATTGCTGAGCTCAAGAGGTTGGCAGAAAAGCCACGGTTTGGAGATGTGATGGAGGTGTCCGGACAGGACTATGTACAGGAAGTTAACAAAGCTGGAGATGGCATCTGGGTGGTTATACACTTGTACAAGCAAGGGTTAGTTCTAAATACTAAAAGTTTATTATATATTAATTATTAGTATTATATATATGTATAAAATAGTTAGTTATTAGTATTTTATGGTTTTGTTTGTGACAATTGAGAGATTAATTGATTTTTGTAAGAATCAATATCTGATATTTTGTGGATTGTATTACAAAAATTATAATAACTACAAATCATATAATTTAAATGGAAGTAATAAAATGAGGAAATAATGTTTGCAAATATATAAAATAAACCTCATAAATTCAAATTAAATGCATTCTTGATATCTGTATTTGATTGTGCTTTTATCTTATGTTCTAGTATCCAACAATGTGCACTAATCAATCAACACATGCGGCAGCTAGCGGCCAAGTTTCCATACACAAAATTCCTAAAAGCAGTAGCACAGACATGCATCCCAAACTTTCCTGAGAGGAACTTGCCCAGTTTGTTTGTTTATTTCGAGGGTGATATGAAGAAGCAGTTCATTGGACCTCACGAGTTGAGAGGCACAGCACTCACATGTGATGGTAATTTAATTTGTTATAATTATAGTTTAGCCTGTGTTTTCGTGTTTATTAATTATCTAGACTGTAAATAATTTAATTTTTGTTAACAGTAACTTTTAATTAATCTATTGTTGTTATGTCTAGGTAATTATTAAGCTACTACAGCTGTAAGCTTCCCTCAAAAATAATAAATATACTATCTATGTACTCAGGTCTTTGCCAAGGTTTTAAGACTGCAGTGTTTTCTTTTTTAAGTAGATATATGTAAAAAGATGTCTTGAGTTGGCACAAAATGTTAAAACACACATTCATAGCATATTTGAATGTAGTGTCTTAATGTAAAGGCTTTATAATCTTATTTATATTATTCTTTTATCTGTGTTTTCTTTGTACTTGCCATATTTTGTAAATAACCTTTATAGAATTTAGTCTAAAAATAAAGCAGACGAAAAATCAGTTAATTTACAAATATTTTGAATTTTGCTATGCATTTATGTGCTTTTATTTTGATAAAGATATGTTAAAATTATTTACTAAATAATCAAAATGTAAAATAAAAAAAAAAGATAATAGGTTTTTAACTGCAAAAGAGCAGCATTTCAACTTGCACTTCACATGTCAACATTAAGTAATAATTTTTTTTTCAGAACTGGAATATATATTAGGCTTAGTGGGCGCAGTGGACACCAAAATTAAAGAGGACCCCAAACCAAAAATTAAAGACAAGCTATTTGCAGATCTGGGATCTAATGATTGGTGATAAATACATTTTACCATCCTTCGATAGTATGTGTGTGTGTGTGTGTGAATGTGCGAGTGTCACTTTGCTATTGAATGCGGGTTATTGTCTAAGCTTGAGGTGCAATTATTTATTTAGTACTTATAAAGAATCAATAACATAATGTTGATATTATTATAGTATTTTTATGGAACAAAACTTCATCGATGAATGACTTCATAATAAAATGTTAATTTTAATATCATCTCTGTGTATTATTTACTACTCCATCTCGATACTTTACTTGTTTATTAAAGAAAAAAATCAACAGCTAATAAATTTCATAATAAAAAATATGATAAAAAGCCAATTACGGGTTTTCACATATAAAAACAAGATTTAACTAATGCACATGACATCGCTAGCACTTACAATCAAATTAGAGTAATAACGTTAGAAGATGAATTATCAAAGAACCACTGACTCAGCACATGCACAGATAATATAAAACTATACTAGGCACATGTCTTGCAGATTCTATCTTAGAATCAAATAAATTTAAATAAATCTAATCTATATCGATTGTTTAATCCGAGGTTGATATAAAATTTAAAATGCCGACTTTCCGAAATAACTTTCCGTATATTTTTTACGCCATATTTGACAAAACGATTTTTTTTTATTTCTACATTATAGCAAAGACATACTACAGATACTGCCTTAACATCGATTTTGTGAAACATATTTGTTAATTATACTGTACCCTGCTGTTTCGTATTATACAAACTTTATTTATGGTATTCAAACTATAAATATAGTGAGGTACTTTCGCATTTGACGCTGTTCAACTCGTGGTTCTAAAAATTATATAACTGATGACTATGTTCCCTTAATTATGCTTGATTTTCTCTAATTTTATAAAAAAAATTTTATACCACAGGTGGCAAACAAGCATACGGCCCACCTGATGGTAAATGGTTACCGTAGCCTATGAACAGCTGCAATACCAGAGGTATTACGCGCGCGTTGCCGACCCTGAAGAAATCTCTTTACCCCCCTTTTACCAAGCGAGTATATTTTGAATAGACCATATTTATCGTCGAATTACTGAATTTTCTTAAAGTTGTTCATAAATATAAAATAATTTGGTACAATTAGAATTAAAAATTGACACCTAAAGTTTTGGTGTGTATTTTTATTTATACAACTTAGAATGTCAAACAAGCTGACTTCCCACCTGATGGAAAGCGGTAACCATCGCCTATAGACATGAGCAGTATATTCAGTAAAGTATATATATGTCAATAATAAACAAATTTATTAAATTTTCTTCTTTATTCAATACAACTTATGACTACGATATCAAATAATACTATTTCTATTATTTACAAAATCAATCTTACATATTATAAAGTCATATTCAGGAATAGATGTGCCATAACTCATTAAATTTAGGATTCACACTATTTCTCGTACTAGGGTAGACAGAGATTAAATAATCATATAAAAATACATAGATTCCGCGCTTTTTAGACCGAAACTAATACTTTTTTTATACCACTGAGGTGGCAAACAAGCTTACGGCCCACCTGATGGTAAGCGATTACCGTAGCTTATGAACGCCTACAATACCAGGGGTATTACACGTGTGTTGCCGACCCTGAAGAAACCTCTTTATTCCCTTTAGAACATGCTGTAGTCTTTTAGAAAAACCTCGGCAGGAAGCTCATTCCATAACCTAAGTGTTCATGGGGGAAAACATCTCCGAAATCGCGTTGTACGCGACCATCTAGTCTGTAGGGTATGAGGGTGAACTCCCTGTCGATGGCGAGCCGTACGATGGTAAAAAGTGGCCGTAGGCCGTGGCCAATACTATGTAGGTGCTTACTTTGATTTTTTCAGTAGCATTAATAACATTTGGAGCCACTCTAGGACACACAATATATAATATATACATGTTAACAGAGATTTTAAAGAGTAACTGTTGAGTTTCTTGCGGGCTCTTCTCAACAGATAACCTTTTGAATCCTGCATTAGATTAAAAAAAAATGGCGAATTAAAAGTGCTTGTAAACAAGTGTATTTTTATAAAAATAATTTGAATGAAACTTGAAATTTCAGATTTTACAATATAGTATTATATTTAAGGTTTGGTAAAAAGTACGCCGAGGATTGTCACTCATTTGCGAGGTGCTTTAAGGTGTGGCAGACCATATTTGCATTGGAAAACATTAGTGACGGAGTCAGAAAACAATGTCCCCCTATTCACTCATAGGACGTCGTTGGAGGCGATTAAGGAACAAAATACCAAACATAATTTTTTATACAACTTAAAATGGCAAACAAGCTGACGGCCCACCCGATGAAAAGTGGTAACCGTCGCCTATAGACATGAGCAGTACCATGGACATAACAGAGTATACTGTTTCGCCCATGATACCCCCCATGCGTTGCCATTCCTGAGGACTTAGGTGTTATTCCTCTGTACCCAGTAAATTCACGCCAGTGTGTGCAAGCCACGCCACATCAGTGCAAGAGAAGGAAATCTTGCAATAAAACCTTATATCCGGCTAGCATAGTTGGTTTTGTATTTTTCATGGTCTTTTTACTTATATTCAACAGTGGTACATTAATGAATCGTTAACCCTTCTCAGCATAATTTTTTTATTGGTGAAATAAGTCAAGATGATATAATTCATGTTCAAAATTCAAACAAAATGGTTAAAAAAATAAATTTGACAGCTATGTTTTTTTTTTCTGCAATGGACATTAAAAAGGTATCGAGACACGATCAACTTAAAGTGAACTTATTCTTTTATATAATTTTTGGGCACTCAATGTTATGATGGAAATTTCCACCATTATGCAAAGAAGGGTTAAGACTAGTGGCATCTAGCCACGGTGGTGCTCAGCAGCCGCGGTGCAGGTTGATGGTGGTGACGCACTTGGCGATGCACTGCTCGACGGGGTGGCGCGACTTCATGCCCAGCTCGAACACACGCATCAGGATCAGGGTGGCGTGCTCCTGCATCCCGATAATTAGGTCCGGCAGCTTGTCCAGCACCGACTGTGTGATCTCCGGCCGTGATGAGTCCAGGCATTCCAGTATCACGTCCAGACCTGCCGGTTTTGTTTAGGTTGGTAAGATTATAATTATGGCAGTATGAATGTACAACTATGAGCATTATTCATGATGTAATAAAAAAGTATAATGTAAATGCATTTTATTAATATAATAAAAGTCATTATATTACTGAATTTTCGTTACTTTTAGGCGTAGCCCTAAATCCCGTCGACACATGACGACCCTGCATTGTCGGACGCAGTGTGATATGAAATTAGAGTGAATTTGTACAGTACAATGTCAAACTAATTATAAACTTGATAGATTTAGATCATCGCTTCCAAAGTGACCTATTTTGTCTATTCTGTCTTTGTTTCTCTTAAGGACATAATATTTATAATTGCTTGTGTATATATTGTTGATTTTATTACTTTTTTTTCACTATTTCAATTTTATATTCCTTTTTATATTAATACCCGCCCACTATGTATTTTTTATTACAACACATTTGTGATTTGTTAATCTTTATCGGGTGCCCACGATACAGGCTCGCCTAGTGTGGGGCCCATTGTATTTTGTATTTGTAATTTTGTCAAATAATAATAAATAAAATAAATAAATAGACTATGACTAGAAGTATCAGTACAGGCAACTCAATTAATATTGCTACTGGCGTATTTAAGATCATTTTAAAAAAGGGGCGTAGTCTTTTAAAAAGGCGTATGCGTAGTCTCTGTGTCTTTTTTAATGGGTGCTACTGGAATGGTTACCCCGCTTGCGCTATCGGGATACGCCGGGGGGCACCAGTAAGGGACCAGTAGGTGACGATGAAAGCAGATCAGTTCAAGTCTGTACGCATTACAGTTGAATGCTGTACTCGTGTCCAGCGAGCTTACTACGAAAAGAAATTCTGAAATTTCGGACTCAATTTCGTGTTTTCGCTTATACTTAAATCGGACCAATAAATGGAGTTTAACATTTCGTTCGTCATACATCCTATCATAAAAGTCCAAAGGAACAATATTTTAACATTTTTAATATTTCCAAACGGCACGTATTACGTAATTTTAATATCAAATTTGCGTTTCGTTTGGCTCCGAAATTTCGGAAAACGTTTCATGGTAGGCCGTCAGGGTCGTAGTGGGTACTGGCAGGGGTGGTGGACGGCGAGGCGAGGCGAGGCGAGGCGGGCGAGGCGGTACCGGGCTTGATGTCGGTGAGGGCGACGGCGGGCAGCAGGCGCGCCAGCAGGCCGAGCGCGGCGGCCCGCAGCGGCGCGTGCGCGTGCGCGGCCAGCGGCGCCGCCGCGCGCAGCAGCGCCGCCGCCGCCGCCGCGCCGCCCCACGCGCCGCCGCGCCGCCCGCCCCACGCCTCCACCTCCTGCGCACACGCACGCGGGGACCATATTACAAATACATCTCGTGTGATATTTATTTATTCACAGGAAAGAGCAAACAGATACAGTTTAGGATCACAAAACAAGCCACAAGTAGCAACAATATAGATACAAGGCGCTGTACATAAAGCAACAAAAATAGGAGTTAACAAAAAAAAAATGACAGATAAAATACAAAGTAAAAATTAATTGCAAGTATTTGATTAAAATATAACTTTCTTGTCCATACAATAGTAATTCAAATTGACTATGAATAAAACAATTATCTACTCAGTTAGTCTCTCACTAATATTATATTTTTCGAAAATAGATCTATATTAAGAGTTCCACAAATAGTATTAAACTTGTTACTAGCTCGCCAAAGGAACAAATTTTTTTCTTACTCTCAAATTGAATTGAAACAAGTTCCAAATCGAATTCCAATTTCAAATTTAGAATTAAAACAAATTCATATTTGGAACACGTTCGTGGGAGTAATGGTAAAGAGCGGCGCGGCACCTGTATGTAGTTGTGCAAGTCGTCGGGCGGGTCGCGGCGGCGCTGCAGCGCCAGCAGCGCGTGCGGCGGCGGCGCGGCCGACGCGGACGCGGCCAGCTCGCCGCCCGCGCCGCTCAGCGAGCTCAGCGAGCTCAGCGCCGGCGTGCTCCTGCACGTGCACAACACACAACCGTACGCATTCGAGATAACATACGGAAACTAAACGTAGTAAGCAAAGTAGTAGTAGACCAGAGGGAGACTTTGTACAAAAGTCGATTGCTTGGGTACATCTGTCCCGTTCGTGTTTCTACCGTGAAACAGTTGTGTTTGCATGGCTGTGTTTCGGTTTGAAGGGTGGGATATGGCGTGAATTTACTGGGTACTCAGGAATGGCAACGCATGGGGGGTATTATGGGCGAAACAGTATACTCTGTTATGTCCATGGTACTGCTCATGTCTATAGGCGACGGCTACCACTTTCCATCAGGTGGGCCGTCAGCTTGTTTGCCATTCTAAGTTGTATAAAAAAAAAAGACACCAAACGTAAACAATAAATCAATAAACATGCGTGTGCACGCGACCATCATATAAAGCGAACGCTTACATATGTTATTCCATTCGTACCATTAACCTGCCCTATAAATATGATTTAGTAAAAAAAAAAAAAGAAATTTCCACACAATTTCTAGTTAAAATTAAATAAAACCCCAAATAATTATTCCAAAATGATAAACATGATTATTAAAAATTTAATAAATTGTTTATGACGTAGTCATATACAATGTAATATAATTCGAAAAAAAAAAAATAGTTCATGCGACATGAATCATGCTCCAACCCTTCGATATATTCTGAACAATTATATGACAATTTAAAATGCATCCGCCTCTTCTCACGCGCACAGTTCGCATAATTACTGTATGTAAATGCCCCTTGTGTCGTAAAAAAAAAATGTAAACGTGATCATTGTTTATATCTATAATAAGTTTACTATTGTCATGTTTTGGAGGGAACAGTAAAGAGTATCATTGGATGACTTTACAGAATTGTTTAAAGATTATTGTTAGTACTAACGCGATTATGTCCTTGTGCGCTTGCAGTAGCGCGGCGGCGGGAGCGGGCCGCGCGGCCACGTACCGGCGCAGCAGCGCCGCCACGCGGTGCTGCAGCCCCGCCTCGCGGGCGCCTCCGCCGCCGCCCCCGCCGCTGCTCTGCTTCTTCACCATGTTCAGGAAGCACTCTAGTATCGTGTGGATCTCCTCGCTGCAACGCAAACCACATGTATTTAACATTCGAGGCGAGATTTCAAATTCGAACGTAGTAATTCGAAATTTAAATAGTGGCTAGTCGATTTTTTATTAATTTAACGCGCGAACCGCGGACCGGTCATTGTGACCGGTGTTTTAAATTCATTACTTAAATATCTCCGAAATTTGTTGTTATAGAGAGCTAAGTTTTTGTGACTTTTCATTTACCACTTCTTACTGCATGATGCGAAAAAATTCTCAAACAATGTGCGGAAATCAAAAACACAATTTTACTTTTTAAGTTCAATGACGAATAACGAACAATAATAATTTTTCACGCGCCATAATGTTCCTTTGTTTTTTTTTTTCAATAAACAGTTTTCTATTTGCATGCCAGTTCGAAATTTAAATAAAACCTATTATTAATTATCTCTTTGGTAGCCATGTTTCGAAGTAAAAAGTCATTCCATTTTTAAATTACAGGACAGATATGAGTTTACATAGTAATTTATCTGGCCGCAAAACACGACAGATATGGATTTTCATACAACTTTTGCCGGCCGCTGCCCGCGTGTATTTGGCCAGTACGGCAATAGCATTATAAGTTTGCAATCCAATTATAGTCGCGCTCAACATTCACAGAGGTGAAACAGAATACGTCGATTTATAATACAAAAAAGATTTACGTATAAAATACAAATCAGTTTACTTTCAAAGAATAGGTAGTTTTTGGAAGGCCCATATGTTTATATTTTAGAAATCCATTATTAAACTAGTAACAATGATATGTAGGCAGCGGGCGGTGGCGGTGGTTACCAGGTGTGCGGGGCGAAGAGCTCGGCGTCGGGCAGCGCCTCGAGCGCGGCCAGCAGGTGGTGGTGATGGTGGTGGTGGTGGTGGTGGTGGTGCAGCAGCGAGCCGCGCAGCAGCGCCGCGGCCAGCGGCAGCGCGCGCCCGCCCGAGCCCTCCACGCGCGACCACAGCGCGCGCACGCCAGCCTCCATGCGCCACACCCTGTCGGCCACCGCTGCCACTGTACCACCTCTGTCCCATTCGTGTTTCAACCGTGACGCAGTTGTGTTTGCACGGCTGTGTTTCGGTTTGAACGGTGCGATATGGCAGTAATTTACAGGGTACAGAGGAATAACAACTTAGTCATCAGGAATGACAACGCATGGGTGGTATCATGTGCGAAACAGTATACTCTGTTATGTCCATGTTACTGCTCATGTCTATAGGCGACGGTTACCACTTTCCATCAGGTGGACCGTCAGCTTGTTTGCCATTCTAAGTTGTATAAAAAAAAATCTACAGCTCCTAAAAACACAACTTGCATAGTAAGAATTCTATGTTCAAGTAATTACTTCATTAAGAAGTGATCAAGCAATAAGTAATTCACCCGTTTATAAATACGAATGAATCGCTTATAAATACAGCCAATAACGGATTTTATTTGTACAAACGATAATTACGATTCCAAAACGAGGTATACAAGTTAGAATGAATGTATGCAGGTAATATAAATACATGTAAGAAAAAAAAACATGTATAATAATGAATAGCCATAAAGTCAAGTTAACTCTTAAAAGCTTGATTTTTTAAATCAAATAAAAAAATATATATGTGTACGCTTTACTGTGTTTACTAATGGGAAAAAATAGTAAAAAACAAAATTAAAACGATATTTTTATATACATATTTAAAAAAAAAAATTTAGTATAATTTTTGATACTTTAGGCATTACGAGTAATCAAAATATTTAAATTTATATAACAATGAAACAATGCAAACCCCGGTATCAAATTTGAAACTTCAGGTATTTAAGGATGAATTAATATATAAAATAATTAAAATCCACGTCGCTACAGTTCAGATATTGACAGCAATGATTAAGTAATACAATTTCATGGTTACCAATTGTAAAAAAATTGTGTAACTCTTAGTAATAGGCTCTAACTACCCTATTAACAGCAAATTACCTCATCAGGGGGGAGGGGGGAAAGGGATTGTTAGTAATGCAGACTACCAGTCCCATTACTAGCAATATAATGTCAGGTCGACCTTCACGTGGTTCCCTTCGGAAACCGTTGTGCCGAATTCCAGGTATGTTCATCACGATGGACCAACTGACTTGCCTTTCCATTCTCACCTATCATCCCTCACTGGCGCCCTGCCAGCGTATACCGTTAACGCAGGTGGGGTTACCATTCCATTATCATCCATCTTCAAAAGCATCTTCGATATACGAGGGTAGAGATTAGAATAAAAATTGGCAAGTTGTACAAACTTGGCAGTGTGGTCCTTGCTGTGCGTGTGCTGCGCGGTGGTGGAGGCGATCGCAGTGAGCAGCGAGTGTGATACGCGGTCGGTGGCGCTGGTGGTGGCGGCCGCCGCGGCCGTTAACGAGCACGTCGACAGCAGCGGAAGCCGCTGCTGCGGCCGCTCTGAGCACTGCAGCAGCATTTGGTGGATCCTCGGCACCTAGTGTACAAACAAAGGTTTTAAAGAGAGAAAAAATTAGAAGAAGTTCACCGAATAGAAGAATCGGAAATTTGTCTGTCTCCAATTGCTCCAGTTGGGAATAAATCGCAGAAGCAGCGCCACGCCACCGTGTCGAGGAGGGCGACCTTTGTACCTTCATGTAGAGCAGCAGCAGCATGAGCGGGTGGTGCGCGGCGGCGGCCAGCGCGCAGGCCAGCAGCGAGTGCGCGGCGCCGCAGCAGCGCAGCAGCAGCGGCAGGCGCGCCACCTTCGTACCTTCATGTAGAGCAGCAGCAGCATGAGCGGGTGGTGCGCGGCGGCGGCCAGCGCGCAGGCCAGCAGCGAGTGCGCGGCGCCGCAGCAGCGCAGCAGCAGCGGCAGGCGCGCCACCTTCGTACCTTCATGTAGAGCAGCAGCAGCATGAGCGGGTGGTGCGCGGCGGCGGCCAGCGCGCAGGCCAGCAGCGAGTGCGCGGCGCCGCAGCAGCGCAGCAGCAGCGGCAGGCGCGCCACCTTCGTACCTTCATGTAGAGCAGCAGCAGCATGAGCGGGTGGTGCGCGGCGGCGGCCAGCGCGCAGGCCAGCAGCGAGTGCGCGGCGCCGCAGCAGCGCAGCAGCAGCGGCAGGCGCGCCACCTTCGTACCTTCATGTAGAGCAGCAGCAGCATGAGCGGGTGGTGCGCGGCGGCGGCCAGCGCGCAGGCCAGCAGCGAGTGCGCGGCGCCGCAGCAGCGCAGCAGCAGCGGCAGGCGCGCCACCTTCGTACCTTCATGTAGAGCAGCAGCAGCATGAGCGGGTGGTGCGCGGCGGCGGCCAGCGCGCAGGCCAGCAGCGAGTGCGCGGCGCCGCAGCAGCGCAGCAGCAGCGGCAGGCGCGCCACCTTCGTACCTTCATGTAGAGCAGCAGCAGCATGAGCGGGTGGTGCGCGGCGGCGGCCAGCGCGCAGGCCAGCAGCGAGTGCGCGGCGCCGCAGCAGCGCAGCAGCAGCGGCAGGCGCGCCACCTTCGTACCTTCATGTAGAGCAGCAGCAGCATGAGCGGGTGGTGCGCGGCGGCGGCCAGCGCGCAGGCCAGCAGCGAGTGCGCGGCGCCGCAGCAGCGCAGCAGCAGCGGCAGGCGCGCCACCTTCGTACCTTCATGTAGAGCAGCAGCAGCATGAGCGGGTGGTGCGCGGCGGCGGCCAGCGCGCAGGCCAGCAGCGAGTGCGCGGCGCCGCAGCAGCGCAGCAGCAGCGGCAGGCGCGCCACCTTCGTACCTTCATGTAGAGCAGCAGCAGCATGAGCGGGTGGTGCGCGGCGGCGGCCAGCGCGCAGGCCAGCAGCGAGTGCGCGGCGCCGCAGCAGCGCAGCAGCAGCGGCAGGCGCGCCTCCATGCGCCGCCGCATCGCCTCGGCCCCGCCCGCACGTTCCGCCTCCAAGCCCTCCTCCACCACGTATCGCACCAGCACGTCCAGCTGCCCGAGAACCAAATGCCATATCACTCTTGACATCAGAAGTAAAACAATTGGCGAGCGAGTAGAGTAATATAGAGGGGGCAAGTCTACGCGGATTAGTTTCCGACTGCTTGATTTGATTGACGGCTGACCTGGTCGTTGTGGAGGCGCAGCGTGTCCTCGGGCGAGTGGTGTTTGGGCGTGGTCTTGTCGCGGCCCTGCCACACGCGCGGGCTGCCGATCAGAGTCTCCGCGAAGTCCAGCACCGAGCTTGCCGCCCAGCCCCTGAACAAATAATTAAAAATCAGATTTCTATTCACATTAAGATTTAGCAGTAAACAGTCGCCGGATACAAGAGAGAAGGAGAGAACGAATTGTAATGGTGATGATGAGGAATGAGCGATAAATGACCGATAAGCATTGTTCATCAGTATGGTCGCCAATTTATTCTGTACATGAGGACAGAATTAATTCGATTCAAAAAATTTTTTACATCACATCACTAAAAAATATGCCAACAAACGTGTACTGACATGCTAAGAGAATAGACTCAAACATTTTAACATGAAGAGTTTGATTGCGCGTCGTATAGTACATTAATGCAGCGGCCAGCAACTGAGGCATTGATGGACGAACGTGCAAAAGTGGGCCGAGGTATAGCCGAGGCACACATACGTAAGTACATCAATGCCTAGTTGTGGCCAAGGCTTGTATAGTACTTTTTCTCAAACATGCTTGGAAATTTGAGCATTATTTTGACAACCTTCTTCGAGATAAATCGAACTTGCGGTACTGGTCGAGCAGCGGCCGGCAATAGTTGTATGAAAATCCATATCTGTCGTGTTTAGCGGCCATATAAATTACTATGTAAAATCATATTTGTCGTGTTTTTTAAAAATGGAACGATCTTCTACTCCGCAACATGGCGATCAAAGAGGTAACTTATCAAAGGTTTAATTTAAATTTCGAACTGGCTTGCACATAGAAAGCTGTTTAGTGAAAAAAAATAATACTTTGGCGCGTAAAAAACTATTGTCATTAGTTGTTCGTCAACTTCGTCATTGGTTTTAAATACTTTTGTATTTGACAAAATGAGTTCAAGTGAAGACAATGAGTGTAATGAAATTATTTTAACGCCACCTGAAATTCAAGAGGCAGCAACAGTCATAGTAGAAAACTTGTTGCCGCCAAAATCTAAAGAAAAATATTTGAAAATCTATGAAAATTTTGTTCAATGGAAGAATGAAAGAAAATCGAAATCCTTATTCGAAAATGTTTTTCTGGCTTATTTAGGCGAATTCAATGCTAAAATGCACAATTTTAATGAAACATAACGTGAATTTGAATAATTTCCGCGCATTATTTGAGAAAAGTACTATACAAGTCTTGGCCGCAACTAGGCATTGATGGACTCACGTATGTGTGCCTCGGGTTTCCCTCGGCCACATTCACACGTTCGTCCATCAATGCCTCTCTTGCCGGCCGCTGCAGTAATGTACTATTCTCAAACAATGCGCGGAAATCAAAAACACAATTTTACTTTTTAAGTTCAATGTTTCACGCGCCATAATGTTCCGTTGTTTTTTTTTTCAATAAACAGCTTTCTATTTGCAAGCCAGTTCGAAATTTAAATAAAACCTTTTATTATTTACCTGCTTGGTTACCGTGCTACGAAATAAAAGGTCATTCCATTTTTAAATTACAAGACAGATATGAGTTTACATAGTAATTTATCTGGCCGCAAAACACGACAGATATGGATTTTCATACAACTTTTGCAGGCCGCTGCCCGCATGTATCTGGCCAGTACGGCAAGTTTGATTTATCTCTAAGAAGATTGTCAAAATAATGCTCACATTTCCAAGCATGATTGAGAAAAAATTATTGACCTAATATATTTATATAAAATTATAAATAATGAATCGAAGGGTAATTTATTGGAGTATATAAACCTGAGAGCCACTGAACACTCTTCTCGTACAACTAAACTCTTTTCTATACCGTTCGCAAACAATACTGTGTCACATAATAATCCAATGTACAGAATGTGCAAATTGTACAATGACATCGATTGTAAATCGGATATTGACATGTTCTATCTGAAATGTTCACCGTGTCGAAGCACTTTACATGCACTGATAACCCAATAGTTTATAAGCATAGTTTGGTAGTTTAGTTTTTGGTCCTTATTTTGTATGTAGTTTTTATCATTCATTAACATTGTTTTTGTGAGGGATTGTTAGTAATGGAGACTAAGAATCCCATTACTAGCAATATACACAACCAGGTCGATCTCATCGCGGTTCCCCCTGGAAACTATCATGATTAATTCCAGATGAATTCATCATGATGGGCTAACTGGCCTGTTTTCATCCTCATCGATCATCCTTCACTGGTGCGTATCCCGTTAGCGCAGACGGGGTTACCATTCCATTTTCATCCAATAAAAAAAAAACAAAACATGGTTTTATATTAAAAATCGACGTATGCTGTTTCACCTCTGTGAATGTTGAGCGCGACTATAATTGGATTGCAAACTTATAATGTTATTAGCACAGAAATAAATAAATAAAGCAGCAAGCGTGGTATGTGAGTGAGACACGTGTACGGACCGGTCGGGCTGCAGCAGCGCGGTGAGGCAGGCGTGCAGCGTGCGCCAGGAGGCGCGGTGCGCCAGCAGCGTCACCAGCAGCGGCCGCCACGCCGCGCACCCAGCCACGAACATCAGCCGCATCTGTACACACAGCAGATAGTTTATTTTTCATGTTCCACTCAACTTTAGCGTATCTTAGACACTAATACATAGCAAAAGTAGCAGTCAGCGTCAACTGTTCCCCGAGTATGACGTGACACATAGAAAATCCACTACATTCTTTTCGTTCTTGTTATTTTATTTTGCAAGAGGGGGAGGGGGGGGGGGTATCTGTTAACTGTTAGTATAAATTTACTGATGTCTTAAAATTTATTAAGATATGATGAGACTGACGTGTCTAAAAAGACAAAAGTCTGTAAATAAAGAAAAAATTAAAAATAAACATAAGAAATGTTCAATGCGACGTTGCCGATCTACCAATGACGGAAGATCGGCGACCTGAAGACGGAACAGAAGCCGGCTGTGAGCGATACGAATGGTCGATCTTCCGCGCAGTGCGATCGAAAGTAGCATTGATATATTGGAATTCTGTCGACGAAGATATTGGACCGAAGATCGACAGGCTTTAGCAACTACTCAGCAGAACTTAACAGGGTGGGGCGGTTGAAACAGTTGCGTGGATCAATCGCAGCGATGTATGTCGCTGTTGCTGTCCATATTGATATAAACAGTAGAAAATTAATAAATAGCAACTGGAGGGAGACCAACCTGTCGCTCGGGCTGCGGGCCCAGGGTCTCCCGCTGCAGCTCGGACATCCAATCGAGCAGTAGACCGCAGCCGCGCCCGCCACGCGAGAACAGCGGGATCTCTTTGTTGTCATTCTCTGTTTTTATCTGTTAACAAATAATAACAGTCCTATGTTATTTTGATACTGGCAACATTTTGTTGGCAATGTCTGTATAATATTTATATAACAGTGCGTTACCCTTTGTCTTTTTCTCAATGTCCTCTACCCAAAGGTTGTCTGGAAGAGATTGCATAGCGATAAGGCCGCCTTTTGTATCACTTCTCATTAATATTTACTGTATTTGTTATTTCTCTTTTTACTTGGTGCAATAAAGTGTAAAATAAATAAATATATATAATTAAAATTATTAGTATATTTTTGAAGAAATTCACGACACAAACATTTTTTCGGATAAATATGGATCAAAAAAATAATTTTTCATATGAATTCAAAAATAGGTAGTTCTTATTTTTGTGTGCATAATCTTAGTCTTCAGGAATGGTAACGCACGAGGGGTACTTACAATGTGCACGACAGTGTATTCTGTCATGTTCGTGGTGTTGATTCATCCATTCATCTATCTAAGTGTTTCCCAATCTTTTTTGTGCCATGCATATAATTTTTCTGGATAAAGTTCACTTGACGACTTTAATCGCCCAGTTGATATTTTGGTAACGCCAAACGAAATTATTCCTAATTTTGGAATTTGGCACTGATATCTACTTGTAGCATCATCACTACATAGTATAAAACAGAATCGCTGGCGCTGTCTGTCCGTCCATATGTATGTTTAATTCTCTAAAACTACGCAACGGATTTTGAAACAGATTTTTTTAATAGATAGAGTGATTCAAGAGGAAGGTTTATATGTATAATACACGCATCATATAGTAGGGGAACACTGATAAATTTAGAGGTTTCTAATGTGATGTCGTAATGTAATGGGGGGGAGGGTGCTATTTAGTATCAGCATTGCACCCGTGCGAAGCCGGGGCGGGTCGCTAGTTGCATTTAAATGGCCCGGAGCAAGAGGGTTAAAATCGCTTCGAGTCCATTTTCTAATTGCCCCCCCCCCCCTCCCAACTATCGAATTATCCCCCTGTGGGGCGTGGGCGCCACGTTGGGAGGCACCGACGTATCTGATGTATTAAGCGAGCAGTGGTCGTCAGCCGGCAGGTGTGTGTGTACCTCGTCGTAGCGGCCGTCCTTGCTGCGCTCGAGCACGGCGCACAGCACGCGCAGCACGAGCCGCGGGTCGCGCGCGCTGATCATGCGCGCGCCCACCGCCTCCAGCGACCGCGCCGACGACCGCTCCACCACTGTGCAGTACCACGCATTCATTTAACGTGCTTAAACCACTAGCGGTATCACCTCCCAACTGCTATGTTCCAACTCCAGTCTTTGTATAGGGGGAAAGGGATTGTTAGTAATGGAGACTGAGAATCCCATTGCTAGCAATATACCCAACCAGGTCGACCTCCTCGCGGTCCTCGCTGGAAACTGTCATGGTTAATTCCTGATGAATTCATCATGATGGGCTAACTGGCCTGTTAACATTCTCATCTATCACCCTTCACTGGTGCTCCGCCAGCGTATCCCGTTAGCGCAGGCGGGGTTACCATACCATTTACACGCATCAAAAAAAATCCAGTCTTTGTCATCAGGGTAAAGGTTAACCCATGTGTTAAATCGAAATAAACAATACATTTGTAGAATTTTATCAAAATTACTTGGACAATTTCGAACAGTATAAGCGAATACCGTGACGGGATTCATATCGTCACAGTCGTAGAATACTGACGGATCTGACGAATATTACATATAAAGATCCGTCAGTATTCTACGACTGTGACGATATAGGAATAGATTTTACAAACTTACGCTATTTGTTTAATTTACCGCCAAATTCGGGAGCAAATTTAATACAGAGAAATTGTTAAGAAATTAAGTTCTTTTGATGTAAAGTCGAATTTATAAAATCAAGACGTAATTTTATTACAAATTACGAACATTAAAAAAATACTAACATTAAATTGAAAATATAAAATATAATATTAGTGAGAGGCCAACTGAGTACGCAATTGTTGTATTCATAGTCAGTTTGAACAACTATTGTATGGACAAGAAGGACATATTTTAATCAAATACTTGTAATTAATTTTTACTTTGTATTTTATTTATTTATTCATAGGAAAACCAGGGCGCTACACTAGAGCAAAAAGATACAGTTTATTCATATTTTTTTTTGTTTTCATTCCTCTTATTTGTTCATTTTTTTGTTAACTTCTATTTTTGTAGCTTTGTGTACAGCGCCTTGTATCTATATTGTTGCTACTTGTGACTTGTTTTGTGATCCTAAACTGTATCTTTTTGCTCTAGTGTAGCCCTGGTTTTCCTATGAATAAATACGAATTGTATGGAATGGTTCCATTTGTGTTCATGCGTGCAGTGCAATAAATTTGTTGGTTTACTAAAAAAATATAATAATTGTTAATTTACAACTGCACGTACTAGGTCAACGTATCGCCCCACCAGTTATGTATTAATTTCCTATATTTGTGTTTAGCATAATTTTTATTTTTTAATTTAGTCAGTTACAACCGAGCATTTGGAAATATATATTTTTACAAACCTCGTCGTCTTGATACAATCCGTAGCTGGTTGTCGTAATGAAATCTATGTAAATAGCCAATAATAAAAGCGTGGTGATATCAGTACCGGCGATGAGGTCGTCCACGGTGCGCGCGTTGTCCACGTCCGAGTGGTCGGCGCGGTCGGCGTGGTCGGCGTGGTCGGCGTGGTCGGCGTGCGCGCGGCGCGGCGGGCGGGCGAGGTGGCGCAGCACGGCGGGCAGCGGGCCCGGCAGCGGCCCGTACGCGGCGCACAGTGCCTCCGCGCACTGCCGACACAACGGATGATTTAATAGTGAAAACATTTACATATACATAACCAGAGGGAGACTTTGTACAAAAGTCGATTGCTTGGCCACCTCTGTCCCATTCGTGTATCTACCGTGAAGCAGTTATGTTTGCATGGCTGTGTTTCGGTTTGAACGGTGAGATATGGCGTGAATTTACAGGGTACAGAGGAATAACACCTGAGTCCTCAGGAATGACAACGCATGGGGGTATCATGGGCGAAATAGTATACTCTGTTATGTCCATGGTACTACTCATGTCTATAGGCGACGGTTACCACTTTCCATTAGATGGGCCGTTAGCTTGTTTGCAATTATAAGTTGCATAAAATAATAATAAAAAAAAAAAAAACCTTCGTAACAATGTCTGTATTTATTTTGACAATTTTTTAAGTATAATATGTAGATAATTTTTTTACAACACAGGGGGCAAACGAGCATGCGGCTCACCTGATGGTAAGTGACTACCGTCGTCCATGATCATTTTTAAAATAAAAAAAAAAGTATTTCTATCAATTATCTATTACCTACAGAACAAGATTTGCATAGTTTGGAATCAAATAATGTTGTGCAATGCCTGTAAATATAGTATTAAAGTACTATATGAAATAATGGATAATTAAAAAAATATTTAAATATCTTATATTTAAATATTTTTATACTGATCCCGCCAGAAATTACAGTAAGTAATGAATTTATTATAAACACAAAAAAAAAAAAAACTCCAAATATTATATTTGCGCTCTATTATCGTGTGGATAAATAGGCTCAAGAAACCTTATGTTTGGAGACCATCTTCATGTGATGTATTTGCCATAGTATTTGTATAAATAGTGTATTTTATAAAAGCAATAATAATAAGTCAATCAATATAGTAAATTCTAAATAACAAAATTGTATACAAGTTGCGCAAATAGAGAACGGTGAGAGTGAGGAATAGTATGAGGTGGTGAGGTGGTGGGGTGGTGGGGTAGTGGGGTAGTGGGGTGGTGGGGTAGTGGGGTGGTGGGGTAGTGGGGTGGTAGGGTGGTAGGTACCTGCGCGAGGCGTGCGCAGCGCAGCGGCAGCAGCGCGCGCAGCAGCGGCGCGGCGCGGGGCTGGCGCTGCGCCAGCGCAGCCGCGCCGCCGCCGCCGCCGCCGCCGCGCGCCGTGCGCAGCAGCCACGACACCGTCGCCTCCGTGTACGGGCCCCCGCCACCGTCGCCGCCGCCCGACCTGGCGTGCTTCACCTCCGCCGTCACCAGCTGGATGCAATGTAATGGAAATTGCACTTTATTTATCTATTTATAAATGATACACCAACAATATGTTCAGAATAAATAAACAGACTGTACAATGTTATAAAGTAAGTAAGGAATGAAAAATGACTATTTAAAAATGCTTAAATCTATGTTTACTTCAACAAAAACATTTCTTTCTTTTTTTTCTAAGGTTAAGGCATGGAACAACCCTTACAGACGAGTGTTTCCGCGGTAAACCTCACATTTGGGCCATTGTGCGTATGAGTCTTGGCTAGTACAGCCAACCCAGCTCCGCCCAGAAGCACAGAAGCTTCCTAAAATCTTCACGGGTTTCACGGAGCGACCTCATTGTTTCGAGGATTTCTAAACGTTGAAGAGCCACAGCTTCACTTCACCAGCTAAATATTTACGCTATTCGTTTATATTACTAATATTTCTCAAAACAAAATGTCAAAAACGAAGTTCTCTATTTAAAAAAAACAATAACTACTCCCGTTTTTTTTTTATACCTGCGAGGTGGCAAACAAGCATACAGCCCACCTGATGGTAAGTGGTTACCGTAGCCCATGAACACCTACAATACCAGAGGTATTATGCGTGCGTTGCCGACCCTGAAAAAACCTCTTTACCTCCCCTTTTTAAGAACCCCATGCGGTAGGCTTTTGGAAAAAACTCGGCAGGGAGCTCATTCCATAACCTGAGTGTTTGTGGGAGGAAACATCTCTAAAACCGCGTTGTACGCGACCATTTAGGATATGAGAATGAACTCCTTGTGGATGGCGAGCCGTACGATGGTAGAAAGTGGCTCTGGGCATCATATTGAACAATTCCTCTGAGCACAATCCATTGTACAAGCAGTACAACACGCAGTGACGCAAAATCTCTCCTAAGACTTAAGGGTTCGATACCGCTTGTGAGCCTGGGATCATTAACAATTTCAAAATTTTCCCTCTGTAGCATTAATGTAGACAAAATAAGTTTGAGAACACCTGCTTCCCAAACTTATTTTGTCTACTGCCCACTTTGAGAATAAATTATTTTTTAGCGCCCCCATTTTTTCACCTACTTAAAAACCACTATTACTTCAACATCAACAAATCACCCCCCAAGCCTCTACACAACACCCTCATTTTTTTCTGGGTCTCTTACCGCCTCTCTTTAGGCCTGCAGCGCCTACAAGGGATATCGCCCACTTTCGGAAAGGCTGTATTTCATTCTCTTACAACCCTCTTACGATATTTTGGACATGAAAAGGAGTGGTGACATTTATATTACTTCTTCTCTTACTCTGTCATTATACGAAATCCATTTTGCACTTTTTTAGTTCACAAAAATAAAGCGATATAAAATTGGGTGTACCTCAAAGCAGGACTATAGGTCCCTTCCTCTAAATATTTTACATTTAATATATTACTTTTAAAATGAATGACGATATTTTAATAAAAATACTAAGTTACTTGAATCGAATAATATTCTTTTCTCAAACGTGCTTGGAAATGTGAGCATTATTTTGACAATCTTCTTCAAGATAAATCAAAATTGCCGTACTGGCCAGATACATGCGGGCAGCGGCCGGTAAAAGTTGTATGAAAATCCATATCTGTCGTGTTTTGCGGCCAGATAAATTACTATGTAAACTCATATCTGTCCTGTAATTTAAAAATGGAATGACCTTTTACTTCGAAACATGGCTACCAAGGAGATAATTAATAAAAGGTTTTATTTAAATTTCGAACTGGCTTGCAAATAGAAACTGTTTATTGAAAAAAAAAAAACAAAGGAACATTACGACGCGTGAAAAATTATTATTGTTCGTTATTCGTCATTAAATTTAAAAAGTAAAATTGTGTTTTAGATTTCTGCGCATTGTTTGAGAAAAGTACTATACAAGCCTTGGCCACAACTAGGCATTGATGGACTTACGTATGTGTGCCACGGCTACGCCTCGGCCCAGTTTTGCACGTTTGTCCATCAATGCCTCAGTTGCTGGCCACTGCAGTAATGTACTATTAAATCTTTACAGAAACGTGACATAAAAATGTTACATTTATTACAATGGTAACTCTCATAAGATAATATTACTAGATAGACTACTCTAAATACTAAAAAGAATGTATTAATTAATTCAATGTATTGTTACAAACACATCCCACATCATGTCGGTGGTACTGACCGCGAGGAGCTCCGTGAAGGCCGTGTCGACGTCGCCCGGGAAGGTGGCGGTGGCGTCGAAGGCGGCGGTCAGCAGCGCCGGCACCAGCTCCACCGCCAGCGGCTCCTCCTCCGCGCCCCACGGCTCCTCCTGCTCCGGCGGCAGCCGCTCCTCCGCGAACAGCGTGTCGTCTGCGGCCCCACACACTCAGCTTTAGATGCAGTGTATCATTGGTATAATTCAAATGATTTCAGAGTGGCTTCACAAACAACAAATTATATTACATACTCTCAGACATATTTTTGTTCATAGTTGAGTTCCACTTATAATTTGGGATGGGTACTAGAAAATTCTAGGATGTGTATGGTCTTGTTTTGACAGTATCCACAAGTATGGATTATGCATGCATGCATGCGCGTGCTGCACGCGCAGCAGCTGCGCCATGTAGGCGCGCTCCACGCCCAGCCGCGCCAGCGACAAGACAAGACAAGACAAGACAAGACAAGAGACATGCGCTAGCAGCGTACATACCGGGCGGCGGGCGCGGCGGCTGCAGGCGCAGCGCGGCGGCGAAGGCGTGTCCGCCGAGCGCGCCGCGCGCGCGCTGCACGCGCAGCAGCTGCGCCATGTAGGCGCGCTCCACGCCCAGCCGCGCCAACGCGCCCGCTGCGCATGCGTCCAGCGCACCCAGTAACGCGCTACGCCGCCGTGCAAAACACCAGCATTGCATTTTTGATCCTTCGACCCGGATTTCAGGTAACTCACTCACGTATCCGGCTCAAAGGACCAAAAAATTTTGCTAGAATTTAACTTATTTAAAAAAACAAAGGCACCATTTCAGATATTATTTTAACAGGAATTTAACTAAATATTAAATATCTAAAACCCGAAAAGTAATGATTCAGCAATAAATTAATTTTACTGTCCCGTGCATGTCTTTGAAATAATGATGTAACAATGTTAAAATACTAAAATGCATTATGTTCATCTTTTCTTCTTACGACTTAGAATGGCAAACAAGCTGACGGCCCACCTGACGGAAAGTAGTTACTGTCGTCTATAGACATAAACAATACCATGAATATAACAGAGTATAGGTACTATGTCGTTTATAATATATGTCGCCATTCCTGAAGACTAAGGAGGTCATGCCTATGTACTCTGTAATGTTATTGCCAAATTCCACCCTTCAAACCCAAATAGACAAATACAACTGCTTCACGGCAGAAACACAAATAGGATAGAGGACAAAACAGACGGCATTTAACATAATACTTCGTTGGCATTTAACACCATATGGATAGCAGGGGGATACCTCATAGAAGCGACGGGCATGCCGAAGGTCTGTATGAAGAGCGCAAGCTTGTTGGCGGGCAGAGCGCGCAGGCCGGCCTCGAGCAGCGGCGGCCGTGCCGAGCGCACCAGGTGCAGCCGCAGCCAGTCGGGCAGCAGCAGCGCCTCGGCCGCCTCGCCGCCCGCCGCCGCCGGCGCGTCCGGCCCCACCCACGCCGACTGCAGCCACGAGTACATCTCCTGGTTCGTGTCGTCTGCCAGCAACGACCATGATAAGCTCGACGGCGAGAGTATTAGGATGTAAATAAGCTCGCAATTTATGATAGATAGATATATAATAGTAAATTACTGCAGCGGCTAGTAACTGAAGCATTGATGGACGAGTCCATCAAGAGAATAAGAGAGAGGAGTAGCGCGTGTTACGCTATGCAGGAAGAAGTACTAACATATAGAGGGTCCGTAGCAGAGCAGCTTGAGATGCGCCTGCGCAACGATGACGTGCAGCGTGGCGCGGCGGCCGCTCGGCCACTGCAGCGCCACGCGCTCCGCCGCGCCCGCCGCCCACTCGCCGCCCTCGCCGCCCGCGCCCTCCGCCCCCGCCGCCGCGCCCTCCGCCCCTGCTGCCGCGCCCGCGCCCTCCACCGCCTCCTCGCGGCTGCCCACTTGCAGTTGCTGGAACATCGTCGTGCTCATAACGACACATCAGAACATACATCAACACAATGTGTTAATGTGAATGTCAAAAAGACTGTATTTTCGCTTAGCCTCTCATTTGGGCCGTTGTGGGTATGAGTCGTGGCTAGTACAGCCAACCTAGCTCCGCCCAGAAGCGCAGAAGCTTCCTGGGTTCTTCACAGGCCTCACGGAGCGACCTCACCGTTCCGAGGATTTCTAAACGTTGATGGGCCACAGCCTCACATTCCAGGATAACGTGAGCAGCCGTTTCTTTGGCGTCGAAACAGCCTCGACATAGAGGGCTGTCTGTGGCTCCTATTGTGTATAAACGTTTGTTTAATGGACAATAGCCCGTTATTGTCCCTATCATTATTTTCAGTTTTTTTTTTTTCTATCTAGATGTAATAAACGTTTTGATAGTCGTTGATTCAACGTAGGTACGGCCAATTTTGATTGTCTGCAATCAGTAGCCTGTATCCATCTTTGGTTTTGTATGTCAGCGGATCTTTGACGAATCCATATTCGAAGTTGCGAGAACGGAAGAGGAAGAAGTGGGTACGGGCCTACCACACTCGTTCCTGAGACTCTTCTAGCTAGTTCGTCTGCGGCATCGTTACCATAAGATCCACTGTGCCCTCTTATCCATTGGAGAATAACTCGGTTATTGGAAGATATCCAGTGAATGGTGGCATTCAATTATTAATTTGTTGTTCGTCTTGTTGTTTCGTAATGCTTTTAGTACTGTTGCGCTGTCAGATAAGAATCTAATGCCAATACCATTTATTCCAAGCTTATGTACAGCTGCAGCAGCCTCGGTTATTGCAACACATTCGCATTGGAATATTGAGCTGTGTACGCCAAGCGGTATGTGCACGTTTATATTAAGGTCTAAGGAAAAGACTCCGGTTCCTGAACCGTTCTCAGTTTTGGAGCTATCGGTGTATATGCATAATTCATGTATACCGGATTGGTCCTTTGCCTCTTCTTTTATTTGTACTTGGTATTTTTTGTTAAATATATAATGATTATGAGTCCTGTCACACAGAGCCGCAATACAAATGCATCAACACAAATTAGTATATATTTGTTAATAAAATGGAGAAAAACTTTCTCCGAAAGCTCTGAAAGATCTGTAGATTAACACAGCAGCCAAATTTGAGTGTCACAAGGTTTTAATAATTTTCAAAACACCATAAAAGTTTTCAAATAAATTGTGTAAATTACCCACGCATTCAATGGCCAATGTTCAGCGGAAACTATAAGGAGTGGTAAGATTTTTTCGATATGTTCACATACCACTGTCATAAAAATAAAAATGTAAAAAATTTAATGCGAAATTTTTGAAATCTTTACTGATACGGTTTAATCATAAGTAGAATTTATTAATCTATTTTCCATTGGTAGTGTTAACACTAATACATGCTTAGACAATGGCGGACCGGCATAAACGTTACGCGCTGCGTATTTGCAGCCATGCATTTGTATTAATATACAGCACAATGGTCACCATACTACCCTGCAAATTTTTTATTTTAAAACTAAAACCGATAAATACATTAAATACATATATGTAATTTTGTATCACACAATAGAAATCAATGGAGTGTTAGTGGTACCTGTCGTAGATGCGTGTAGAATATGGTGGTGAGTGCATGAAGGGTGCGGTGCTGGGTACGGGATGGTACGGGCGGGGGGTCCCGCAGCTCCGCCGGCGGTAGCACGCTGCCGATCACCGTCGTCCGCTCCATCACCACCTGCGCACATCCATTATTGGTCAAAAAGAATATTTTCTTTTACTAAATGTGCATTTTTATAAAGTGGTGATTTTTAAGACTAAAAAAAAAGTACATAAATATAATTTAAAAAGCCTTTAATTTACCTTTAATTTGAATAAATTACCTGGGCGAGATCGAGCGCGAGGTCGGTGTGGTCGGTGTGGTCGGTGTGGTCGGCGAGCGGCGCGTGCAGCGCGCGGTCGGCCACGTGGCGCGCCAGGAAGGCCAGGTAGGCGGCCACGTGCGCCGGCACGCACTCCACCAGGCACGCCGCGCGCACGCGCGCCACCACCTCCTCGCGCACGGCCGCCCAGTGCCGCTGCGCCCACGCCAGCTCCAGCCACTGCCTGCGCACAGCCACCGCAACCGACCTCGCCTCACATACCATTTACAGCTTTGCCAAAACTCGAAATATTTCCAATTTAATGTATATACCATCAGAGAACTTCAATTTCGTAAATTATAAAAATATTAATGAAATAAAAAACATTTGGAGAAGTATTTACTCAGGGCTGACGTCGGCATTGTAGTCCATTTCGGCGGTATCGTCTGTCGTCTGCGTCAACACCAACTTAAGACCCTGTAAGTTAAAAATTACATTGATTTTTGTTATTTTTTATAAATGAATGTAAACGTATGTAGTTTTAATAGTGCAAAGGTGCGGCACGCTAGTAAAAAGTTATCAGGTAGTACTGCAGCACGGCGCGCTAGAGAGAGAGAGGGAGCGGCACGCACCCTGGCGGCGGCGGCGCGCGTGGGCGCGTGCGCGTGCGCGAGGCGCTGCAGGTAGTACTGCAGCACGGCGCGCTAGAGAGAGAGAGGGAGCGGCACGCACCCTGGCGGCGGCGGCGCGCGTGGGCGCGTGCGCGTGCGCGAGGCGCTGCAGGTAGTACTGCAGCACGGCGCGCGCGCCGGCCGCGCTGCTCGCCACGGTGCGGCGCAGGTGTGCACACAGCTCGCCCGCCTTGCTCGTCTCGCCGCCTGCGCCGCCCACGCCGCCCGCCGACAGGAACTCGCACAGGCACTGCACCGGCAGCACGCTGCAACAGACACGCACCGTCATCCACGAGCCACTCGACGGGACTACACTTAACAACCTTACATACTTGGAACACTCAGAAAGTTTTGCGACGCTAAAAAAAATAAACTCCATAGGCATAGTACATTGCTGCAGCGGCCAGCAACTGAGACATTGATGAACGAACGTGCAAATGTAGGCCGAGGCGTAGCCGAGGCACACATACGTGAGTTGTGGCCAAGGCTTTACAGCGACCAGCAACTGAAGCATTGATGGACGCACGTGCAAATGTGGGCCGAGGCGTAGCCGAGGCACACATACGTGAGTCCATCAATGCCTAGTTGTGGCCAAGGCTTGTATAGTACTTTTCTCAAATAATGCGCGGAAATCTATAACACAATTTTACTTTTTAAGTTTAATGACGAATAACGAACAATAATAATTTTTCACGCGTCATAATGTTCCTTTGTTTTTTTTTTTCAATAAACAGTTTCTATTTGCAAGCCAGTTCGAAATTTAAATAAAACCTTTTATTAATTACCTCCTTGGCAGCCATGTTTCGAAGTAAAAGGTCATTCCATTTTTAAATTACAGGACAGATATGAATAGAATAGAATAGAATAGAATAGAATAGAAATCATTTATTCAAATAAACTTACATTGAAGCACTTTTGAAAAGTCATTACATTTTTTTTAATTTACCGCTCGTTCGGAAAGCTGTCTCATCACAAGAAGAACGAGCAAGAAACTTGCGTGATGCTCTTTTAAATAATTTTATTATTATTTTACATTTTTAAGTTTAATTGTGTGAATACAAACCACCAATTAGCACTAATTCAATTAAATACTCAAAATGAAAAAAAAAAAATTGAATACATAACCAACTGGTTAAACAATTAATAAGAGGAAATCAGTCATAGTGATTAGAGCAGACCAGTCCCTACAAGCAGCACCCGTTCACGAGTATGACGGATGAGCCAGCCATCACTGCGCTCGACCATATTTTAGGGAGCCCAATGACCCGGCCCACCACGCCGCCACAAGTCTGGACATTTTAGTGAGCATGACTACTCAAAACACTAGACCACGTCAAAGCTACTCACAATTGCCATCTGATAGTTATAGTATTCACATTTTACATAAGAATGCATGCGGCAATTAATACAAAAAACCGCTACGCTTTCATATTTCTAAAATTAATCAATTAAATCAAGAAAGCAATGAGAAAAAAAAATTATAACGTTGTATGCTAATAAACTAATTATTTACTTGATATGTATGTAATTTAAAAATGGAATGACCTTTTACTTCGATACATGACTACCAAGGAGGTAACTAATAAAAGGTTTTATTTAAATTTCGAACTGGCTTGCAAATAGAAAGCTGTTTATTGAAAAAAAAAACGAAGGAACATTATGGCGCATGAAAAACTTATTATTGTTCGTTATTCGTCATTAAACTTAAAAAGTAAAATTGTGTTATAGATTTCCGCGCATTATTTGAGAAAAGTACTATACAAGCCTTGGCCACAACTAGGCATTGATGGAATCACGTATGTGTGCCTCGGCCCACATTTGCAATTTCGTCCATTAATGCCTCAGTTACTGGCCGCTGCATTAATGTACTATTTGCGGGTAGCGGCCGGCACAAAAGTTTTTTTTTTTTTACTTCGAATAATGGCTCCCAAGGAGGTAACTAATAATGTACTACAAGTAATGTACTATTTATTACATCTTTTTACTCTCCACCAGCCTCTATACAAAGTTTTCTTCCGTAACAGCCGTCAAAGGGCGACCACTTCTTTCTTCATTCCCCAAAGTTCGACCGCGCTTAAATTCATTATACCAACGATACACGGTTGCCTTAGAAGGGCCTTCATCCATGAATGCCATTTGAAGTCTACCATACGATTCGTCCGGTTTTAGGCGACACTTAAAATCGTAAAAAATCATAGCGCGAAAATGTTCTCGACGCAAATCCATGTTTCAATGAGACACGGTAATTTTAATTAGCTCGCAAAAAATGTGGAGGGAAGTTTTGAATTTAGAACGTACCTATTTTTACTTATAAGTAATCATATTTTTAAATAAATTATGACTGGCCAGTCTCACATATATAAAAACTTTTTCTCGCAATACTTTCTGAGTGACGGTACAGTCAGTTCAGTTTGTGCGAAAGGATGAAACTTTTGATACTTCTCTTATGGCCCATCAAATATGGGCAAGTAAAGTTAAACATTATCACTCCAGATATCGCGTCAACGGGATTTTACACACCAAAATAATCTAGACACGCGGCAGCGTGTCTAGCCAAGTTCAAAGAATAAAGGAATTGGCGACGCAGCAGTCAAGTGTAATACACAAGAACCATTTCAAGCTACTTTTGACTCCTTTACAACTCAACAAAACTATTTAAACTATATACATGAAATTTAGCACAGTTATTAAAGGCCCTTATTTTTTTTTATTTTTAATATTACTATTAATAATGAAAACAAATTATGTCATTCTGTAAATAATTCTCCCAAAAAACAATAACGTTTATCGACGTAATAATAATTCGTCAACTGTTACAATTTATTTTATTACAATAGTTCAATGTCAATAGATGCTAGCTTGTTTAGAATCCAGAATACTTATATATTTATTTACAGGAAAATCAGAGCTACAGTAGTGTAAATAGAAATAATCCAGGATTACAAACTAAGCCATTAATAGGTTTCACAAATAGTAACAGAATAGATGAATAGCATTGCACATAAAGCAACAAAAAGAGAAAAGAACAAAAAATAATTAAAAACAAAGTAAAAGCTAAATGTAAATATTTAACTAAAATGTGGCCTTCTCATCAATATAATACATACTCAAAACAATCTATAAACAAAAAAAAAAATGCTTACTTGTTTGTCTCTTACTGATATTTTATTTTTCGAAAATAAGTCGATATTAAAGGAAGACTACTAAAGTTATTACTAGCTCGCCAAAGGCGCGAATTTTATCTATAATTTAATGACACTAGAGGGACTAATAGAGTAGAATTACGTTTTTAGATTTGATGGGTATATTTAATTTTAATTTAACATATGCCGTAATTCAGGGCAGTCGACCATACCTAAACCAAATATTGCACTTGAATTACATCCCAAATGAAAAAAAAACGAGCTGTTTAAAATTTAAAAAATTATAAGAACTATTATGTAGCAAACATAGTAGTACCAAAAAACAAGAAATTGTTATAAAAAAATATTTTATAATGTTGTATGTTCTTATAACTTGTAAATTTGAAGTATTTCTACACAGAACTTGACACCCGTTTAGATCTCAATTCGTTTTTCGGCGAAGTCGAAACGACGCATATTCGTAATATTGAACTTGGCTCTCATTTCACATTATGTTTTTGATGAGATTTTAATCAACGAAATTTGCAATTCTTTGCTTGTCTTCGGGCGATGTTTTTTTTTATCGATGAGAATTAAATGGTGACCCCGCCTGCGTTAACGGTATACGCTGGTGGGGCACCAGTGAAGGATAATAGGTGAGAATGAAAAGGTAGGTTAGTTAGCCTATCGTGATGAATACACCTGGAATACAGCAAAATGGGTTTCGACCTGAGAAGGTATATTGCTAGCAATGGGACTGGTAGTTTACATTATTAACAATCCCTGCCCTCCCCCCCCCTCTTGGGCGATGGTTACCACTTACCACCAGATGGGCAGAATGCCTGTTTTCAAATGATATAAAAATGTGTTTAACCTGAGCTCGAGTTGGTCGTGTCGTAGCAGCTGGTGCAGCCAGGGCATGGCGCGGCGCGTGCCGTGCCGCTCCACTAGATCCAGCAGCAGCGCCGGCTGACGGCACAGTAACTTTCCCAACCGCATCTGAGTGCTCATCGCCTGTAGTGCATCAAGCGTGGCCTGCGGCGGCTTGCGAGCGGGGCCCAGCGGGTCCAGGATCGTCAGCTGGTTGTAATAACATAGAGGAAATGTCTCGTTATGGGTGTGGTAATTATACAATAATTCAAAGAATTAGGTAAAGAAAAAACGAAAAATGTCAGATGAATAGAAAAAGAGAATTAACTGAGTCATCCCCCCCCCCTCATCGTCATCATTTCAGCCATTACCCACCCATTGCTGGACATAAGCCTCCCATATAGACTGCCATAGACCCCATAGATCGATAAGGAACGGTCCTGAGCTACCTGCATCTATTGACTCCCTGTAATGCATTTGAGGTCAAGTCACTCCATCTAGCGTCTTCCTACACTGCGTTTGCCCATAAGCGGTCGCCACTCAAGAACCTTTTTTCCCCAGTGGTTGTCGGTTCTTCGAGCTGTGTGACTAGCCCATTGCCACTTCAGCTTGTTTATTCATCAGGCTATGTTGGTTACTTTTGTTCTTTTTCGGATATCCTCGTTTGACTGAGTCTTCGAGTCTAACTCTTGACATACCTGGCTGAGCAGGCGCGAAGAGTGTTCGGTAACGGGCAGCTTGGCATTGCTGGCAGCAGCTAGGTGAGTCTCCAACTGTAGCACAGTCTGGCGCTCTGCCTCCAGCCGCTCTGCCTCTAAAGCTGGACTGCTGTTCCACTCGATGCTGGGCTTGCTATAACCACATCCAATCATACATATAAAACATACTGGCAATACTTTAATGTTTTTTATAAATACATATCTGTCACGCGTGTCTCCCATTAGGGTAGGCAGAAACAATGGAACGCCAAATGCTTCGATTCAAACAAACCTCTTTCCCTTCTTCCACATTGATCAATCTTTTCATACGCGTTTGCCAGTTACGGGTGCTTTTAATTTGGCCCTTCTTCAGCACGTCGCCTACTTGGTCGACATACGTCCTGTTACAATCCTAGCATATAGGCATAGAGGAAGACTTTGTACAAAAGTCGATTGCTTGGGTATCTCTGTCCCATTCGTGTTTCAACCGTGAAGCAGTTGTTTACATGGCTGTGTTTCGGTTTAAAGGGTGGGATATGGCGTGAATTTACTGGATACAGAGGAATAACACCTGAGTCCTCAGGAATAGCAACGCATGGGGGGTATCATGAGCGAGACAGTATACTCTGTTATGTCCATGGTACTGCTCATGTCTATAGGCGACGGTTACCACTTTCCATCAGGTGGACTGTCAGCTTGTTTGCATTCTAAGTTGTATAATTTTTTTTTTATTTAATGGGTGATAATGGAATAGTAACCCCACCCGTGCTATCGGTATACACCGGCGGGGCACCAGTGAAGGCTGATAGGTGAGAATGAAGCAGGTCAGTTAGCCCATTGACGAATTCGACAAGAATTGTTGAGGATGATTTCCAGGAGGAGCTAGGTGCAGTTGTGTGGATCACCTGGTGATGCAGGTCTCGAGCAGCGCGCGCAGCGTGGGGTAGGCGAGCGCGGCGCGCTGCGCGAAGGTGTCGGGGTTGTGCGCCGCCAGCAGCGCCAGCAGCGTCCAGCCGCGCCAGTACAGCGACGTGATGGCCAGCGCCGGCGGGCTGTACCTGCACGCCATGTTCACGCTTACTCATTACCCGCACCGCTATACCAGTGACGGTGGCTGTGCCCCGGCATACAATTGGCCACCCCTTCCTTTCCCGTGGGTGTCATAAGAGGCGACTACGGGAGGGCGAGATATGGGCAGCAGTGTCTCTCTTAAAATATCTCTAAAAACCTATCTGCGGTTACCAATCCGCTTGCCAAGCGTGGCAACTAGATAGATAGATAAACATTTTGAGCCATTTATGACACACGTAAATTAACAAATGAGTTTATACAATCAAATTATTTATTTACTAAACTACTGGCAAAACTCCCCTTATGCGGAAGGATTATATTCAGTTAATGGCTGAAATCAGGGAAAAACAGAAATGTTCATTGTGTCGTAACACTTTACATGCACTGATAACACAATAGTTTATAAGCATAGTTTGGTAGTTTAGTTTTTTAATCTTGTTTTGTATGTAGTTTTTATCATTCATTCAAATTGTTTTTGTATTATAAATCGACGTATTCTGTTTCACCTCTGTGAATGTTGAGCGCGACTATAATTGGATTGCAAACTTATAATGCTATTGTTGTATTGTATTGGTAAAAAATTTGTTTGTAATCTATTGAAGTAGCACAGAAATGAATAAACATTAATATATATAGCAATGAGCAAAGAAATCAGCACAGACGACGAATGAAAGACTTGATGAAAAGGTGGATATTTTTATCATTGATTACAGTTACGATCCAAACTTATTGCATTTCAAAATTATATAATATATAATATAATACCAGAGGGAGACTTTGTACAAAAGTCATTTGCTTGGGTACATCTGTTCCATTCATGTTTCCATCGTAAAGCAGTTGTGTTTGCATGGCTGTGTTTCGGTTTGAAGGATGGGATATGGCGTGAATTTACAGGGTACAGAGGAATAACACCTGAGTCCTCAGGAATGGCAACGAATAGGGGGTATCATGGGCGAAACAGTATACTCTGTTAAGTCTATGGTACTGCTCATGTCTATAGGCGACAGTTACCACTTTCCATCAGGTGGGCCGTCAGCTTGTTTGCCATTCTAAGTTGTATAAAAAAAAATAACTTCTTAAAACCAATGGCAGTCTGATGATAAATATGGAATTGTTATGAATGATCGTGATGACAACTGACCCCGGCGGCAGCGTGATGTTGTCGGGCGGGTGGAACTGGCACAGCTGGAAGATGTACTCGGCGATCTCCAGCTTGTCCACCTGCAGCGGGTTGTCGTCGGGCGGCAGCGCGCACGCCCGCCGCACCACCTGCTCCACCAGCTCGAACGCCTCCGCCGCCGACACCGGCAGCTCCTGCAACCACCCACTGGCATTATACTCGCTGCAGGTGCCCTCACTACAGGGGCTTGGAGATGCTCAAGTAGGAGCACAGTCTATACTTGCCTTGGAAACTGTCAGGGAACTGGTTCCATAAATGTAGGAAAGGAAAAGGGACAAACTTTTAGTTAAGGAAAAGGTGTATCCACTAATACTTGTATTTCGGTTACAAATTCAAGAATTTGCAGTGCTTCTCAAATAAAGGATTCTTCTTCTAGAACACAGATTAGGGACATCATTAATGACATTGAAGATGAGTTGTGTGGGCGGTATGCTCACCTTGGAGAGCCCGATGAAGATGACCCTGAGCAGGTTGTTCTGCGGCAGCGGCGCCTCGCAGCACAGGCGGTACGTGAGCGCACGCTCTGATTCCGGCGGCCAGTTGTCCGCCTTGCTGTACGTCTCCGCCGGCTCTACGAACATTATCTGCCGAATACACCACATATTGTATTTATATTTTTAATTTTTTTGTTCCTTGAAAGCCAGATTTAAATTAAAAAGTACCTAACAAGTATGGAAAAATAGCAACCTTTTACAAATCAAAGAACAACGTAACGTCAGGACGTCACTAAAGGAACTGTGCTTAGTAGAACACTTTCTACCATCGTACAGCTTGCCATCGACAAGGAGTTCACTCTCATACCCTGGAGCCTAGATGGTCACGGACAGCACGGGTTCAGAAATGTTCTTCCATGAACGCTCAGGCTATAAAATGAGCTCCCTGTCGAGACCTTTCCAAGAGACTACAGCATGGGGCTCTTAAAAAAAGGGGAGGGTAAAGAGGTTTCTTTAGAGTCAGCAACGCGCTCGTAGTACTCCTGACATTGCAGGCGTTCATTATTTTTTACCACTCATTACCACTAGGTGAACCATATGCTTGTTTGCCACTTCAGTGGTATTAAAGAAAAAAAGTTACACCACATTGGACATATGATTGTTCATGAACTAATTGTACTAACTGAAGCTACCAAAAGTAATGGCAAATGGCCGAGTGATATGACCACTAATGTGACGTCATTATTTAGTATAACTGAATATCTTATAGTAATGTCGCATCAATTAGATTGTTACTTATTTATGATATTGAATTATAATATAATATCCAGTTAATAATAAAAAAATACAATGATTGTAAACAATACATGGGGGGTATAATGGGCATAACAGTAAACTCTGTTATGTCCATGGTACTGCTTATGTCTATAGGCAACGGTTACAACTTTCCAACAGATGGGCCGTCAGCTTGTTGGCCATTGTAATTTACATAAAAAAAATATTTTGTATTGTATAGAACTTTGTACAAAATCATATTGCAGCAGTGGTTGAACGAGAGCTTAAGGCGTGGGATCACCTTATTGAGGGCAAGTTGGTAATCGTGGCGCGAGGGTCTGTATATGGGCATGGCGGTGTCGAGCAGCCAGCCGAGCGCCGAGCACTGGATGGCGCACAGCTGCTGCTTGTACTCGGGCAGGTGCTTGCTGTGCGAGGCTGTCACCATGCAGCAGCAGCAGAACAGGTCCGCCAGCGATGAGAATGCGCGCTCGCGGACCTGCCACACATTAAAGTAGGTATTAATGTAGCTATCTAGTGTTACCTGTCTGAAAGGTAAGACATCTCTTGAGACATTCAATAAATTATGACAAGATGATGTTATAGACATTTTTAGATAAAATATGACCTCAGATATAAGTGACCTTCGATTTTGTGACTATATTTAGATTATTAAATATTAAAAAGAATGTGGTTTTTAAATAGGAGTATATGAAAAGCAATACACCTTTAGAATATCAAAATATCGTCGATCTATCGCTCTGATAATACGGTAATCAATCTGGCTCGGAAGGACCAACATTCAATTATAGTCCTCTGAGCCGGATGTTTATCTGGAGCTTACGAATATTGCTTGCTTGTACAGATAAATGTTAGAAGGAAGAATGTTAGTATATTAGTAGGTGTAGGCGCGTACCTCGGCAGCAGGCTCGTGCGGCGGCGGCTGCGCCAGCGCGCGCGCCAGCGGCGCCAGCGCGGCCGCGTCGGCGCGCGCCGCGCGCACGCACTCCCGCGTCAGCGCGCGCAGCGGCCGCAGGTAGTCCTCCGCGCGCAGCACCAGCTCCTGCACCACCGCGCCACATCTCACTATCTCACTTCATATGCTACAGTCTTCTTTTCTAAATTTACCTGCTATTGCCTACTTTCCCTTTTTGCTGCGTCATTTCCCTCAACTCTAATCTGACATCGTTACGAGCTAATTTACATAGTAATCAAATAAATTTTATTTATTACTTCCATGTACAATTTATCGCATCATACTAATAAGGCGTCACAACAACCCCGTCTTCCCCCCCCCCCCCCCCACATTCTTTGTAATCCTTCGAGCCGGATGATTTGCTGCGAGCACATTAGTTATTAATTATAGTACCTGATAGGTGTCGGCCATTGCGGCGGGCACGAGTTGCGGCTGCGCCTGCACGAGCGCGGCCAGCACGGCCATGTTGTTGGGCGAGCGCACGTTGGATAGCTCGTTGTAGATCGTGTGCGTCACCACGCTACGCAGCAACGCCGGACTGTCCGACACCATCTCCCTGTGCAATCGACAGCAATCACGTCATTACATGTGTATATGAGAGGCACAATGAATGTTGTTTATATTATAGAGTAGGCGAGCAAGTGTCGGTGGCGCCGTACCGACCTGAGGCAGGCCTGGTAGGCGGCCTGCAGCGGCTTGGTCTTGAGGCGCATGCGCGCGAGCTGCGCCAGCACCTCGTGGTCGCGCTGCGCGGTGGGCCCGCAGGCGTCCGCGTTGCAGCACACGTACGCCAGCAGCTCTTGTGCACACCGCCACAGCTTGCCCGAGTGCAGCCACGCCTCCAGCCGCGACGCCGAGATCATGCGGATCTGGAATCACAGTACACGGATCGTAGACAACAAACAAAAGACGGTCTTGCCTTACAAAAATACTCAATAGTATTAGATATTAATACCTCAGGGAAGCCACAAGTAGCCGATAACAGCTTCAGAAATCCCTTGTGTATGGCGTCGGGCGCGGCGCGTCTTTGTATCTGCTCCTTGATAGCTTCCAGCACTAACGCCTCCACAGTCTCGTAACTACTTGAATATCTGAAAATAAATATTATTCCTGAAGATTACTTACGAATATAGCAGATTCAAATTAAAACAAGAAGTCTCATACAAGTGGATATCCCCTAAATAATAAATATAAAAAAATGACAGCAACTCTTAAAATATAGTTTAGTAGCGCAGAAGGTTCACCTTGGGAATACAGAATATTCCAACTCTGTGTTGTCTGTGTCTTCATCAGTGCTGCCCATCAGGGGCGAGCCTGACCCTGATGGCGACATTGTTCCTGTGCACAAAAATAATTCATTTTAATAATTGAGAAAGCTTTTTAAAAATTTCAAATGTAATGTAGCTTAGAATAAAAGATTTTGGATTTATTTTAACTATTTTAGAAATTGATATTGATTAGATATTTGTTAATTTATTAAAAAAAATATATTTATACATTTTATAAAAATATTGTTAAAATATTAATATTTTATTTATTTAATTATCATGCAAATACAGATACCGAAAAATTTTTAGTACCACTCTCTCTCTCTCACGGGTTTGTGTGTGGCATTTTAGATTTCATTCTCAAATAGTAAGTACTGACATTAATTCTGCTGTTTTAACAAGGTTGGACATAAAATTTAAGAGCATATTTTCTATGCTCTTAAATTTTATGTTCTTAACAATAATATCGCTTCGTAAGTCGGTAGATAAAAAATTTATTAACCACAGTGTGAGGTATGAAAACCATCTTACAATATTAAAATAATTAGATCACATAATTAATTTATTATTTTAAAGATTAACAATAACAATATCTCACCTAATGTATTTTCACTGGGTATGAGGTGTGGTGGTGGATGCTTAGTTTTGAACGCAGTGACAATATTCTCCACTAGACACTTGCACCACGAACACTCTACCCACCAGCGTTCATTCAGTGCATCTTCTATATACACCTGGATTAAAAAAAAAACAGTGACCATCAGAAACATATGACAAAAACAATCTTTTTTTATACAACTTAGAATGGCAAACAAGCTGAAGGCCCACCTGATGGAAAGTGATAACCGTCGCCT
Organism: Galleria mellonella; assembly: GCF_026898425.1. Classification (NCBI taxonomy): domain Eukaryota; kingdom Metazoa; phylum Arthropoda; class Insecta; order Lepidoptera; family Pyralidae; genus Galleria; species Galleria mellonella. The sequence goes on from NW_026442138.1 coordinate 916,779, forward strand.
ATAGACATGAGCAGTACCATGGACATAACAGTGTATACTGTTTCGCCCATGATACCTCCCATGTATTGCCATTCCTAAGGACTCAGATGTTATTCCTCTGTATCCAGTAAATTCACACCATATCTCACCCTTCAAACCAAAACACAGCCATGCAAACACAACTGCTTCACGACAGAAACACGAATGGGACAGAGGTACTCAAGCAATCGACTTTTGTACAATGTCTCCCTCTGGTAATATTATCTATTATTTTCTAATATAATAAAATTGTAATGATAAAAGAAATAATTTAGATTAGAAGTATAAAGAAGAAATAAGATAGAAGTATAAAACTTGGGAGATATTTAAAAAAAATAATATGACAGGTCTAAATAAGACAGAGTTATGTTTCTGAATGTCTAACTTAAAATCTGGTAAATAGTTCATGTTGATAGGTCATTCAAAAGTGGTTTATTCTATTGGGTTTCCAAATTAGGAAATCCATGCATACAATGTAGCAGGCAATAACCTAGTACCTGGATATTACCCAGCACCTAAATTTAAATACAAATTTGCTTTCTTTTTATACAACTGAGGTAATGAAACAGCCTGCTTGATAGTGAGTAGGTACCACAGCCAATGGACATTTGCAATAATAGGAGCTAGCTCATATATCAAATATTTTATTAGTTTTTCTTATTTGTTTAAGGAATGAATGAAAATTCTTTATAGTTCCTTTTAATAAATTATTTATATTATAAAGATTAATAATATGTACATAAATAAAATAAATACTTAATTACATATAAGTAAGATAAAAGGGCAACAATGGGCAGCCTTATTGTTAAATAACAATCTCTTTTAAGGAACTTAATTATTTATTTTAACATTTATTTATTTATTTATATATTTATTTAACTCTTTATTGCACCATAAATAAAAATATACAATGACAAGTAAATAATTCAAATGAAATACAGTAACATAAATACAGATTGAAATATACACATAAAGGTACAAAAGGCGGTCTTATCGCTAGGGCAATCTCTTACAGACAACCTTTAGTTAAGGGAGAACAGATAGAAAAGGGCAGGTGGCGCAAGAGTGAATCAACAATTTTCGTGCATAAAATACAAAAACATGTAATGCACAAAAATATCAAATACATATAATTTATTAAACTACTTACTATAACAATATATATACATACATACATACACATACACATACATATATATATATATACATACATATACACATATAACATACATACAAAATACATAAACATACACATATAAATGTATGTATTTAGCACACACAAGGAAATATGACAAATCTAGTCCAAAAATTACAAAGGAGTGGAAAAGAGTAACTACAGTGAAAGAAAATGTGATTTGACTTGTCCTTTAAACGAAGCCAAGGATTGCGCACTCTGTATAGACGGTGGCAGTGAGTTCCATAGGCGCACTGCCTGAACGGAAAAGGATTTGGTGTAGTACACGGAGGTATGTGCTGGGGTTTTTAAACGGAGACTATTTGAGGTACGCGAAGCGTGACTCTGAACTTCACCGAGAAATATAAATCGCTCTTTAAGATAGTGAGGTGTAAGAGGATTGAATAGAATGGAATAAAGAAGAGATAATATATGCCAATCTCGGCGTCGACGTATTGGGAGCCACTTGAGCTGAGTGCGAAAATTAGAGATGTGGTCGTATTTACGAAGTCCAAATATAAATCTAATACACAGGTTTTGGAGACGCTCAAGTTTATTAAGTTGGTCTTCGGTGAGATCAATGTAGCAGGTATCAGCATAGTCAAGGACAGGAAGGACAAGGGAGTGAGCAAGCGCAACTCTAGTGGCCATAGGTAAAAAATTACGTAATCTTCTGAGTGAGCCCACAATCGCAAAGACCCTCCTACTAATCTCTGTTATTTGGGTGCTCCAGGATAGCGTTCTGTCAAGATATATTCCGAGATCCTTTACAAAATCTTTATAGTCCACAGATATCCCGTCGAACATTATATTAGGCAGATTTTCCCAGCAAATTCTTGAAATATAGTTGGGGCTCCCGATAATAATAGCCTGCGTTTTATTAGGGTTTACAGTTAATCCAAATGACTTACACCAGCTCGAAATGTGTGCCAGATCTTTGTTTATTGAATATATTGCAGAGTCTAACTCATGAAATGGAGCGTGTGAGTAAATTTGAAGATCATCTGCATAAAGGTGGTAGGAAGAGCGAAGTTGAATAGTGATGGTGTTAATAAATAACGAAAAAAGTAAAGGAGATAAGACGCCACCCTGAGGTACACCAGCTAGCGTGCGACACCATGATGAAGAGCTATCTTCAGTATGAATGCGTTGCTGGCGCCCATTCAGGTAACTTTGAAACCACTCAATTACGGCTGGAGATATGTTGAGAGAACGCAATCTTCCTAATAATATATCAAAATCGACAGTATTAAAAGCATTACTTAGGTCTAACAATGTTAAAACCGTAAGCTGTGAGTTTTCCATACCATGACGGATATCGTCGGTGATTTTGACAAGAGCAGTAGTCGTACTATGACCGGCACGGAAACCTGATTGGAAGGGATTAAAAAGATAATTCTTGGATAGGAATTCATTTAGTTGTTGATGGACAAGTCGCTCGAGAGCTTTAGAAAGAAATGGAAGAATGGAAATTGGACGGAAGTCTGAAAAAGATGTTGGATTGGGTTTTTTAGGGAGAGGAAGTATATGTGCGTTTTTCCAGACAGAAGGGAAAACTCCCGAGGACAAGGAATTATTGAAAACCAATGTAATAATGGGAAGGACAATGTCAAGAATGGGAAGGATCATAGTACGACTTATGTCATCTGACCCCACAGCATTAGAAGTAATAGCTAGCAGGCTCTTCTCAACATCACAGTCCGCAACTGGAGTAAAGAAAAAAGGCGAATAGTCAGGGATTGGAATAGAAAAAAGGTAATTAATCGTGTTTGTTTTAGTGGTGTTATCAATAACAGCGGAAGAGCAGAAATGCCTATTAAGGCTGTTAATATCAATATTTTGGGAGCCATAACTTTGGTTCTTACCAATCCCCACCGACTTCAGAAATTTCCAAACTTTGGTTGGGTTGCCATTTTCGACAGATTTATGAAAGTGGCGTCGTTGAGCTTCTCTACACACCTTATTACAGTGATTTCTAACACGTATATACTGTTCACGATATTTTGTGGGATCAGATTTAAATTTAGACTTGGCTCTGTTCTTTTTCGCCTGAATGGTTTTAATTTCATCTGTCAACCAAGGTGCAGGTAGATGTCTAACACGCACTGGACGGACAGGCGCATGACGGTCGTAAACCTCAGTGATGAGATTATTAAATATTACGATCTGATCATCAACAGTATTGGCACTATGAACTAATGCCCAGTCCAGATCCAGTACTTCCCTTCGCAGAAGATCAATATCTATGGCTCCGAAGTTACGCTGCATAAGGATTTTGTGTTTATGTTTTGGGGGACGGGTTTTGAAAGAAAGAAAAATGAGATCGTGACAAGAGAATGCATCAGCAGTACATTGGCCATGCTTTGCGACGAGAAGAGGAGAGGAAACTATGATAAGATCAAGTAAAGAAGGTAAGCAATTAGGGAAAAAATGGGTAGCTTGAAGCGGTAAAATATCGAGATTGCAGGCGTCAACTACTTTCATGAGGCAATTTGATCGATAGTCATTTTTAAGGAGACAAGTATTGAAGTCTCCCATAATAATTGTGTGTTCATAAGAGGGAATTATGTTTTCTAGAAGATTTTCTAAAGGAAAAAAATAATTAATAGTGGAAGACGGACTATAAAAAACTCCTAGTAAAACTTTGGAGTGAGAGAGGGAGACTTCAATAAAAAGATATTCGGCTTCCTTTGAAGGATCAAGACTATTTGAAGAGCAAACTATATTATAGGGAATATGGGAACGAAGATAAATAGCAACACCACCACCACCCTTGCCAGTACGATCGTTGCGAATTAAATTAAACCCTGGTAAAGAGTATGAAGGGGACGGGAGACATGGCTTCAACCATGTCTCGGAGACAAGAATAGCGTGGATATTTTTTACATTGAAAGACGTTAACATGTCAGGATAATGTGCTGGTATGCTCTGCGCGTTAATATGTAAGACATTGAAATTGTTAGGAACGTCCAAGAATTTAGTTTGTAAGATTTCATCTAAAGATGTAGAAACACTGTGATAACTATCATCTGTAGCTGAGAAGATTGTATGGTAACTTTCGTCAAGTTCATCATTCATATTTGTGTGCAACAAAAATAATAATATAAATTATAATAAAAAAAAAAATAATAATAAATCAACAAAAGAAAATAAAAACTTAAAAAAAAAAAACAGAAAAAAAATGCAAATGCTACAAGGTTGCTATATCTACCCATCAGTGGAAAGTTATGTAGATACAATATAAAAGTTGAATTAAAATTACGCACATTATTTAGAGTAAAAAATAATAAGTGAAAATGAATGTAACACAATAAATATCTCAGTCACCCTATTTCATGTACATTATAATCATAGATTAAGAACAGTGCTTGTGGTCCTAGCCTTATACTTTTGACTGTTGACAGCTAGTATGATATTGACAGATACATAATATATTAATTGAAAGGTGTAGGTAGAAAAAAAAAAATTCTAACTCTAACTTAGTCTCTCTAATATGGAGGTATAGGTGTTCTTTGCTCCAATCTGTCAGCGGAATAATAGTCAATGTTTACTTTAATATACATTAATCAACGATACCTTCCTCAGTGAAAAAAACTATACATATAACAAAAAAAAAAAAAAAAAAATAGCGTAACGGATGGGCATTATTAACATTTAGTGATAAGCGTAGGTACATAAAACAATAATCATGATAGTACATTTAAGTCATGTTTAGCAACAATAACAATAAGATTATTTTAGGTACAATATCCCGTCATTTCTTCTTGTCCCGTTTTAGGCGAGACGAAGCAGCAGCAGTGACCTTGGCGGGGTCTGTCTTCATATTGTCATAGTCGTAGAATACTGACGGATCTATATATGTAATATTTGTTAGATCCTTCAGTATTCTATGACTGTGGCTATATAACAGATAAATTAGATATGTGACCACAATATTTTGAATTTCATTTTGATGACATTAGTAGTTCTTGAGATATAACACTGTGAGACAGTTCAACAAAGAAGCATCATAAATGTTATTTTGTATTGTTTTGGTACAGAACTTTAAATAGGTCAATTAGCCAAACTGTTAGTAACGGCATATATATATATATATATATATATATAATTATATATATATTTTGATGGGTGAAACTGGTATGGTAACTCCACCTGTGCTAACAGGATACACTGGTGGAGCACCAGTGAAGGGTGATAGATGAGAATGAAAACAGGCCAGTTAGCCCATCATGATGAATTCATCAGGAATTAACCATGATAGTTTCCAGGGAGAACCGCGAGGAGGTCAACCTGGTTGGGTATATTGCTAGCAATGGGATTCTCAGTCTCCATTACTAACAATGCCTTTCCCCCCAACGGCATATAATTAAGTTATTTATAATTTACCTTTATAAAAGTATCAGGCCAGTTTTTACTCTCTCGATGTCCAGCATACAACATGTTGCAGGCCAGCACAAATACTAGTGGATTCCCTTTGCTCTTGAATGCTGCACCTTGCTCTCGTTTTAGTAGTGTACACAAACTTTGTGTGACCACCTCATGTGAAAACATATTGGGCCTGATCTTTGTCAAGTACAACAGGCTCATGCAGAGGATGGGGTCAGGTTTGGAACGTTGAGATTTCAGCAACCTTATAGAACCAGTTAAGAGACCCAGCTGAAATCATTTCATTACATAAATAAAAATTGTTTAAAAAAAATATTATATACTTAATAAAATTTCATTACTTAAATAAATTGTCATTAATTGAAATAAATTTTCATTGCTTAAATAAATGAACACTATATAAATGTAACGTGTATGTATAAAATGTTTAAAAACTAAAGTACTAAAAAAAAGAATTAAAAGATTAATCAACATGTATTACCAATTTGTCAGAATTGAGTGTATCTAATGCCTGCAGTACATTTGGCACCAGGTCAACTGGATCCACCTCCAAGGAAGTACCTCCAACAGCTTCAGCTGGTGATCCAATTCTTGTCCTCTTAGCAGGCGGTGGAGCACCAAAACCTGTTGGCTCCCGTTTACGATCCACTCCTATTTTGAAATTGTATGTTATACAATTCTTTACTTATAAAACAATAATCTATTAATTAACACAAATTATAAATATTAGCAAGCAGAAAACTAACTATTAAAGCCTCTGATGAACATTCTTTAAACTTAACTAGCTAAAAATATTAACAGTTGTGATTGTGAAATCCATAAGGTAATTTCATCACAGTTTGGTCATTTATCATAGCTGTTTACCATATCAATGTACCTAGCTATATAAAACTTTATATATGTAAATTAGAACAAAGAATAACTCTTTTGTGAATCCAGGATGGTTAGTATTTGTACTAAATTTCACCCAAATACATTAGGTGTTTAGACATGTTTGAATAACAAATATTACAAGCGCTTGTATCAATATTATTAGAAGAGATTATATAGAACATTAGGACAATTAAAATTCAACCAAAACCGGTTGGATTTTAGACTTATTTCATACAGAATAGAATTCGACACGGTGGATAGATTATAGGTTATAACTTACCGCTAGTAGACGGTTTGTGAATATTACGCTTTTCAGAATCTCTGGAGACGACCACAGTGGACTTGCTGCCTAACGCAAAGATATCCTGGGGATGCTGTGGAGCCTTGCTTTTGGCTCCGCGGCCAGTTGACGGCATTTTACCCCGATCCATATCAAACCAGATATGAGTTTATTTATAATGTGTTTACGACGGCTAGCACATGGAAAATTAGTTTTTTTATTTATTGGATAGCACAATTTTATTTTAGTTTTTCTCTAAATATAACAGAAAATAGTCATGGTTTTATAATGATAGGTACACAAACAGTATGTATGTTGACAATAAACGTCATATTGACAATGTCTTAATACTATCTCGGTTACAGATTTATTATAATAAAATTTATTTTTAGCTGTGTGCCATAGATGAAGGATAATACCTGTTAAGTGCTGTCGCCTTTATATGTATTTAAATATTTAATCTACGTCTACACTAATATTATAAAGAGGAAAGATTTGTATTTTTGTGTGTATGTATTTGTAATGAATAAACTTAAAAACTACTTTACCGATTTCAAAAATTCTTTTACCGTTAGAAAGCTACATTCACCCTGTAACATAGGCTATATTTATTACTTGAAAAGATTAGGGATCTTTACTAAAACTTTAGTAACGTAACTGAAGGTGTAAAAAAAAATGCTATAAAATATCTGTCGTCGCGTGCGCTGCGGAAACTGTTGGTGATAGAAAAAAGTATGTTCTATAATATTGAAGAAAATATCAATAACTACAAAAAACTTAGCGATACTATACTATATGTCCAACTATTACTGTTATGTCACAATAATCACTTTTTAAAATGTTTGTGCCACCCGTGCAAAGCCGGGACTGGCCGCTTGTTAAGTATAATAAAAATTAAGAATTTTTTTCAACAACATTTATTATTAATTATTACAATGAAACAATTAGGTAGTGGTAGAAAATTCAAAGAAACAAAAACTTTATTCTTCTAACAAATCAACAAAGAATTTATGACAAATGGTAACAAATAATTATTTAGGTCTTTTCGTTTCGCGCTTCGACTTAAAGAATGCGCGTTGATTCGTTGGTCGTTGCTCTTTATTCTTCAAATTATTTCTTGTCTGTGACAACGATATTAGAGCATTCTGCAAGGAAACAATAATGGAAACTGTATTTATGTAAGTACTAATTATTTCTTTCTATATTTTTAAATAGTACCTACGTCCTCTACTACGTACGTCAGGTGTTATTCCTCTGTACCCTGTAAATTCACGCCATATCCCACCCTTCAAACCGAAACACAGCCATGCAAACACAACTGCTTCACGGTTGAAACACGAATTTTGTAATGAGTGGGTACACTGATTGTCACATTCAGTTTGGTATCTACATTTTGGCATAATTGCGTATCTTGAAACAAGTTGTGCTCATTTTAATGTCCAGATTGGTGGTGGCGTGGTGGGCCGGGTCGTTGAGCTACCTATAATATGGTTGAACACAACGATGGCTGGCTCATCCGTCATACTCGTGAACGAGTGCTACTAGTAAAGACTGGTCTGTTCAACAACACTGTGATTGATTGTAGCTTGGTAGCTTTTTTTTCTTTTTATCAATTTGAAGTTTGTGACAGTCATTTTATCCTATATTTTATTTGAAAAAAAAGCACCATCTGTGTTGCAAGCCCATTTTTCTCAGCTGAAATTTCATTCCGAACTGGACGGTGGATTAACAGAAAATAACTATTCAAAAATGGTTACTATTAAGTTTAATTGAATAAAAAATATTTTTATTTTATTTTATTCTGCATGTACCAGCGTACTGATAATGGATTAGAATCCGCTTATAGAGAGAGATCCAGATATATTTTGTTACTGTTTTGTTTCGTCGTTCAGGTGTCAAAATTTACTTAAGGACGACCGGTAAGGCAAGGCTGGTCTTGACCGTAATGGTAACATATATTTATTTTATGCGTGAAGATGGATTGGTAACCCCGTCTACGCTATCGGTATACGTTGACGGGTCATCAGTGAAGGGTGACAGGTGAGGATGATAACAGGTCAGTAGGCAGTTATAGTAGGTAGTTATAGTGATCATATGAACAAAAAATATATATAAAAGAATACACCCTGTATTCTTAGTAATGAGGTTGTTAAACCTCCTTACTAACCCTTAATCCCTACTCACTACTACTACCTTACCCCCCAAAACTGTAACATATTAGGCACGTACATCATCATCGTCGTCAGGTACGTAGACACGTGGCCGCGCTGCTGGTACACCGGTACGGCGCTTGAACGTCGCCGGTGCTGAATTGCCACGATACGGCGCCTCGAAGCGACGAGTTGCCTCGGGAGGCTGTCATATTTTTTTTTTATACAACTTAGAACGGCAAACAAACTGATGGCCCATCTCATGAAAAGTGGTAACCGTCGCCTATAGACATGAGCAGTACCACGGACATAACAGAGTATACTGTTTGGCCCATCATACCCCCCATGCGTTGCCATTCCTGAGGACTCAGGTGTTATGTACCCTGTAAATTCACTGCCATATCCCACCCTTCAAACCGAAACAGCGCCATGCAAACACAACTGCTTTACGGTAGAAACACGAATGGGGCAGACGTACCTAAGCAAACGACTTTGTACAAAGTCTCCCTCTGGTGAAGAAAGTTTTGAATAGATCGCTGTAACAGTCAGAGTTCTGAGACACCTTGCACCACTGACTCAAATCGATTACTTAAAAAAAAGGCCGTCAATGCATTGGCGAATTCCCTGGAATCGTCAGTGTCTATGGGCTGTGGTGTTCACTTGCCATGAAGTAAACCGCATGATCGTTTATCGCCCTTTCACAAAAGAAAATACATGAGACTTTTTTACCCTAATGATTATTTAGTTATTCTTTGGGTTGCAACTCTTTGGCATTTCTGAGGAGAGCCGCATTTCGGATTTTTTTTTTAATACACCTTAGAATAGCAAACAAGCTGACGGCCCACCTGATGGAAAGTGGTAACCGTCGCCTATAGACATGAGCAGTACCACGGACATAACAGAGTATACTGTTTCATCCATGATACCCCCATGCGTTGCCATTCCTGAGGACTCAGGTCTTATTCCTCTGTACACCTGTAAATTCACGCCATATCCTACCCTTCAAACCGAAACACAGCCTTCACGGTTGACACACGAATGGGACAGAGGTATCCAAGCAATCGACTTTTGTACAAAGTCTCCCTCTGGATTTACAGAGAATCGTCTCATATCCATTATCTAGTATACTTACTGCGAGCATAAACTTATGTCAATCCTTAATTTAATGATTACATCATCACCATCTTGATATCGGCTTGTAATTGTCCACTGCTGAGTATAAAGCTCCCCCTTGGGAAGTTTTACCAGTAGGGGTTTTGCCACGCTTGGCACTCGGGTTGGCAACAGTTAGGCTTTAGAGATGTTTTAAGAGGGACGTTTTAAGAGGCTGTCCATCACTCGCCCTCCCTTAATCGATTCTTACGACCACGGGAAAGGTTGGGGTGGCCTATTCTATGCCGGGACCACACGGTAAATGATTATATAACTAGAATCAATAGGTATAACGTAGGAACTAACTATATACATATATAATATTTGTACATACGTCAGGTTTGTTGGCACAATCGTCGGTGCTGTTGTCACTGAACAAGCTGAACACTATGCTATCTATCTCCTGGTTGACCTTACCGCCGTGACCAGCTTCCACTCCAGCTAGTTTTCGCGTGTTCATTGGCTTATTAATGTTCTGAATAAAATGAATATCTTTAATATTTAATTTTTACTTATTTTCACCAACAGTGTGAAGGGGCATATGTAGTCTTTGGTTATAATAACAGTATCTAGTATGGGGAGAGTCGGATGACTCTTAATAGAAACATTTCCACATGAGACAAATTCCTGCTATGTGAAGGTAGTGCCTTGGAATCGGATTTCTCATTATCTACATCTACACTAATATTATAAAGAGGAAAGATTTGTATTTTTGTGTGTATGTATGTTTGTAATGAATAAACTCAAAAACTACTTTGTCGATTTCAAAATTTCTTTCACCATTAGAAAGCTACATTCACCCTGAGTAACATAGACCATATTTATTTAATATTTAATTAAAAGTTTTATTTATTGTACTGGAACGCTAGCGCCCCTGCCTTGAGGAGGTGGGCGTTGATAGACACGACACAGTTATTTTTAACTAATGTGGCTGTTATCGTACACTACCCTACAATTGTAATTTTCTATGGTTTCAATAAATACATTTTAATTTAATTTATTTAGTCATCTTATAAATCACGTGTTGGTACGGTATAGAAAATTTTTTTTACAACACAGGGGCAAACGAGCATGCGGCTCACCTGATGGTTTTTTTTTTATACAACTTAGAATGGCAAACAAGCTGACGGCCCACCTGATGGAAAGTGGTAACCGTCGCCTATAGACATGAGCAGTACCATGGACATAACAGAGTATACTGTTCGCCCATGATACCCCCCATGCGTTGCCATTCCTGAGGACTCAGGTGTTATTCCTCTGTACACAGTAAATTCACGCCATATCCCACCCTTCAAAACATGGTAAGTGACTACCGCCACCCATGGTCACCCACAACACCAGCGGCATTGCAGGTGTGCTGCCGGCCTTTTAAAAAGGAATATGAACATTGAGGTTATCTGCTGCTATGTGGATGTCTACCTGAGGAGTGGTGACGGCAAGTTGTGTAGCGAAGGGTCGGGCATTGTCGTCGTGCTCGGGCGCTTCCCGTGGTTTAGGCGGCACCAGTGGCCGCGACAGCTGTTTCTGGATGTTGTCCATCGTGGCCTGCATGTTCTGGAATTTCTCTTGCAGACGCTCCTACAATATGCATGCAAGTATATTTTGCTTCTACCATCAGGCTTTTTCAGCAATAATGGCGTTAATTACAACAAGTATAATAAGTTCGTCTAATGATAAGCGGTCATCGCAGCCCCAACACATTTTCAAGGGGGGGGTGGGATTGTTAGTAATGGGTAGGTTAGTCCCCATCGCTATCAGTATACCTTATCAGGTCGACCTCTACGCGGTTCCCCGTGGAAACCATCGTGACTAATTTATCGTTGAATTCATCACGATGGGCTAATTGACCTGCCTTTTCCGCCTCCTCCTCTATTCTCACCTATCATCCCTTACTGGTGCCCCGTTAGTGTATACCGATAGCGTAGGCGGGGTTACCATTCCATTATCATTCATTAAAAAAAACACATTTTCAATACCAGAGCTGTTGTGCGTGTAGTCAATGCTCGTGAAGGTATCTAGAATCTACTCATAGCAAGCAGCAAGCAATAGATATATTTGCAAGTATCAGCCAGGCTGAGAAAATTAAATATTTTATTTTATTTTATTTTATACAACTCTTTATTGCACCATAAATAAAAATATACAATGACAAGTGAATAGTTCAAGTGAAATACAGTAACATAAATACAGATTGAAATATACACATAAAGGTACAAAAGGCGGTCTTATCGCTAGGGCGATCTCGTACAGACAACCTTTGGTTAAAGGAGAACAGATAGAAATGGGCAGAAATGGGCAGGTGGCGCAAGAGTGCCGTCGGAGATGTGGTGAGTGCGAAAGCGAACCCATGTCTCCGACATATGGCACCTCGAGGGTATATCGTCTGGTTTTTGGTGGGTACACCCCCACCTTACGGGGGGACTCTCACAGTACCCATTCACCTCCCACAAGGTGTATGGGTCTGCATAAAGCATTTTCTAGACGTTAAAAAAAAAAAAGGTGGCGCAAGAGTGAATTAATAATTTTTCGTGCATAAAATACAAAATTCATCATAAGAATAATTTAGAAGCGTTTACCACTGGACTAGAGGGAGACTGTACAATAGCCGTTTGTTTGGTCACCTGTGTTCCATTCGTGTTTCAACTGTGAAGCAGTCGTGTTTGCATGACTGTGTTTTGGTTTGAAGGGTGGAACATGGCAGTGAATTTACAGGGTACAGAGGAATAACACCTGAGTCCTCAGGAATGGCAACGCATTGGGGGTATCATGGGAGAAACAGTATACTCTGTTATGTCCATGGTACTGCTCATGTCTATAGGCGACGGTTACTACTTCCCATCAGGTGGGCCGTCAGTTTTATTGTCATTTTAAGTTGCAAAAAAAAAAACCTAGGTTCTTATAATGTACGTCATAAGTTTTTAGGGTTACGTGATAAGTATGCATGATCCTTTTGCATAGCTCTACGGGGTGCTGCATGTTATGTACTTACTTGTATATGTAACAGCTTATTTTACTATGTAGCAAGCAAATAAATATGATTTGATATTTCTAGTGTTGCAGGTGTCCATAGACTAGCCGTCGGAGACGTGGTGAGTGCGAAAGCGAACGAGGGTATATCGTCTGGTTTTTGGTGGGTAAACCCTTACCTTACGGGGGGATTCCCACAGTATCCATTCACCTCCCACAAGGTGTATAAAGCATTTTCCAGACGTTAAAAAAAATGTCCATAGACTACAGTTCAGTACAGACAATTCACCATCAGACAGACTGTATATCTGTTTGCCATCATTGAGATTAAAAAAAACTTGTTTAAGCACCTACCGTATTTAATAAAGAAAGAGAGAAGAACTGACTTTGTCAAATTTTACCTTCTCAGCTCGTATCTCCAGAATAATCGACATCTGCTTAGATGATTCTTCTTCTTTTTCCTGCAATGCATTATTAAAATAGTGTCGTTCAGTGTGCTGACTTTTGATACAATCGAACTGGGATTAAATTATAATCGAATACGCTTCAAATATACGGTAAGATAACGTCGCTTTCACATTTATTCGATTCGATCCCGATTCCAAAATCACCCGCCAGGACCTTGCGTTTATATCGTGTAGCGATGCCTACAATGTATGGAAACACCATAAATTTCACAACATACGTTTATTATCGAAACGGAATTACATTTTGAATGCTAGGCGTAAGTGCGTGAACAAGTGCGTCGCATAGAGACGCTCCAAGAGCAGAGGGCCTACCATGAAATGTTTTCCGAAATTTCGGGTCCGAACGAAACGCAAATTTGATGTTCAAATTACATGATACGTACCGTTTAAAAATATTAAAAATGCTAAAGTATCGTTCCTTTGGACTTTTATGATAGGATGTATAACGAACGAAATGTTAAACTCTATTTATTGATCCGATTTTGGTATAAACAAAAACACGAAATTGAGTCCGAAATTTCGGAATTTCACTTCATGGTAGACCCGCAATTTCGTAACTGCCAGCGTCGGCGCCGCCAAGTTAACGATAACGATACCAAACTATGCTTATAAACTATTGTGTTATCAGTGCATGTAAAGTGCTACGATACGATGAACATTTCAGATAGAATATGTCAATCATGCTTTTGCTGAGTATTTTTATTTTCTCACCCTCAGCAGTACTTCAAGACGCTCAACTTGCTGGGCGTGCTTCCTGTCCTTTTCTCTCCAGCTATCTTTCTCAATTTCCATCTCTTTGCGCAGTTTATGTAGCGCAGTCTCCAGCCTGGCGCTGGTGTCGACAGCCCCCGTCACCTCACACATCAGCTGCGCTATTGTTCCAGCTTTGCTGTCCAGCTCTTTGTCTTTGCTTTCTATAGCCTCAATTAGTTCTGCGATTCTGGCGTCACTTGCATCTCTGGATGATAAAATATATTTTGCTTTTAAAACTTGTATTGAGAATCTAATGTTGTGTTTATGTAATATTTCAACAACAGAAAGAAGCCTGCTTAAAATACATGGAGTCCTTGATGACCATAGACAAATCGACCAATATCAAGGTGATGACTATGTTTTATGAATAAATAAAAAGAATATTTAAAAATTTTTATATATTATATATTTTATATTACTGCAAACATACATTTTTGACAAATATATAGGTATTTATATTAAAAAAAATATTTTGAAAAGATACCTGTGGAATGAGTTATATGTCTTTGGATTGCTATTACAAATTGAAGTTAACATACATACATATCTGTCACGCGTGTCTCCCGTTAGGGTAGGCAGAAACAATGGAACGCCAAATGCTTCGATTCAAACAAACCTCTTTCGCTTCTTTCACATTCATCAATCTTTTCATAACGGTCGCCAGTTACGGGCATTTTTAAATTGGCCCTTCTTCAGCACGTCGCATATTTGGTCAACATACGTCCGTCTAGGGCGGCCCCTACGGACATCTCCATTCATTCTTGCTCCATAAATCTCTTTCGTAATTCTTCTTTTATCCATCCTCTCCAAATGACCAAGCGAACGCAACATTCCTTTTTCGATTTTTGTCACTACATCGTCTTTCAGTCCACACTTCTCTCTAATCACACTGTTTCTTACTCTATCTTTTAATGTAATACCACACATACTTCTCAGAGCTCTCATCTCTACAGCATTTATCTTACTTTCATGCTTTTTCTGCCATTGAAGTTAACTATGTAGAAAAAGAGTGTTAATAAGAAATGACTGTTTCCAACATAACCAGCTTTAATTATTTTAACACTATGTTGATTATTGGAATAAAGATACTTGTGAGTTTGAAGGTTGGTATGCAGCAGCTCGATGCTTGCGGACAGTTCAGCCACGCGTGCCTCCTCAGCGTTGTTCTTCGCCGCACTGCTTTCTAGTTTAGATAACAATTCTACCTTCTCCGTTTCGATATTGTTCAATTGTATTTGCAAATTATTTATTTCGTTTTCTTTCATAATTATTACCTGCGAATGTTGTTTCATAAAAATGATTAGGTATTTTTATTAAAAAGATCATAAAATGTTAACAAAAACTAATTCTACGCATTCGAAATAGCGAGAAGAATGCACACATTTAGTGTTACAAAAAGAAATTAAAATATCTCACAGCATGTTTGTCATCGACTTCTTTTTCTACCTTCTCAATTTTATCTTGCATTTTCAAAATTTCGTCATTATTATTAGCAATTGTTACTTCGGCTTCCTATGAAATGTCAAAAAGTGCTCATTTAGCCTCCATATTTACTTTTTGCTTTATTTTTTTATTTCATTTTGCAGAGCAAAATGTATAATGTTAAAAAACTTAAGTACGTACTTCAAGTTTGCGCTGTAACTGGTCGGTATGTCGTGCGTTTGCAGCGTAGCGCTCTTCCACCGCGGCCAGTTGCTCTTGCAGTTGTTCGTTTTGTTTGCGCACGCTCTCTGTGAATGCCTCTTGGTTGTTCAGTGCCCGTTTCAGGGCTTCTATCTCCTCTAGCGCTTCTTTTAAACTAAACAAAGAATGGTTTTCCGCTGTTATTGATAGGAATGGTTTGGAGAACATTTTTATTATATTTGTTATAAAAACCTAACTCTGGTTTGCTTATACACAGAATGTGGACGCTTTCTTTTTCACACATATATCTAGTTTGATTTGTTAGTTTAAACTACCTATTTATTACTCTTTCTTCGACTTCTACATCTTTCTGTCCAAATTTTTTAAATCCGTTCAATAGTTTACAATAATAAAGAATTTCCTTATTTCCAATATGAATATAGCTTCCTTACTGTTCCTCTTTCTTCGTGTAAGCACTCTTCATCTCGTTACTCTGGGTGCTGAACTCGTTCAGTAGCTGCTTCGTATCCTTTTGAAGTTGTACAAGAGATACATCTTTCTGCAAATAAAAAGAGAAGGAGTATAATAATATGTATAATGCAACTGCTTAGCTGTCCAGCTAGTACATTCAAGTTTTTAATTAAAAAGACTGCTGCATCATTTAAAGAAAGTTTCCAATTGATTTTATTTATATTTGATTGTACTTTTTTTTATACAACTTAGAATGGCAAACAAGCTGACGGCCCACCTAATGGAAAGTGGTAACCGTCGCCTATAGACACGAGCAGTACCATGGACATAACAGAGTATACTGTTTCGCCCATGATACCCCCCGTGCGTTGCCATTCCTGAGGACTCAGGTGTTATTCCTCTGTACCCAGTTAATTCACATTGTACACATTGATAATACATAAAAATATGACAGAGGTAATCAAATGTACAAAGGCGAGCTGAACTCTAAAAGAGTTCTCTTGCGGCAACACCCAAAGTAGAAAGGAGCATCAATGTCAGCGGATGGAGCCGTGTACAATATTGGGACAATTTTCAAACAAAAGAAGTAGATTTGTATTTTTTTTAATGTAACACGATATTTTTAATGGTGATAAATCAATTTCAGATGATTTTTTTTTTTCAAATAAAATAAGATCATGTAAACCATTTGTCGTACACTACCCTACAATGTAATTTAATAAAAAAAAAAAAGAATATGGTTCCAATAAATACATTATTAAACAATAAACTGAGTTGTAACCCTTATGGCACCAAAGGAAGAAAAAAAAGTTACTTTTGTTCAAGTGCAATAAAAAAAAATCTAAAAAAAATAATCTTAATACAACATGGCTGTAGGTGATCCAGGTCGAGTAAAATGCTCGACTGAAAAAGGAAACAATTTAGCACTTACCATGTTGAGCTCTTGCTTGACTTGCTCTAGCTGCTTGCGTAGTTCGACTACAGCAGCGGACGATTCCTCCTTCTGAGCCTGTGTCGTCGCCAGTTTAACTCTTGTATCGTTTAGTTCACTCTCTATCTTTTGCTTCGACTCGCTCAAGTATTGTATCATTTGGTTTTGGTGTCCGTTTGTTAGTTTTGCTATAAAAAGTATAAAATTGTCAATCATATTCAATACGTCTCCGAAGTGATCAAGTCGATTGCTTGGGTACCTCTGTCTCATTCGTGTTTCTACTGTAAAGCCGTTGTGTTTGTGTGGCTGTGTTTCGGTTTGAACGGTGGGATATGGCGTGAATTTACTGGGTACAGAGGAATAACACCTGAATTCTTAGGAATGGCAACGCATAGGGGGTATCATGGGCGAAACAGTATACTTTGTTATGTCCATGGTACTGCTCATGTCTATAGGCGACGGTTACCACTTTCCATCAGGTGGGCCGTCAGCTTGTTTGCTATTCTAAGTTGTATAAAAAAAAATTAGTGCATTTATTGACGTTATCTTTAGAAAAATTCGATATGAGAGGCTAATTAAAAAATATCCTTCTTTAGAGATACAATTTGGATCAGGATTATACTGAAGTTGCAAATAAGCATACAGCCCACTTGATGGTAAGCGGTTACCGTAGCCTATGAACGTCTGCAATATCAGAGACTTTAAGTGCACCTTGCCGATCCTGAAAAACCCTTTTAGCTCTTTTTTGAAGAACTTTTGATTAGCAGTTGAAAAATAGGTAAATTTCTGCGTATTGATTAAATGTTACTGAATAAAGAATGGTACGAAATTATCAGTGAAACGATTAGAAATTATTGTGATCCTGATATCAGATTTAGACATCTCTCACATTTTTGACCCTTGTAGAACATAAACGTGAGACATAATCTGGAGAATCCAATCGGTGAACATCTAGTGTCACAGCTCGGAGTACCCAGATATGACCAGATTTAGAAAGGTTCACATAAAGATCGTAATGTCAATTTTGGTAACGGTCTTACAATATTTTTGCTACTACGGGGCCAGCTAAAGCGTCATCAATTTCAGATCTTTGCAATTTCATTACTTTTTTTTTATACAACTTAGAATGACAAACAAGCTGATGGAAAGTGGCGACCGTCGACTATAACATGAGCAGTACCATGGACATAACAGAGTATACTGTTTCGCCCATGAAACCCCCTATGCGTTGCCATTCCTGAGGACTCGGGTGTTATTCCTCTGTAAATTCACGCCATATCCCACCCTTCAAACCGAAATACAACCATGCAAACACAACTGCTTCACGGTTGACTTGCTTTATTACTTTACTTACCCTTCTCTTGTAGACTCTCGATTTTCTGACGGTTCTTTTCATTTAGCTGCGTTTGTTGTAACTTTAACTCGCTGACAACCTGACCGAACTTCTGGTACGCTTCGTAAAGACTTGTTTGGTCCGCTTTGCACCTGGCCAGGGTTTCTTTAAGCCGCTCAGTATAGTTTTCCAGCACATCACAGATCTCTCTAGTGCTGCTCAATCTGCATTATTGGCATTGAGATTTTAGAATTTCAGGATAGAATTGTAATACAAAATAAAAAGAAAAAAATACGAGCATTTAAATAAAAGATATGTCTAGTATGAGTCGAGTCTACGTAACCCGAAAAATTTTCTGCATCGAAAACTTATTATTGCTAATGGTAAGTATTTTATTTATTTATTTATTTTACACTGTATTAACACCAAATAAAAAGAGAAATAACAAACATAGTAAATATTAATGAGAAGGCGGCCTTATTCATTAAGACAACCTTTGGGTAGAGGACATTGAGAAAAAGACAAAGAGTAAAGAGGTGGCGCACTATTATATAAATATTATCATATACAAACATATATAGATACATACATAGTACTTATCTATTCAAAGTATTTTTTTATTTATTCGTTAGTGCATGTATGTGTACATGGCGGACTTAATGCTGAAAGCATTCTCTCCCAGTCAACCTTAGGGAAGTGTCAGAATACAGGGATGGGATACTAGTAATAATAAATACATACATACTACATACGTAAACTAGTTGTGTTTGTATGGTTGTGTTTTGGTTTGAAGGGTGGGATATGGCAGTGAATTTACAGGTACAGAGGAATAACATCTGAGTCCTCAGGAATGGCAACGCATGAGGTATCATGGGCGAAACAGTATACTCTGTTATGTGCATGGTACTGCTCATGTCTATAGGCGACGGTTACCACTTTCCACCAGGTGAGCCGTCAGCTTGTTTGCCATTCTAAGTTGTATAAAAAAAAATCATACATACCAAAAATTACATATACAAACAAATAAACATATATATGCCCAACAAGTACTGGCTTCCCGTGAAACGGTAAATGTAATCACTTAACTATAGACATGAAAACACAGACAGATTTTTTGGATAGATATAACAATAAATACTAATATAATAATATACACTTACGCTACCGTACGTACAGTACTGTTTTATATATATATATATATATATATATATATATATATATATATATATATATATATATATATATATATATTCTACGACTATGACGATATATATTTTGTTTATTTTTTAATGGATGATAATGAAGTAAGCCCGCCTGCGCTTATAGTATACGCTGGCGGGGCACCAGTAAGGAATGATAGGTGGATAATGAAAAAAGCAGGTCAGTCAGCCCATCGTTATGAATACACATGGAGTTCAGCTTGATGGTTTCTAGGGGGTACCACGTGGAGGTCGACCTGCCAGAGTATATTGCTAGCAATGAGACTTGTAGCCCGCATTACTTGTAATCCGTTCTCCCCTGTGTAGATATCTACGTGCAGTAATGAATCGTCTTGAAATATTTATTATGATTTCTTTTTTCATATTAAATATCTATGCATACTTAATATGAAAGTTACTTGTTAAGCGTGTCAGGGCGCAGTCTCAGCTCGTCCTGGTATTGGCCGGAGATAGCTTCATGTTGCATTTGTACTTCCACCATGTTTTGTTGCAATCTTTCATGGTTGCTTTCCACCTGATGCAACTTCTCCTTCAGATCCCAATATGCCGTATCCTGAGCAACCTATCATACAAGATAATAGTAGTAAATTGTTGTCTACCAAAATTATTACATTCTAGAACTAAGGGTTCTGTAATAATAAATAAATAAATACAACATTCGGTTTTTAATTACGTGCATTTTTATATACATTACCAGACTTTGCCCGCGACTACGCTTGCCTTTACGAGCAGCATTCGATTTTTCGCGGATATTGTTTGGAATCATTAGCCTAAATCTGAAAGTTCTCATGTCTAACTTCTAAACTGATGAAATTTTATACAAAATTCTAACGCCCACTTCTTTATTTAAAAAAAAAAAGTCCTGTCCATGCTACCTGCATGAAGAACTTATCTGCAATATTTTAAGATTTCAAACTCAGCTGCTTAGGCTGCGAGTTGATATATGGGTCAGTTTGTCAATTATTCAACGATCTTTTTAATACTTATGAGTAATCTACCTTTAATTTTATTATTTTTGCTGCTTCTCGAGACACTTTCTCACGGAGATTTTCAGCTTCCGTATTCAATCTTTTTCTGCTTGCCGCTTTAGTAATTTCATTAATATCCATATTTATTATAAAGATAGATTTTTAACTTTGAGTAGGTAATGATATTAATTTATTGGAAATTTGCCAATAAATTTTTCGTCTGTTTAACACTGAAGAATTAAATTTGGCGGGAATTGTGGAAATTCGGAATTTTTTTTTCTTTCTTATGGCACGGCACAAAGTGCATCCGCCAAAAACAAAGTTTGGGAAACAGCATTTTAGTAAAGGAGTTTTGGACGACGGAGATTAGGATAAGAATCAGAAAAGTTGAATAATGAATAATATAAGGAAAAGGACAGATACCTAAATAGATATTACAATATATTTAACCTTAAAAATATACATATATATGTAAAGTACATAAACAAAGAAAATTTGCAACTTAATATTATTGATAACAATAAAAGAGGAAATCAAATTATATACTTCTAAATTATCAAGAAACAATAATACTGGAACTGATGTAGGAAAGGGAATACGGAGGGAAAGGAGGGAATTGAAAAGAACAGAATGGTCATAGAGAAGACAATTTAGGAGAATGTGATTCAAATCACCCACATCTGTGCCACAATTGTACATATTATTGTTCACAATTTTTAACTTAGCCAAATGAGAAGGGGAACTCACATGGCCAAGTCTCATCCTAATAATAAAAGACGTAGCATGTTTATTAATACTATTAATACGGTAAAACCATGGTTTACAGGGAATATAGGCTGAATACTAAAGTAATGGCGGGCCTTAACTTGACAGCTAGAAATTCGGAATTTTTTTTTATAGAGAAAGTTACATTTTATACTTTAAGAGGCGGTACTATCATTATGATATCAATATAGAAATAAAAATTTATGTAACCACCTAGATATATCAATAGAACAACATAAAATAATATCTGTAGTGTTATGTAACTCTTTATAATTTGAATTTGTCAATAATATCTATAACGATAGATATCTTAAAACTTTGCTACTACATATTGTAAAATTTTAGGCAGAGCTCCGCTGGCTGTATTAGTTACGATCTACATGTACAACGGCGAAATGTAGACGAAATGAGAGAATTAGTAGGAAAATGAAAGTTCAATTTACAGTATATTATATGTTGTAAAAATTTTTAATGAATTAAGTCGGTTCCATAGATTTTACACAAACATTCTTTTGTTGGAAGTAACATGAGCTTGATTTTTTTAATATTGAGATATTGACCAATAAATTATATAATATAGTCAAATCAGAAGTTACGTTACATATTTTATTGCCTTAAAACCACCTCAAAACTCAATGCTTGTGAATTAAAGACTAATTTATTTAAGCGTCTAAAACATTCATCTATGAATAAGCAATCATTATAATTTCCTTTTCGTTCAAAAATAACGAATACTATTACTTAATCTATGGACTTCTTACAGCTGCCAAATTGTCAAGTGTCAAAGTCAGTTGAAAATTCACTGAGCTGAAGAAAACTAATTATTAATTATAGAACGTAAAAGGTATTTTTATTATTTAATATTATTTAATTTATAATGATTTAATCAAAATAATAAAAAAATAATCATATTAGTTTGTATTAAATATATTTGTGAAATATCTGACGGCTATTTGTTTTCCAGTTATGTAACTTAGTAAGGTTATCTTTATAATTTCTAGATGATCGGCTCATCCCTTGTTACTGGTTTGCGGGCGGCACGTTCCTCGGTCGTGTTCACGAGGAACTTGGCGGCGGCTCCTAAGGCCGTAGACCCTATCCAGCAACTTTTCTTGGACAAAATCAGAGAGTACAAACAGAAGAGCTCGTAAGGACATTCTTATTAACTTGTACCTTTTACCCTTTAATATTATGTATTACCTTATTAGCAACAAAATAAATACTATTATTACGTTATTGAATATACATGAGATATTTATAGGCGACGGTTACCACTTTCCATCAGGTGGGCCGTCAGCTTGTTTGCCATTCTAAGTTGTATAAAAAAAATTCCTAGCATAAAACTGTTGAAATTTTTGACATACTACAGCTACAATCGAGTCTTAAGTTGTTTTTAAATCATTATAGTCAGATCATTGAGGACAGGATTTTCTTCTTTAAAAAAATTGACACCAATCTGGCCAAAATAATTTGGGACTAACAGGGGAGTTGAATCGGTCATCTGAATAGACTAAGATATTGTCCTACATAATATTTGCTTACATAAAATACAGTTCAAATGACAGTTAAAACTTCTGTGTCTCTAAATTCAAATAGAAGTATTATATTGGAATTGATTCAAATAGATATATATTAGGTGAATTATATGTATCAGTAACATTAGAAAATAATAATTAATTTATACATAATTATAATGTGTTCTAAATGAAAGTAATATTCTGTCAATATTCCCTTAAAATTCACAGTTTTTATTACTT
Organism: Galleria mellonella; assembly: GCF_026898425.1. Classification (NCBI taxonomy): domain Eukaryota; kingdom Metazoa; phylum Arthropoda; class Insecta; order Lepidoptera; family Pyralidae; genus Galleria; species Galleria mellonella. The sequence goes on from NW_026442138.1 coordinate 940,067, forward strand.
TTCGTGGTAAATTATTATGCATGAAATTAAATTCTTCTACATTATTTAATTAAGTCTAGAATTAATTATTTTAACAGATATCATAATATAATACAAAGTGTTATTCCTATTTTTACTGCAATAAAATTATTAACGAATATAAAAGCTCGTTGTTGGATTTAAATTTTAGAAATAATTCTGTGGAAAAATGGGTGAGCATTATTTCTAACTTTGTGTTAATATTTCAGAGGTGGAAAATTAGTCGACCCAAGTCCATCAATCGAACGGGAACTCAAAACAGAACTAGAGAAGTTGGAGAGACAATATGGTGGTGGTTCCGGTGTGGACATGACTGCATTCCCCTCATTCAAATTTGATGAACCCAAACTGGACCCCATTGATGAACAGGCCCCGCAAAAGTGAAGAGTTTGATGAAAACCATAGTTAATTTATACAGTAATTTAAAGGAAATGTCTAATGCATGCATACATTGTATATGTTCAGTAATTTTGATGAATAAATTATTGTATTAGGCAGTTTGGTATTTATTAATATTATTTTGTTTATAAGCTTTTTTTTATACCTCTGAAGTGACAAACAAGCATACGGCCCATATAATGATAAGTGGTTACCGCGTGCATTGCCGACCTTAAAGAAACTTCTTTACTCTTTTAAGATCGGCAAACCCAAAGGTTTCACTTTCTTCCTTCTACTTGTGATAATCCATTATATAATCACTCGACTTGTTTCAATAAGTATACAGTTCATTCTGCGAGCTTTGCTCAGCCATATCACTTATTTGTCATGTTAAAGCTATTTTTGATATTTATGGCCATGTAGGTTTTTATTTAAATTTTATAAACTAAATGTAATGGAAATTGTTAGTACATAGGTAAAACAGTTGTTACTAATTGTGATTTTTTTTAACATACGTATCTAATTGATCTTATCATAAGGTCATGCTCTTTCATAGTAATAATTATCTACAAACATTATACAGCTGTCGATAAAAACGAAAAAAGCTTTTTCTATTTTATAGAGTTAGAAATATTCTTGGATTCATTAACATTAATATTATTAAGTATTATTTTAATATCCAGACAAAATTATTATGAAATATACTGTTAGAAAACACCGTCCAGTGTTAATTCCGCCATATGTACATAGTTTCACTGTGCTAATGTTTAAATAAATAATATACAGAAGTATGTTTATAGTTACAAAAAAAGATATAAATCGTTTGATAGTAAACAGTTAAGTAGATATTTTTTACAAATACGAGAATTTACAATGTACTTCTGTATCTTTTTTATTTTGCATATTACATTTACACGCATTTATTGACGGCCCTTTGCCACACCACAGAATATGTAATAGTTCTTTGTACTCGTAAATCAATTTTTACGTAGTCTCTAAAAATAAATAGGGAGTTTGAGTAGTGTGAGAGGAAAGTTTTATTTATGTCACGCAATATTTGTTGGTGGTAGCGTGTTTAAAACAGAGGTAGCGAGCGAAAGGATTCAAAATCGTAATATTCAGCGACGCCTGATACAGTTGAATAGCAAATAGTGTATTAGTAAATAAGTATTTAATAGTTCTACAGGCGTTTATGTCTGATTTCCGATTAATCAAATGGGTAGTTTTTAAATTAATTATTAATGAGTAATTACAACCAGATCGTATAAATCTTGATTAGAATGCATTTTTTTTTTTAAGTTTGTTCATATATTTAGTGTGGGTAAGAGCGTGTTTAGCATCTCGTTCACTCGCACGTTATGGTTGTCGGCTAGCCTCGTGTTTGGCCCTCATACATTCCAGCGATTACTCCAGTCGCCACGCCACGCCAGTGACGCCAGTCAGTAAGCAACAGCGGCTAACAGTGTACGCGCTGTGCGTCACGGCTCCGTGTATGACACTATGGCTGCCGGTTTCGTCGGCTCCACAAAAAGTTTTCCATTCTCCTTCGATGTAGATGTGGATGAGGAAGATCAGGGTCGTAGAACCCCACACCTCAGCAAGCGTATAGGTGAGCATAACAGGATTTTCATATGAAAACAAACACATACCTACTGTTCTACGTACATGAAATAGACTGTGTTTACATTTTTTTTTTTTGTCTAATTAGCTTTTACTATTTGCATATTATATACTGACCTACATTTTTTTTTATAATTACATTATTTTATCTACCTACTTATTTTATTCAAACATAAGACATTAGTTTAAGTTACATTTAATTCAGGTATTTCTTTTGTGTTTACTTACTAAAAATTGTTATTGTTCATTAATTAAAATTCCACGACAATTCTTATTGTTCTTTTAATTCCTATTACAAATAAAAAAAAAAAAAAAACTTTACAAAGCAGTTATTTATACTAATTCTAAATAAGCTAGTTTTATAGCAATGGCGTTTTAATATGCTGCTTTTTATATGACCTAATTATACCTACGTATCTAGTTATGAATTAAATCATACATAATAATTAGGTATATAATACCTATTGCTATTCAAATGGAATGCAACGCCTCATCTCAAGGCCGGGCTTCACAATACACGTTCTTGGAATAATAACACAGTCGTCAGCTGTTTCTATACATATTTAGGTATACGGGGCAATAAGGGAACCCTCTCCCTACTTATAAGCCGACCAAATACACTCGTCAGCCGTCTATTTGCGAAATACTTGAAAAAGAGCACTTTTGCAATCGGCTGAGTAGCTGGATCGATATCCTGGCGTCAGCTGAAGGTGTTGCGGTGTCCGCATGTGAAAACACTTAAATTATATAAGTACACAAACGATGTTTTGGTTAAGCTATTTAATAAATTGTAAGCAAGTGCCTGGGTAACTAAATACCAATCAAATCAGAGATCGATTTCTTCCAATTAGAATTTTACTAATACAATATGCATAAGTATTATTTTACTTTTATTTTTATGAATTACATTTTAATTTTTGAAATCTAAAAATCATATAATGTATATACATAATAACAATAATTAGGAAATTATTAAACTTTTTTATATGTCTAGCGTTTATTTATTAAATAGTTTAAAATAGATATATATGTTCAGACTCGGAATATGTTGTTTTGTGCTCTACCGCCACTTAGCTGGTCCATTTTTTTTAATTATTTAAAGGGTATTTACCCTATCTTGCAAATAAGAGTCGATTTCGGAGTATAGTGTAAACAAATAAACACGGAATTTTTACATGACTGGCTAAAAAAGGAGTATAAAATTTTTAAGATTATAAGTTTTTTTATTCCATCATAACTTCAAAATGCCAGAACAGATTTGGATGTATTGGGTATTAATAGAATCTTTATATCATGCCGAGTTACATTGTCTATAATTTTTTTTAAACAATTATTTTGGCAGTGCAGTTGAATTTTTAATTTGTGTATATATATTGAAGACTAGTCATTTCCCATGACGTTGCTCGCTGTTAAGTGGAGTAAACCGCAACACATTAGTGAAAACTGCGTTTAAATTGGTTAAGCCGTGTTTTAGATTAGTGCGCACAAACGTACAGACAAACAGACAAAAAATTTTAAAATCATTGTTTTGGGATCTATTACGTTCATAAAGCTCCCCTATAATATGAAATGAAATGAATTTATTTTGCTAGAATGTGGGTAGTAGTAGTAGAATAGTTTTTCTTATATATCTTCCATCTACAGACAGCGATCAGTTAGGATTTTATTATATGTATTGATGATCATAAAAACTCATTCAATGTATGAGTGCCCGTTGGGTAGCAAAGGATTGCGAGGCGCTATAGAGCACGCTACAATGGCACGACTGCACTATTTAAAAAAAAAATCGATAAAAGTAATACGGCAGTAAATTCTTATAGATTGCAAAAAAAAAAATGAAAATTAGTCAGCAAAAGTGGTGAAAATATCGAGGCACATAAGATATAGAATATAAAAAAATGCCATAGATGAACTGAATAACTTATGTCACATATTTTTCGCCACATCTGCCCTTCATACGCTTTCTGTTTTTACCTAATGGTTAGCTGGTAGAGAATTCCATATGGTATTAAGCTCGCCATTTGTACAAAATTTTATTGCGCAATAAAGAATAAATAAAAATAAAATATAGATTATAAAAAAAAAATGCTATAGATGAACTGAACAAATCATAATGAGAACTACTTCCTTGTTGGTTTATTTAAAAATAGAAGTGGGCACTTAAGATAAATTTTGATAGTACCGTTTTGAGTGCTTCAAATTGAATATATTAGATTTGATATGATTCTATGTATCATATATTGTTTGCTATAACTAAACAATGAAGATCTTTATTGTTTAAAAGATAAGGAAGTATAATTTTATTATTTATGGTAGGAATCTACCTCTAGATAATTTGCGGTTAAAATAATGTATAATAATAAAAAAATAAAGTTAAGATAATGTACTTATACAATCCTTGTACCACAGAATCAATATCAATCAATACATAGTATAAAACAAAGTCATCTCGCTGTCTGTCTGTCCCTATGTATGCTTAGATCGTTAAAACTACACAACGGATTTTGATCTGTTTTTTTTTTTTTTTAATAAATAGAGTGATTCAAGAGGAAGGTTTATATGTGTAATGTAATAAAGCGATACTGATAATTTCAGAGATTTCTAATGTGATGTCGTAAATAAACACTTTTTTGCACTTACATTGTGAACGCTGGCTAAACCCTACATAAATAAACCCTATGAGATCGATCAAAATAATGTACTACATAAATAAAAAAATATATACATTCGAAATTGTATTCTATAGTATATTTAGTATCAGCATTGCACCCGTGCGAAGCCGGGGCGGGTCGCTAGTATAATAATAGAGGAATATTAGTAATATTTCGTACTTGCAAAGCGGCCTAATTAGAGCGGATTAATTAGTATCTGAATTTGGTAGGGTTATACGGCCGTATAACATTTTCTATACACTAGCCTGCTATGAATTGTCAATTTTATCAATCCTTCTATGTAATTCCTTGTTTTTAGTTTACTCTACGCAATAAAGAAAAAAATATAGCAGTAATGTATTGTCTATGGTGATATTCAAATTGAAGGAGGCATACCTAGTATTAAAACCAGACAAATAAAAAGTAAAACCATAGCTTAGTAACAGATTCTGTGGTAACAGAGGCTTAGTCTGTGGCATAGTAACGAAATAATTGATTAGGGTATACATAGGTACATTGATATGTTCATGTGTGGCGCCGGGTTTTACTTATCAGATAGTATATAAGTAATTATTATGAGATTACATAATTAAATTAAATAGTTGCGATTGTGATCTATTGTTTTTATGGGTGATGAAGGAATGGTGAACTTTCTTGAGCTAACAGTGTGTTTTTGAGGCATTATAGAAGAATGAAAAGTTGATGACCTTGACTCACTTTATATGTCGTAATGCATCCGAAGAAATGAGGATAATGTTTCTAGAATATTGAACTTGGGCTAAAATGATTTGAATAAGCATGGATTATTTAATAGAAATTTGCTGGAACAGATAAAACAAGGCCTTTCGTTACGGGCTTGTTAAAATTTTTGTGTTAATGAAGCTTTTGTTCCCGCCTTTAGAATATAGTTATAGAAATAGATTTGTAAGAAATAAATATGTCTGTAAACGATTGTGAAAACGATTGTTTTTGCATCCATGTATGGCTAAAATGTATAATCGTAATGATATAATATGTATGTATTCACTCATAGATCCAAATAGCGACTATTACTTTGCCGACTAAACAAAGTTATCGAACTATTGATAAGATAGGAGGCCCGTGCCAGCGGGATTGGCCGTTACGGTGTTCTATAAATAAACAACAGTCACCATGGAAGGTTACCGTCAATTTATAAGCCTGTTCACATGTATAGAATACTTTATAGCATTTATAACGTCGAAGTTTGCTTTTTAATTAGAGAAATAAGACGAGTGCAGTAGAATATTCTAGACTTATCTCGTATTTGAGTGAAAAGTTTAGTGATAATAAATCATTAGTATTCTTATCAATGGTGATTATCGTAACGTAAAGATATTACAAATAACAAGATTTAAGTATTTGCAAAGTTGAAGAGGTTAAACGCCGAACTAACACGCCACTTCCCGTCAAAAGCGGCCACTGACCTATCCCAGTCAATTTGTATTATTAGATGGAGCATTCCAATGTTTTTCCGCAACAGATGTTTGTATTTTGCCGCATCTTTACCTGTCACTTAGCAACCCGGCAGTAATATAAGATAATCCGTAAACTAACAATGTTAAATAGAACATTGTGACGTGCACACAAAGCCGGCACGAGAGCGACGGCTCGCCGTGCCAGCGGTGCCAGCCCGCGCTCCTCAGTATACTCCCAGCATTGCCACAATAACAAACTATATTAAAATCAGTGCCGCGAAGTGATTTTAGTCTGTGTGTAAAAGGTTGACTCTGCTAGTCCGAGTTCCCTTGGAAAATTCCAGGTTTATTTGCGCGCAAACAGGTGCGTACCGCGTAAGGCGGTTGTGATTAATTCGAGTCGATTGCTGTTGCAACTGCGAAGTTCCCGCTGGCCACATATCAACGTGTATAGACGGTATACGGGCGTCGTATTTGTCAATTTAGTAGTGAACGAGTGAACTGCGACAGTTTTATTACAAATCAGATACGAGGAACACATGTTTACTGCGTATTTTTACCTTCTAAACATGTTGGTGCGTTTGATTATGCAACGTTTTAGATACATCTAGTATAGTTGTAGACACGCAATATCAGGTAGATAATAGAGTTACAAAATAAAATACCGAAATTGTCATCTCACATCTTATCATAGATAAAACATTTACACTTTTACTATGATTCTATGATACCTTTTCAGCTATTTGTTGAATGTTCACTTCCATAGTGCTTGTAGTACGACAATATTACTGAAGCGCAGTACGTTCATATGAAAACAAATTTATGAAATTCGATAAGCGAGACTAGTTTGACAGAATCACTCAAGTGTTTACAAGGGCGTCGTAAATACAGGGGAACGTACCTACCTAAATTCTATGGTTGGTTAACAATTGTCAAAGCATGCTGCGTTCACGTGTTTAACGAGTACCTATTGTTGATACAATGATATTTTATGTACACATTGTGGTTCAGTTAAAATTAAGGCCTATAAAATCAAAGATAGCTAAATCCAAGACTGTCAAATGTTTAGGAAACTACAAAAAACTAATATTTTGGCCAAGGATATGGGATATAGAATATTCTATATTTTAAACCAGATTGAAGAAAAATGGGATTTTAGTAATAATATAAATTTAAATTAATAGAACTTTAAATTAAGAGCAATATTTGAGTATAGAGTGAAAATGAAATCAATTTTATGGCGTTTAGCTGCTTTTGATTTTATAGGCCTCAATTGATGACTGACACATAAAGGCGAACTTGGAAGAACAAAGTACACAGAATTAAAATTAGGGCATAGAATCAAGTTAGAATAGTGCAAGAACAAAACAAATAAAAAAATTGGTCGCGAATTCAGATGAATAATGAAAGTAGCACTGCTATATATGTATAGCACACAAATATTAACAGATATAGACAAACATACACGCAAAAAAGAAATAAAAGAATACATATACAAAAAAAAAAAAACTAAAGGAAAACATATAAAAGAAGTACCATAATTTTTCATTTCGTGCGTGTGCCACAGTGACACAAAATGATGACAACTCAGTTTATTGCTTTGTTCCCATAAGAGAAGATCACTGGTATTCTTTTGTGGCCAATAACTTTAAAGAATACTCATAAACTTATCATATTACGTTCACGTTAAACTAAAAATTCTGAAGTACGGTTAAAATGAGAATTCTCTATCTTGATGATTATAACACTTTTATTTGGGGGGAAAGGGATTGTTAGTAATGGAGATATATATATATATATATATATATATATATATCATCAAGCTCACGTCTACACTTCTACAGGTAACTGAATGGTTTTAAAGGAAGTACTCGTATCTATTCACACGTTTCATCTGTATCGAGTGTCTAAATCTATACTAGAGGTTTTTTTAATGGATGATAATGGAATGGTAACCCCGCCTGCGCTAACAGTATGTTCTGGCGGTGTGCCAGTGAGTGATGATAAGTAAGAAAATACAGGTCAGTTAACCCATCGTGATGAATTTAGGAATTCAGCACGATGATTTCTAGGGTGACCACGCGGAGGTCGCCGTGACAGGGTATATTGCTAGCTAGCTAGGTATGGTTTACATTACTAATCTAGTCCGCATTACTAGCAATCCTCTATTTCCTCTCATGGGCTAAAATAATATATCCGAAGCCGTAAACATATCACAAAAAATATAAATAAATAAAAAAAAAGGATTATCATGTTTCTTGTATTACTATTGTATCACTGTGTTCTTTTCTCGAAGTTAGAGAATTAAATTGCGATAAAGTAATTGGTTTGATGATACACAATTGAAAAATGTACGATATTTTAATTTTGTCTAAAATATAAAGCGTGACTAATATTGGCTTAGAGTTGAGAAATTTAAGAAGTGAGTCACAATAACATCTGCATATTCTTGGGTCTTCCGATTCATTTACAATATTTTACATTTGCTTTTAAAATATCTATATAGATATTTCTATTTTACTTTTATTTTTTTTTAATAAGACTTGCTAGTTATTTGTATACGATTTATTACAATTTCTACAATTACAATTGACAACAAAGACCATTTTTCCTTCTTACCATAAACATTTTTTTTTTCATTTATTGTGACTTTGGCGAAAGCCATCAGCCTAAATGTAACAAATACAAGGTAACAGTTACCATAAACAATAACATTATTTTTTCTTTATTACACACCAAACATAGACAAATAGTGATGTCAGTGCACTAAACATAAAAATATAAATGTACCCGTACACTGTCAAGAGATAAAAGATAACAGCTAAAGTATGCTCGTATGTTTTACTAAGGTTGGTACAGATATAACTATTATGTTAGGTACAGGACGACCATGTAATTATATCAGAAACATGTCTACTGTGGAATCATGTCTATATTAGTGCGTGCATTGCAATAAAAAAAATTAGTATGTAAGTTCATAGACGGTTTATTGTTCACTGCTGAACACAGGCTTCCCACATTAAGACGGTTTTGAGAGTAGCTGCCATACTTGGCAGGCGGATTGGCAACCACAGTTAGTCTTTGGTGATGTTTTAAAAGGGACACTGCTGTCCATTTCTCGACTATTAAATTCCTTTAGTCGCCTCTTACGACACCTATGAAAAAAGAAGGGGTGATTCATTCTATGCCGGGACTACACGCCAATTATGTCATATAGGGATGGAGGGGAAAGGGATTGTTAGTGCTGGAGACTGAGAACCCCATTGGTAGCAATATACCCAACAAGGTCGACCTTCTCGCGGTTCCCCCTGGAAACTATCATGGTTAATTCCTGATGAATTCATCATGATGGGCTAACTGGCCTGTTTTCATTCTAATCTATCACCCTTCACTGGTGCTCCGCCAGCGTATCCCGTTAGTGCAAGCGAAGTTACCGTTACCATACTATTTTCACCCATAAAAAAAAATATGTCATATTAATTGTCAGTTATTAGTAAGTTGAAAGAATGAATGAGTATACTTTATTTGCATTATACAATATAGGAAATAAGCAAGACAATTTACAAACACAACGATACAATTGTATAAGTACAGTGAGACGGTCTTATTGCTGAGAGCAATCTTTTCAATACAACCTTAAGGTAATGGACTAATTGTTGTACAAGTATGTATGATAGTGTAAGTTGTTAATCTGTTTATACGTCACCAGCAACCTCGTCGTATCAACACTTCTCGCATTTGCATTTCATGTTTATGATCTGTCGCCTGTAATATTGTTTATTGCGTGTTCTGTGTCAAACTGACTCTACACATTTTCATCCTCCGTTCAATAACAAATGACGACATGTGAATAACAAAGTGACGAGTCGCGGATAATTTCTCTTAAGTACGTACATATATATTTGCCGTATCTACTTTAGACTTCAAGGTATATTTCCGTCGATTTTTATTCACACCGCATTGCTTCAGTCGTTGAAACCTAATAGTTTTTTTTTAATGGATGATAATGGAATGGTAACTCCGCCTGCGCTAACGGTATACGCTGGTGGGGCACCAGTGAAGGATGATAGGTGAGGATGAAAAGGCAGGTCAGTTTTTTTTATGCAACTTAGAATAGCAAACAAGCTGTCAACCCACCTGATGGAAAGTGGTAACCGTCGTCTATAGACATGAGCAGTACCATGGACATAAAAGAGTTTAAAGTTTCGCCCATGATACCTCCCATGAGTTGCTATTTCTGAGGACTCAGGTGTTATTCCTCTGTACCGTGTAAATTCACGCCATATCCCACTCTTCAAACCGAAACACAGCCATGCAAACACAACTGCTTTACGGTTGAAACACGAAGGTACCCAAGCAAACGACTTTTGTACAAAGTCTTCCTAAGTTGGCCTATTGTGATGAACACGCCTGGAATTCAGTACGATGGTTTCCAGGAGGAACCACGTGGAGGTCGACCTGATAGCATATATTGCTAGCAATAAGACTGGTGGTCCGCATTACTAACAAACCCTTCCCTAAACGCAATAGTTACACGGTTTTTTGTCATCTGTTGATTTTATTACATTTTTGATCGAGCATTCAGTTTAGTGCGGTACAAAGTTGCTGACATTATTTATTTATTTATTAAAATATTGACTTTTTTATTTTCATAATTTATTTATTTATACTTTATTGTACACAACAAGTTATAATAATATAATTTTTATTAAATAAAGATGTACAACAGGCGAGCTTAACTCTGTAAGAGTTCTCTTCCAGCAAACCCTGAGTGGAAAGGAGCATTAATTACTAACGGGCAGTGTGTGTACAATAGTGTTAATGATTTTTTTTTATTATTAAATTAATTATATAAATGAAATCTTAAATCGTCGTATTTAAATATGAACAGCACTATAAATGGACGTCACAAGGTACTGTGATACCTATGGCAAGCATGAGCGCTTCATGCGTTTAAGATCTTGAAACTCTTGATAGCAGAGGGCGCCATCTATGCATGGTAATAATATTAATTTGCTTACAATCGATAAGTTTTGTTAGATTTTGCAGAAGAAATAATTTCCTAATGTGAAGCTAGTTGCTTGCGTGTAAATGTTTGCCAGTCACGACGTTGTTTATAAGTTTATTTCCATCACAAAGAGGTTTCAATGACACGCTCTTCTTGCGATTCTGAGGTGGGTCTTTGACATCGTATGTACGCGTGGCTCACCGGGATCGGTGGGCGTCTGGCGTGATGCCCCTGCACTACAAATAACTCGATAGCGCTCGCTATTGCTACCTCATCGTGACGTCTAAATACAAGGTTAGACGAATATTATAATTAGTGTAGTGCAGTTGATTAAAGAAAAAAACTCACGCTCACGTCTATCTACTTCTTCAAAAGGGCGGTAAAGAGGTTTCTTCAGGGTCGGCAACACGCGATTAATGTCCCTGGTATTACAGGCGTTCATAGGCTACGGTAACCGCTTACCATCAGGTGGGCTGAATGCTTGTTTGCCGCCTCAGTGGCATAAAAATAATCTACTTCTCTAGGTTACCTATTTTGACGTTCTCTTGTCATTCTGATTTGATTTCCGTTGGGCATATTTGTGTTTAATGTGTCTGATCTGTCTAGAATTAATTGATAAGGTCGTAGGTCTTTGTGGCGAATGAATGCGGCTAAAAAATTCTGGACAGAGGGCGCTACCCTTTAATTAGTGTGGAGGGGAGGGGTAATTGTTAGTAATGGAGACTAAAAATCCAACCTTCACGCAATTCCCCATGGAAACTATCATAGTTGTTGTGTGTGTGTAACTATGTTGTAAAAAAAAAGTTAAATCCTGATAATACATCATGATGGGCTAATTGAGCTGTTTTCAATATCATTGATCATCCTTCATTGGTGTCCCGTCTGCGTATACCGTTAGCGCAGGTGGGGTTACCATTTCATTTTCACCCATCAAAAAAAAAAGTCTCTAATTAGTAGCTAGTACAAATAATTTACATTTATGAAATGAAATGAATTTATTTTGCTAGAATGCAGGTAATTGTAAATGAAAGAGGTTGACATTTCCCGTATACATTCAGCCTCTATGTCGACGTGCAAATCTTTAACAATATAAGAAATTTATATATATTCTACATTAGATTTCCTTTCATTAGTCACATAATACATACATGATTTATTGCAGTAAACAGAAATTATTATTTGCAAAGTTATAACCGTTGCATGATTCACGACTGACGGATTTGAAGGATGTTTTAAAATAAACAGAAATTCATATCGTTAATATCGAGTACCTACTTTGGTGGTCAAATATCTCCCATTCACTGTTTAATAACGTTTTTCTAACTAGTAAAGTGTGAGTATTAGTTCGCGGAATCTGTCTTCGTGTAATTGCTCACGCTTGAAGTATGCTGAATTACGAATTTTCCGTGACTAACTGAGGGGTCGCGTAAAAGTCTTGCTAGTAAATAATTTTACCTAACATAATCATCTGGGGGGAAGGGATAGTTAGTAATGCAAATTTAAAAAACATAATCACCTGTAAAATTTATTTTTTAAACATGTGTCCAACATGCGAGGTTACTTTTTTGTAGGAACCTGTTTCTTCTGAAAAGCAATAGCCAGTAGAAGCACTGTTGTATTTTTAAAACTATGACAGTACAGTCTATAATACCATGTGGCTTATCACTTTTTGCAATGACCATGGGAGCAGCATGAGTTTAAGAGGTCGGTGGTTATAGAATAAAACTCGTGTCTTTATAGTGGAATCCAATTCATGTATTAACAGATCCACAACTTTACAATTTAAGTACATTTGTATTTATTTATTTATTCATTAGTACAAATATGTGTACATGGCGGACTTAATGCTAAAAGCATTCTCTCCCAGTCAACCACAGGGAAGTGTCAGAATACTCGAATGCGGTACTACTAATTATTGATATACGTACATACTAAAATTACATATATAAACGAATAAATATATATGAATAACAAATATACTTACACATATATGATATATACTATATTATACACGAATTTGGGAATAATGTAAAGCACTTACTGCTCGGATAAAGATAAAAAGTGAGCGTGGACGGTTTTTTTGAAAGACGGTTTAGTCGGTAGTCTCTTAATGGCATCAGGAAGCGCGTACCAGAATCGTGAAGAATGTAGGAGAAAAGAGTTTGAAGCGTAACCAGTACGGTGAGAGGGGAAAGATAATTGTACATTTGTATTAAAGCGATTTACCAAATTATATGTCTTTACAAGACAATGTTCAATCAACAACTGTCCACTGTTGGTCGTTTTTTCTAGTTTTTATTGACTATTTTTGGCGGGTAGATAATTATTACGAGAATGATAAATCCCTATTTTGAAGTTAAATCAGCAACGGTGGCCTTTTTTTAATGGATGATAATGGAATGGTACCCCACCCGCGCTATCGGTATACACCAGCGTGGCACCAGTTTAGGATGATAGGTGAGGATGAAGTAGGTCACTTAGCCCATCGTGACGAATTCAACAAGAATTGTTCACGATGGTTTCCAGGGGGAACCATGTGGAGGTCGACTTAATAAGGCATATTGCTAGCAATGGGGCTGTCAAATTCCATTGCTAACAATTCCTTTCCCCCCGCAACGGTGGCACTTGACAACAGTTACGTTATGATACAAATATAATAAAATATTGGTTTTCTAAATGTGAAGACGCCAACATGAGTTTATAGGGGAGAAAGGGATTGTTAGTAATGGAGACTGAGAATCCCATTGCTAGCAATATACCCAACCAGGTCGACCTCCTCGTGGTTCTCCCTGGAAACTATCATGGTTAAATCCTTATGAATTCATCATGATGGGCTAACTGGCCTGTTTTCATTCTCACCTATCACCCTTCACTGGTGCTCCGCCAGCGTATCCCGTTAGCGCGGGCTGAGTTACCATACCATTTTCACCCAACAAAAAAAAAAAACATGAGTTTATATTTTGTCATGTTGATGTCATTCATCTGTACTTACCTATATTATATTTTCATTGTATAATATATGAAAGCAAGTCAAATCTCCCATCGTAATATATTCTTTAAGAATTAAATATGTATGAAGCTCCAGGCTCCAGTACGTACTAATAATCTCCTTTCCTCGTTGTATGTGTTTTTTTTTTCTATGGGATATACATTATAATGGATGGGTAATAAAAAAACTAGACGCCGACTAGACTGCGTTGACAGAGCATGCACTTTAGCCAAAAAGAAATGGGTAAATTAAATTTATTTAAAAACGGGGGTACCCCCAGCATTAAATTTTTATATATAAAGCTATTATTTATTTTTTGGAAAACGTACAGCTGAATTACAGTCAATACATAATCAAATTTATATCTATGTTAAGCCATGAATCGTTTTCACATTTGCGTAATGACACAATTGATCGGTTTTTATATATGCAAAATATATACATACATACATATACACACATATACATACACACGCATATATACATATATCTATAATAATTAAAAAGTTCAAATTTTTCATGAGACACCTTTTAGCTTAATATATAATAACAAAACAAAAGCAATATAAAGCAAAACAACTTTGCAACAATTAGGTACATATACTTACGTTTTATAAGTAGTTAAACGCATATCTATTATTGTTTCGGCCGTTAACTGTCCACCGCTGAACATAAGCTTTTCCCATAAGGGGAGTTTTGCTAGTAGTTGCCACACTTGGCAGGTGGATTGGCAACTGCAGTTATTTCTTAGAAATGTTTTAAGAGGGACGCTGTTGCCCATCTCTCGTCCTCGCTTAGTCATCTCTTACGACACCTATATGATAGAAGGGATGGCCTATTCTATGCTGGGAACATACGATTATAACTATATAAGTAAATAAAAAGTAGATTGAAAATAGAATAGTAATTCTGTATGCATCTGTATACGATATTAGTGGATATAAATGCATCGTTAGGAGAAAAGAGATTGTTGGTAATGGCGTGTAAAAATCCCATTGCTTGAATTTGGACAGGACTATAACAATTTTTTTTATACAACTTAAAATGGCAAACAAGCTGACGGCCCACCTGATGAAAAGTGATAACCGTCGCCTATGATATGAGCAGTACCATGGACATAACGAAGTATACTGTTTCGCCCATGATAACCCCATGCGTTACCATTCCTGAGGACTCAGATGTTATTCCTCTGTACCCAGTAAATTCACGCCATATCCCACCCTTCAAACCGAAACACAGCCATGCAAACACAACTGCTTCACGGTTGAAACACGAATGGGACAGAGGTAGCCAAGCAATCGACTTTTGTACAAAGTCTCCCTCTGGTGAGATGATCTAGCCACCTAGTTGTTAATATATATTTCTACAAGTTATTTTCTGTCCGCTGCGCTGATTGACTCTGACTATGCGCTGAAATTTATTGATTTGGAATTTTCTGGGGATAATATCGTCTCATTGATTCCAGAGAATAGAACAAATAGCATTTATGTATATTGTTCTAAGAATATACAGACAATTTGTAAGATAACTCCATAAAATAAAAAAAAATATTAAATTTACCATAACTTTTATATTCTCTAATAGCACAACGTAATGTTAGTTTAATAATTATTTAAGTTGGTACAATATTTGTAATGTGTGTAGGAGTGAATTTAAAAAAAAATATGTTTTTTGAAACATAGCATTGTTTATGGCAATATCTATTATGTATAGGTGACGTTAACCACTTTCCGTTAGGTAGGCCGTAAGTTTGTTTGTTATTTCAAGTTTCATAAAAAAATCTGTAAGGTTTACCACAGACAGGTATATATTATAAATAAAGAAATAAATACTTAAATATAAATTCTAAAAATTTGCTAGTTTTTCATACAAAATTTCAAGAACAATGTAAAATTCATGTCAATTGTAAGCCGATTTAGATAATTAATTTTGTAAATTTATACAGTTTATGATATTAATTATTTAATTAATTGAAGTTGCTGAATTCTTTTTCAACAGACCTTTTAATTTTAACAGGTTTTTAATTCGGTTGTATTATTTTTTTTTAATTCTTTTTTTATTTGAAAGGATATATTCTATGTCCTATAGAATTTTATAAAATCGGTTGACGAGTTCAGTTTTTAAAACAAAATAACTGGTATTGCCACAGTTGAATATTTTTTTTGTGTAATACAATTTAACTATTGCAATGTAAGTTCAAAAATTAGCTATATAAACTACAATTACAAATAAAGAAAAAATATCCTTATATAAAATAGTTATTTTAGCATCGTGGGTTTTTATAGAATCGTCGCTAGGCGATAACGATTTGAGATTATTCACTAATGAGATACTATTTTAGTATTGCCATCTTTAAAAATAATTTCTCGTTTTACTATTTCGGCGCGAACGAATCAATATAACGGGGAGATATAAAAAGATTTCATATGTCAGTCAGTGACTTTGTTTCTGCGTATATCAAAATAGACTGTTACAATATGCACGCTATTTCTTTACTTCTTTCTACTCAGGGTTTGTTTGAAGAGAATTCTTACAGAGTGAAGTTCGCCTGTTATAAATCTTTATTTAATACTAGCGGCCCGTCCCGGCGTCGCACGGGTGTACATTTTTAACATTTCCGTTCACTGCTCTGCTCCTATTGATCGTAGCGTGATGAAAAGTATACTATAACCTGCCCAGGAGTATGAAGAATAATTGTACCAAGTTTCGTTAAAATCCGTCGAGTAGTTTTTGTTTCTATAACGAACATACAGACAGACAGACGAAAATTTCACTGATAGCATTTTTGGCATCAGTATCGATCACTAATCACCCCCTGTTAGTTGTTTTGTAAATATATTTCATGTACAGAATTGACCTCTCTACAGATTTATTATAAGTATAGAAGATAAATTATATGAATGTATTTTCTTTTTGTGTACAATAAAGTATAAATAAAATAAAATGTAGGATGATCTGAAATTGAAATTGTACATAGTATCTCATATTATATTTGTTTTTACTCGACTGACGAATAAAGGAGGGTAATATTGTTTCAAATTAGGTATATATCTACATGAATTAGACACATACGGACATGAATGCTGTACCTATCTCAAATACATTTAGTAAGCTTACTTATTGTACCTTTTGAACTTTTTGCTATAAGTTCACAATAAAAATGCCATACGTTTTGGGAAATTTTAATGAAAAATTTACATAATATTGTTATGTGGTCACTAGACGTCATGTTATTCGATTATTAACCGACATAAATACATTTTATAGCATTCACAGTGTACTGGTACAAATTCGATACATTATTTCTTTATCTAATCACGTTATGACAGTGTTAATGGCAAGGTACTCGTATTAAACCGCGACGGTAATGTGCAAATAATATAATAAAGAATCTGATAAAACCATTTATTTTAATTTTAAATCTAAACTACTAAACCGTTATTGATAAAAATTCTATAGGACCAAACTGTAAGTATAAAAAAAGATTTTTACAAATCGCGTTACAAGTGATAAAGTTATGACATAAAAATATAAAAAGATATCTATGTCTAGACCACACGGGATAAAAGAATATATATAATAATTATTAATTACATTTTTATGTAACTTAGAATAGCAAGCAAGATGGCGGCCCACTTGATGGAAAGTGGTAACCGTCGCCTATAGACATGTACATGGCAACGCATGGGGGGGGGGGGGTATCATGAGCGAAACTGTATACTCTGTTATGTCCATGGTACTGCTCATGTTTATAGGCGACGGTTACCACTTTCCATCAGGTGGGCCGTCAGCTTGTTTGCCATTCTAAGTTGTATAAATAAAAAATGTACGGCATTTTATAATATTATAGTATCCCTTCCAACAATGCCTTAGTAAATAGTTTACAGTTATATTTCAATTCATACACCATTATCTTCTTCCTGTTATTTCGCGAAATAGGATCGAGCTGGACCTATCTGTTTGGGCTTGTTTACCCGCAGTGCCCCACATCTAGTGCAATTTTATCATTAAAAATCAACTTATATTGATTTATATAAAGTGAGCGAGTTACTACGTAGGTATTTTTCAATGTTTTCACTAGAAAGTGATATAAAACTATCAGATATAGAACTATTATGAACTATTGTTAACAGTTATCTGATAATGATAAAAGATAGGTCAAATATTAATATATTTTTTTTAAATGTACCCACATTTTTTTTTATACAACTTAGAATGGCAAACAAGCTGACGGCCCACCTGATGGAAAGTGGTAACCGTCGCCTATAGACATGAGCAGTACCATGGACATAACAGAGTATACTGTTTCGCCCATGATACCCCCCATGCGTTGCCATTCCTAAGGACTCAGGTGTTATTCCTCTGTACCCAGTAAATTCACGCCATATCCCTTCAAACCGAAACACAGCCATGCAAACACAACTGTTTCACGGTAGAAACACGAATAGGATAGAGGTACCCAAGCAATCGACTTTTGTACAAAGTCTCCGTCTGGTAGATTAGATATTGTTGAAATAATTTGTCCTATATCGGGTAAAATATATGCAGACTAACATTTTTTACTATTGTCCATCCTTATCCAGTCTAACTGCGGTTGCTAACCTGCTTGCTGTCAAGTGTAGTTACTTACAAAACCCGCCAATAGGGACAGTTGGACAGTCAATGGCTAATATGGTATGGCCTTAGATTATAGGTATGGCATGGTAACATACTTATAAATTTATATCCATCAAGTAGTTGATTGATTGATAAAGGGGGAAATAATAATTCTAAAATAAGTAGTAATATTAATATGTGAATTATTAACTTTAATATATAAAAATTGTTTGTCACGGTGTTCATTCACATTGATTTCCGAAATTGCTAAATTGATTATACTGAAATTATTATAAATAAAATAAGTTTTGTTTGTTCCAACTTCACATATAAGAGGTAACACAACTTTTGCTGGGGGAGAGGGATTATCAGTAATGATGAGGTGGTCCCAATTGCTAACAATATACCCTGTCTAGTCGACCTCCACGCGGTCCTTATTGGAAACTGTCGTGGTTAATTTTTGTAAAATTAATCACGATGGGCCAACTGACCTGCTTTCGTCCTCACCTATCATCTCTCATTGGTGACTCTGCTAGCGTATGCCGGTTGTTTGTAAAATATGCTGGTTCTTTTATGTATATACTATTATTTATAATAATTATATTATATTAATTGTAAATAAAATTGCCGTCTGTTGACTTGATGTATTGTCAAACTATAATTGTCAGTATATGTAAAAAAAGGTTAATTTTGAACACCGGTAACGCAGACGGGATTCCAGATTCATTTATGAAAAAATAAACAACGTTTGCTGGCTACTGATTGAACAGTAGGTTCATAAAAATCAAATATCGCTCCAAAATCACAGAAGAGCATTCCCTTAAAAGTTGCTTATCGTACACACGATCCAAAATCACAACTGTCTCCTTTTAGTGAAGGCAAAGGGAACTCGGATTACTTAGCATTGGTGCAATATATAAAGTGATTTAAAAAAAATATTTGGTGAACAATATAATAAAATTAGAGAAGTGAGTGATTAAAAATGTCGTCAAGGGGCGTGCAAGATGGCTCGAGGTCTCCGAGAATTATAATGGATTCCTTTTTTGATGACGGAGGTAAGAAATGATCGCAACTTTTTTGTATAGTTTCTATTTGCCTTTGGCTTTGCTTGCATTGGTTGTACATGCTTTTGTAACGTAGGATATAATAGTTACATGGATTGGAATTACACGAATTCGTATTTTTTTTTATAATGGGTGAAAATGATACAGTGACCCCGCCTGCGCTATTGGTATATGCTGGCAGAGCACTAGTCAAGTCGAGTCCAGTATAATAATGCGTTTAGGGTGCTGTTGGGGCTGTCCCGGTTTTCTAGTGCGTGGGGAATGTTCGCCGAGGCGCGTGTTGATTGTTTCTACGCTACTATGCGAAAGCGGTGCACATCTCTGATGCGTAGGGTCCGGGACAGCTCTAACGTTATCTTGAGGGTATTTGGGGCACGTCCAGACTGCCAGTATTTGAATCGTTGCAGAATGATTCATATACTGGCTAACATACAAAAAAAGTAGGTTAATTTAATGTTATTTATTTATAAATGTAAAAATTTAATTTTAAATTTAATTTGGATGCCTTTATTAAAAATTATTATTATATTATTATTATTATAGGTGAGGATGAAAGCAGGTCAGTTGGTCTTGGTCATTCATTGTGATGAATTCAACAAGAACTGATCACAATGGTGGGGGGGGGGGATTGTTAGCATGCAGATTACGTGACCCACTGCTAGCAATATACTGTCAGGTCGAGCTTCACGTGGTCCCACTGGAAACCATCGTGTTGAATTCCAGGTTTATTCATCACCATGGGCACACTGATCTGCCTTTTGATTCTCACTTATTATTCCTCACTGGTGCCCCGCCAGTGTATACCGTTAGCGCGGGCGGGGTTACCATGCTATAATTATCCATAAAAAAATCACGATGGTTTCCATGTGGTGTTCAACCTGATAAGGTATATTGCTAGCAATAGGGCTTCTAAATCTCCATTACTAACAGTTTTCTCTCTTACGGAGTCGAGCCTTTTTTTTCACCAGTCTCTCACAATTATATTTATAATTTGATTACTTTAATACAAGCATGTCTCATTGTATCTCACTGTGATGAATTGTGAAGAGAAAATAAATCTATTTATTATTATTATTATTATTATTCATTTACGTAAACTGTGATAGTTTATGCAATTTATCTCGACGCTTTGACCAGTGGGGTCTCTTTTGAAATTCATTTCAATAGATCGATATTGGAATTGAAATGTTTCATGACCTGTTTGACATTGTTTCCATGATATATTTTTCGTTTTTTATTTGTAAAATCTACTTCTTGCTTTATTTGTTTCTTTATTTACAATTATAAAAATAAAAAATAAAAGAATTCCGTCGAGCCGGAGTTGAACCAGCGACCTATGGATTCCAATTATTTATCTCTACAGTCCACCGCTCTACCAACTGAGCTATCGAAGGAGTGACGACTCTTTCGAAATTATAAAATGTGTTCTACTCTATGATTGTGCAAACGATAGAGTGACAGTGATTTATTTTTTGTTCGAGACACATTTATTGTAATAATTTATAACGCTTTTATAGATTGAAGATTCTAAATTGCTCTCGAATTCTTAGTAAATTACCGATTATTTTTACTACGCCATGAACAAAATATATTATGACACTGTCCCTTTGTCGCTAGACGGTTTAGTTGTACAAAAGTCTTTTAGATTTAGTCAATTTTAAGTATTTGTTATGTTCTTTTTATGTGCAATAAATAAATAAGTAAATTGGTTACAAGTTAAAAGATACTTTAATCTTTTTAATATTTTGATAAATGTTACATTTATATTCCTTCGAGTGCATCTAAGGTCTCTCGATGCCTAATATTTCTTGTACTGTTTTACGAACATTTTCTGTTATCTAACTTTAACCTTAATGTAATAAATATACAGACGAGACATAAATAACAGTTTACAAGACCATAGTGAAATAAGAAATAAAAAATTCAACAAAATGCGGTGTATTAGTGCTTTAGCCAACTTTTTTCACATACCACGGCAGAAATACGAGTGCTCGAGGGGTTTTAATAATAGCTTGATATTTCTAGATATTGACAGTATGATATTTAGAAGAACAAACTAAATGCAATAAGATTAACTTCACAGATTGACTTATTACGCAGACTTAATATATTTATGTGATATGCGGTAAACTAGGCTACAGAAATAGTCATTTTGATTAAATTTGATGGCATTGATGGCATGATTCTTTGAATTATAAGATAAATGATTTATTAAAAAGTAAATTTAGAAACTAATAATATTAATAAAAAAAATATATTGGCACGTTACAATAGATCTAATAGGAACATGTCGTCTTATATTCTTCACAATTTGAAAACTGACTGCTGACTTAACAAATGGTTAAAAAAAAATGTTTACTCTTTAGATACATCATCAGATTTGTCAAATATATGATCTGTCGTACGTCAAAGGGATTCATCATTTGTTCGTGAGGTTCTCTTATTGTATTCTTGTTAAATGTTAATAATTATTAGGTTTGTCCGTAAGAGATTGCTTTTGGCGATAAGGTCGCCTTTTGTGTATTTTATATATGCACACTACTTGTATATATTTCTATTGTGCGCAATAGAGAGTTAATTATTATAGCAAAAAAAAAATACATTAGATCTTTTTTATAATACGAATATTACTATTTATAAACAAAAATGTATATATAGTTCATATGGGATTAAAGCTGTGAGAATGTTTTTTTTTTTATTTATTGAATATAGCAACTATTTAGTAGTTTACTGAGAATAGTGAGGTAGACTTTGTTACAAAAAGACATCAGTTTTAATTTTAATTTTTTTGAATTGGATATGTCCTTCCTATATATGTAATGTACTCGTAATTGTACTCATTTCTAGAGTTAGGTATCTGAAATGTGTCTGTCGTTGTGTATTGTATATACTTATTCGCTTTTTATAATAATTAGGAATTTTAGGTCTCACCATATTATGATTGAGAAACAATACTACGTGTCACCATTTCTTTTGGGATTTAGGTATACAATATACATATAAATAATGTTTTTAAATTTTGATGCAAATTTTGGTGAGTGCAAGAAAAGACAGTGTCAACTCGCGTGACTAGTATAGCTTAGATACTATCTAAGCAGTGAAAACCTAAAGAAACGAGCGCACCAAGAAAAGAAGGTTTTTTTTATACAACTTAGCATGGCAAACAAGCTGACGGCCCACCTGATGTAAAGTGGTAACCGTCGCCTATAGACATGAGCAGTACCATGCACATAACAGAGTATATCGTCGTGTTTAGAAAAATGATAATTATCAATAAAGTTGAAATCGATTCTACTTCTATTACGAACTATGTATGCTATGCTACGTATTTTAAATGATATTACTTCATTTACTCATTTTAATTAAGAACTACCTTCCCTCTTCGCTTCTTATAGCTCCAAAATCAAAACAAGTCACTTAGCGTATTTACGTAAGAGGCACACCGATACTGAAGTTAAAACCGATACAATGTATATTTTGTTTACAATTGGGTCGTGTCGGAGAGACCATAGCCGAGTTGCCGACTACGGACGGAGACTTCCAGTCCTCCACTAGATTCTCCAGTCGCGAGTCGACAGGGTCGACAGTTGGCCGTGCAACAATCGACGGCCGCTGATATCGCGTCGCGTCAAACTTTACTCGTGGCATTCTTGAAGTATTCGATTTTCAAATTTCAAACTATACTGTGGCATATATTGGTAGCTAACTCAATGAAAGCTGCTGGTCAATTTAGTTATTAGTGTTTAAAATAAATATGTTTTTATAAAAACATACCTACCAGTGGTTTTAAGTTGGTGTATGTGTGTCGCTCGATCCCATATTGTCAATTCAATTGCATTACGGAATTTACGGATCTGGGCTGAGCATATTGTTTAAATTGGGAGTTGTTATGATTTTCCTCGTTCGATTCCGGAATAGGTTTATACGTCACCGCCGTGGCCAATGTGGCAATATGGAATTCAAATAAATTAACGTATAAATAAATTAATAAAATAAAATTAGAATTTATGAGCATATATACCGAAATACATAAATATTATTAACCATCTCATAATAATAAAAATAATATTAATAAATATAAAAAAAAAAATCAAAAATAGTTTTCGACGTTAGCTGAATATCTGATTTTTCCTTGTCGCCATGGACTTGTTATGTCTCGATATTGTTATCACTTCTATAATAAACCAGTTTATCTTACAAGTGATTCTAACGGTCTATGAAGATACATTTTTATGATGCAATCCAAGTATTCAGAGGTCCAAGCTCGAGCAGTAGGTTTTGATAAGAAAAAGAGGTCTGTGAACGTTCTCGGGCATCAATTTCTTATCATGACCCCTTGATCTTGGAGCTTGGAGCTCGTGAGTGGTTGGTTGCTTAATATTTTGATTGACTCATTTAGGTTTATGAAGAAGATATTTTAAACATGAGAGCATTTAGAGAAAGTTGCCTAATGTCATGATGATTATGGAAATTGTGTGTTAGAAGCTAGTTTTTCAAAAACGTTTCATTGCGAAGTAAGTACTTGTATGCTAATATTTTTCATACAATTTTGAAATACTACATTCACACTTCCTGGACGTCCTTACTTCTTACTTTAATATCATAATTATTTAAATTCGAGTATCTGACGATCCGCTTTGTCTCTGAATATTGTTTGTTTTGTCTTGATATCAAATTTTATTATTATATTTTCTTGCAAAATAAGATTTCTGCTTATAATTGAATTTATAATTCTATCGGCTAACTTATTCAATCAAAAATACCCATAAATCTAACACTTATAACGGACTATTTCTATAGGTAACTAGGTATATTACATTCTGTTGAATCAGTTTTTTATACAAAAGGTAAAAACAATCTATAAAATTTATTTGTTTATTTAGGTTTACCAACAATTGTTTCCACAAAATAATGTAAATATTGATACATGTATAACAATAAGTACGGAGAAATATATATATATATATATATATATATATATATATATATATATATATATATATATATATATAGCTTACAACTATTATTAAATGCTTAACAATTAATAACTTAAATGCAGCAACATCATATGCAATGGCCAATACCGTTGATTAACAAAAATATATATATTAGATATTACGTACATACTATATTTTTAGAATACTTTATTTATCAGAGAAACACATAATGAAAGCAACAATTCTATTAATATTCATTACTGATATAGATGATAAGGTTTGTCGCGCGTGTTTATTACAACAATACACTCCATATGCAGTTGTTATCAGGTTTTTGCAAAGGAAATTTAATTTGCCATTACCTCTAAGTAATTTTGAACTAATTGCAAAGAAAGCCGGTCGTAAAATGCGAGCCAATTGGATTGCGGCCTCATTGTCAGACAATGTATTGCGCCATAACAGTAAAATGTTAATAAGCCATCGTGTTGTTTGATTTAAGGGCTAACATTACGAATAGAGCTTTATTATTCACTATTACTGCTATTCGTTTTATTAATGCTCATATTGTCTGAATATATTCCATACTAGTTTTAGGAAAACAGATTTAGTGGATTCATTTTCAAAATTCTTTATTGTAGGAAAATAGAAGATCAATAACTTATTTTAACAGAGGGAGACTTTGTACAAAAGTCGTTTGCTTGGACACCTCTGTCCCAATTGTGTTTCTACCGTAAAGCAGTTATGTTTGCATGTCCGTGTTTCGGTTTGAAAGATGGGATATGGCAGTGAATTTACACCCTGTAAGAGGGATAACACCTGAGTTCTCAGGAATGGCAACGCATGGGGCGTATCATCGGCGAAAAAGTATACTCTGTTATGTGCATGGTACTGCTCATGTCTATAGGCGACGGTTACCACTTTCCATCAGGTAGGCTATTAGCTTGTTTGCCATTCTAAGTTGCATAAAAAAATTATAATGTGTAAAGACGAATATATATCTAAAAAGAAAGATAAAGTAACCTTAAAGCAGATAAAGTATAAGCAGATTGACATAATTTTCAATGGTATACTCTCCATTTCAGTGGTATATCCTCGTATAGACTCCATTCCATACAATTTTCAATTATATAAATGTGGTCGCTATTTCACTGCCAGTGAAGATGTTATGACAATTCGTACATACAAGAGAGATTGATGTGGCCCAATACACAAAGCAAACATTCTATTATATAGTGACGTCATTAGTGGAAAAGTACAAAGTATATGGTATTGATTTAAGCTTTCGAATAATCGTGCAGCATTAGCGTAAGCTTGTCAAATCCAAATAAAATATATTACATTTTTCCATTAACTGTCCTAACAAAATATATTTTGTATATGCTCTTAGGTCTTGAATTAGGCATTACAAATAACATTACCAGAGGAAGACTTTGTACAAAAGTCGATTGCTTGGGTTCCATTCGTGTTTCAACCGAAAAGCAGTTGTGTTTGCATGGCTGTGTTTCGGTTTGAAGGGTGGGATATGGCGTGAATTTACAGGGTACGGAGGTATAACACCTGAGTCCTCAGGAATGGTAACGCATGGGGGTATCATGGGTGAAACAGTATACTCTGTTATGTCCATGGTACTGCTCATGTCTATAGGCGACGGTTACCACTTTCCATCAGGTGGGTCGTCAGCTTGTTTGCCATTCTAAGTTGAATGAAAAAAAAAACAAAGTAAACTGTCTTAAAATCGAATGTTTATATTCGAATTTGAGACTACTAATATTATATTAAATATTATTATACTTATGCTTGAAAGGATTTGAATAAAATTTGGTTCATGTTCTAAACTATGTATTTTTTTAATGGATGATAATGGAATGGAAACCCCACCCGCGCTATCGGTATACACCGACGGGTCACCAGTAAAGGACGATAGGTTTATAAATATATACGATATATACGACGATAATTCAGCAAGAATTGTTCACGATGGTTTCCAGGGGGAACCACGTGGAGGTCGACCTAATAAGGCATATTTCTAGCAACGGGGCTGTCAAACTCCAATGCTAACAATCCCTTTCCCCCCTACTAAACTATGTATTAACATAATATACTTTTATTCCTAATTTATTGGGCTGTAGTCGTGAGTTGCGGTTAGTTTTTAATAATTTCACTTTACTGGCATTTAGAATTAAAATGTTTTAGAAAAATATTATATATATAAACAAAATTGGTTTATCAATAAATATGAATGTGTTCTTTGTGTTCGCTCTGGTAATGGTAAAAAAATAAATATATAAACTGTGGTCACCCTAGTAATTTTATCGTTGTACCTATTTTAACAAGAAACCAAAGATGGTTCTAGTGTACCGTTTCAAACTCAGTTTCGAAGTTTTAATTGATTAAATATTATTATTTTAACTATGTAAGTGCTGTGGATCTGCTTGTAATCTTATATATCTTCTTAAGTATTATTTTCATTCAATAATGCACCGCCTACTTATTTCTCGGTTTGCCCAATGCTTGACTGGTAGAGAACACCGTCTGATGTTAAGTCCGCTATATGTAGGTACATAGTTTCACTGTGCATTAAAGTTTAAATAAATAAATAAATAATGTTTATTGATAGTACAGTTTATATATTACAATTTCGATCAGGCATTCAAAAGGTGACTGGAAGAGATCACATTTCTGGGATATCCAAGTCCACCATTGTACTCATTCTTCTCTTAAAAACTCTGTGATCTATAATTTAAGACTTTATTGTACAATAAAGCGTTATAAACAAACAAACTATTAGCGATATGCCCGGGCTTCTCACGTGTTTCTTTTTCTTTTTTTTTCACATTATAATGGCAAACAAGCTGACGGCCCACCTGATTGAAAGTGGTAACCGTCGCCTATAGACATGAGCAGTACCGTGGACATAACAGAGTATACTGTTTCGCCCATGATACCCCCCATGCGTTCCCCAGAGTAGTAATCTGAGGACTCAGGTGTTATTCCTCTGTACCCCGTAAATTTACGCCATATCCCACCCTTCAAACCGAAACACAGCCATGCAAACACAACTGCTTCACGGTTGAAACACGAATAGGATAGAGGTACCCAAACAATCGACTTTTGTACAAAGTCTCCCTCTGGTATCACACATACCAGACTTTGTACATTTATATACAGAAAGATAAATTGGTATTTTATATTAGCTTTCATAGTCAAATTAGTGATACTTTAGGATACGGGGGATATCTAAATTTTTTTTTAAATTTAAAAAATTAAATATTACTGAAACTTGCTAAATATCTAGCTTTCTATAAACGAAACAGTTTTTTTTTAATAGGATGAGTAGCTATTGAATGTATTTATTACAAACAAACGTAGAAAAAATCAAATGTCCCCTTTTTATAATATTAGTATAGAAAAATGTAAAATATAGTAGACACCAATATAAATAGTAACTCATGAAATAGAAATATTTGTAACGTGCGGCGCTCGAAGCAACACCGGAAGGTGAGGTAGTGCGCTAAACCGCTAGATTACCAAGGCCGTCGGATTTTATTTATATTGCAGTTACTAGCTGACCCGGCAAACGTTGTTCTGCCATATAAGTTATTTCTATGCAAACAAGCATACAGCCCGTCTAATGGTAAACTGTCAATTTCTTACTTTACGACCTATTGTCATACCTACCAAATATAAAGAAAATCATTATAATCGGTCGAGCCTTTTCGGAGGAGTGCTATATATATATGAATTAGCGATACGGCCCTACTTCGTACGCACTTAATATGTATTCTTATGTTTAGATACAGATTCTTTATTTGCATTAATAATAATACTAATTTTTTTTTATAAAGGCGACCAGTATATACATGGTTACATTAGATGTTCAGTTGTGTATACTTCGAGATACATGTTTCAGCGAAATACTAGCATGCAAAATTTATAAAAACACTATAACCTATTCATTCTGCGCGTAATATTTATGTATTAAAATATAATAGGTATGTCGAAAATAAATAATTATCATTAGAGTAAATTAAATGTCTATTATTATTAAAAAATAAAATAAAATAAAAAAAATAAAATATTTAGGCAGACGAGACGAAAATATAATATCAACGTGTTACTCGCTGATAATGTAAGTTTATACACGTGAAAGAATTTTGAAAACCGGTCGCATAGTTTTTTTATCCATTACAAAACAATGAAATCTTTAAGAAATCATTTCAAGGAATAAGTCTGTCTGTGTAACTTGTAATTTTGGTTATAACCTGATATTTAAATTAAATCATTATCATCATCATTTCAGCCATCATTTCTCCACTGCTGAACATAGGCTTCCCCCATAGACAGCCATAAGGAACAGTCCTGAGCCACCTGTATCCATTGACTCCCTGTAATGCATTCGAGGTCGTCACTTCATCTAGTGGGGTGTCGTCCTCTACTACGTTTGCCCGTGTGGAGTCGTCACTCAAGAACCTTTCTTCCCCATAGGTTGTCGGTTCTTTAAGCTATGCGACCAGATCATTGCCACTTCTTGCTGATCTTTCGGTCAATGTCGTTTACATACTTTCGAGCAGAAAGTACTGTCTATTATTTTTATTTTCATGTACAATATAGTATATCTTATATATTTGCAAGTATATTTGTTATTTATATATATTTATTTGTTTATATATGTATTTTTTAGTATGTACCTATGTATATCAATAATAACTAGTACAATAAATAGTAAAATGAAAGGCCTCAAAAAATATTAGACAGATTCGCTATTTCGAAATCATTTAAATATACTTTTGCCCTAACAAAAAGTTCTTTTGCTCTACCTTAAACTTGGGTTTAGCTACGGTCCTGCTAGTATACGCATTCGAGTATTCTGACACTTCCCTATGGTTGACTGGGAGAGAATGCTTTTAGCATTCAGTCCGCCATGTACACATATATGTACTAATGAATAAATAAATAAAGTTTATACTAATAATAACTCTTTCCTGTTTATAACATTAATAATAGATGTAGTTAGGTACGCAATATATGCCACAGTGACACACATCAATAACAAAACTATTTCATTTACTTACAATTACACGGAATAGATTATAGAAACTGTGATAATATATAATGTTATTACATACCTGATAGTGACTACAATAATAATATTAGACAAATAACCTAGTATTGTCAATGTTTGTTTTATATATTATATATATAAAAAAATTCCGTGTACAGATAAATTATATAAGATAATAAAATAATGTAAATAATTAGTAATATCAACTGCCTAGTGTCACGTGGTAACTTATTAATATTATCGGTTTGAAGGGTGGGATATGGCGTGAATTTACTGGGTACAGAGGAATAACACCTGAGTCCTCAGGAATGGCAACGCATGGGGGGTATCATGGGCGAAACAGTATGCTCTGTTATGTCCATGGTACCGCTCATGTCTATAGGCGACGGTTACCACTTTCCATCAGGTGGGCCGTCAGCTTGTTTGCCATTCTAAGTTGTATAATATATATATATATATATATATATATATATATATATATATATATATATATATATATATATATATATATATATATATATATATATATATATATATATATATATATATATATATATATATATATATATAAATATAAATTGAATAATTCAAAATGTACGTATGAAATAAATAAATTGTGTTCCCTAATAAAATCTACTTCAATTTTGATAAAACCAGTCATTTTCAATTAAAAACTAAACCACTGAAACCGATTTGGATAAAATTTCTATGTAACCAATCTATAACTATAAACTATATCCTTTCAGATAAAAAAAATAATTTTCCAAATCGGTTTACAACTAATGGAGTTATGAATTAACAAAAAAAAAAAGAAAAATACCGAATACAGTTACCTACTGTCGACATTTGTTAAATTAAATTGAACTGAACACTTTATAAAAATATGTGATAGATTAAAAATAGTACTAATTCTTTGTACTGTGGTAATTATCTAGTGTGTTGTGATACGGTAACGTCATCTATGCAGTCCGGAGTGAAGTAATGGTGATAAATTTTGTTTACGAGTAAAATGTACAGTTTCGATAAAGACATTTGGCATGTGAGGCGGACGTCGGAGGCCCAGGAGGATGCACCCGTTACTAGGACACGTAATTATCAAATATATGTATAATAATTTCATAGTTTTACTTTTTGTGGCATAATATAAGATTTTAATACACAAAAAGTAACAATATTGTAATATGTATGTATGATCTCTCATTAATATTTCCTGTAAATATATTTTTTACTTGGAGCAATAAAGTGTAAAATAATAGTACAATACTGCAGCGGCCAGCAACTGAGGCATTGATGGACGAACGTACAAATGTGGACCGAGGCGTAGCCGAGGCACACATACATGAGTCCATCAGTGCCTAGTTGTGGCCAAGGCTTGTATAGTACTTTTCTCAAACAATGCGCGGAAATCAAAAACACAATTTTACTTTTTAAGTTCAATGACGAATAACGAACAATAATAATTTTTCACGCGCCATAATGTTTCTTTGTCTTTTTTTTTCAATAAACAACTTTTTATTTGCAAGCTAGTTCGAAATTTAAATAAAACCTTGTATTAGTTATCTCCTTGGTAGATGTTTCAAAATAAAAGGTCATTCCATTTTTAAATCACAGGACAGATATGAGTTTACATAGTAATTTATCTGGCTGCAAAACACGACAGATATAGATTGTCAAAATGATGCTCACATTTCCAAGCATGTTTGAGAAAAATAAATAAATAAAATAAATATTGATCAGACAAAATTACACAAGTTATTTTTGGTACAATTCCGAGCAGTTATTATAAATTTTTATCAATAAATATAGTTACGCAAATCTAACGTCTTAAGCATATCTAACATATTAAATTTATACTCATAAAAAAACATATCCTGATTTCAATTATATTTGCGTTCTGTTTTTTTTTTTTTTTTAATTTATTTACATATTTATAGTTACCTGCAGTTTAAGAATGTTTTTTTTTTGATGGGTGAAAATGGTATGGTAACCTCGCCTGCGCTAACGGGATACGCTGGCGAAGCACCAGTGAAGGGTGATCGATGAGAATGAAAACAGGCCAGTTAGCCCATCATGATGAATTCATCAGGAATTAACCATGTTAGTTTCCAATGGGAACTGCGAGGAGGTCGACCTGGTTGGGTATATTGCTAGCAATGGGATTCTCAGTCTCCAATCTTTTTCCCCCCAGCTTCATAATTATAGCGAAATATTATGTCAAGGACAAATATGAATTAGATTATTGATTATAACTGAGTTAGAATTTTTAATTTTAAGTGGTAGGTTTAGGAAAGGACATTTTAGAAACTTTTTTTATGCAACTTAGAATGGCAAACAAGCTGACGGCCCACTTGATGGAAAATGATAACCGTTGCCTATAGACATGAGCAGTTACCATGGACGCAACAGAATATACCGTTCCACCCATGATACCCTCCATGCCTTGCTATTCCTGAGGACTCGGGTGTTATTCCTCTGTACCCAGTAAATTCACTGCCATATCCCACCCTTCAAACCGAAACACAGTCATGCAAACAATTGCTTCACGGTAGAAACACGAATAGAAAAACTACCCTAATTTCTAGATTTTAAACTGATGTCCCCACAATCTAAAGTAAAAATAGTTCCTAACCCCATAAGTATAAAACTCTCATTATTTCATGATTTATCTTCGCTATGATTAAATATATCTGTATGTGTATGTATTATGTATGTGCAGGCAGCGAGAGCCCCACGAGCGCGGTGGGAGCGGAGGCCCCGCGCGAGCTGCCCAACGAGCTGTCAGCCCCGTATGAGGTGCCCCAGTTCCCCATCGAGCAAATCGAGAAGAAACTCCTCATACAGAGGCAGCTCAATGTCAAGTAAGTACATTCCATCGGTTCCTTTTAAATAGGTCGTGGGTATAAAATGAAACTCGTGTCGTGTGTAGGAAAATGTAACCGATGTGTTTTAACAGATCCACAATTTTACAATTTGAAAATCTATTTATTAAAGCAACTTATCAATTTACACGTCCTTACTGGTCGGCGTTCGATTAAAAACTGTCAACTGTTGGTCGTTACTTCTAGTTTTTATTGGATATTTCGGTGGGTAAATAATTATTACGGAAATGTCAAACTATTGCTTTGAAGTTGAATCAAATCAGCAACAGTGGCACTTGACCAATTATTACGTTATGATACAAATATAATAAAATATTGATATATTAAATGTAAAGATGCTAACATACTTTTGTCGAATATCCGGAGTAGAATGTGTAATTTTAAGAAATAACTAACGACCCGAACCGGCTTCGCACGAGTAGATAGAAAGTAATGTATAACCTATATTACTCGCTGATAATTTATTTTTCTGAAGGTGAAAAAAATTTTAAACTCTATTGAGTAGTTTTTGAGTTTATCCATTGCAAACAAACATGCAAAAATCAGATCTATATAATATAAGTATAAATTTAATTTGATTCAAACAAAAATGGTTAACTTTTGTGGACCTGCTTTCATCCTTATTTGTCATCTCTCATTGGTGTCTCGCTTGCGTATATTGATGGCCCAGGCGAGGTTACCAATCCATTCTCATCCATAAAAAAAAAATAGGTAAACTAGCGAAGGTGTCTAATTTTAACACAAGTTTACGTTCTAAATTCAAACATTATATTTTTAATATATTCAAATATGTGTTTGGTATTTTCTCTTGTTTTATATTAAAAAAAAAGTAATTAATTTGACTTTATGAATTCATTTGTTAATTTACGTCATAAATGACTCATAGTGTTTATCTATCTATCTGCTTTCAATATAACATGTTGACGATATATCTCGTCGTTTGTTAGCGTGTCTATGATCAATATTGAAGCTGTTTTTTTTTTTCGAATAAAAATATAAATTAATACTTTTATCAAGCGGGCGCACTCATAAGGTGGGTCTTGCCAGCAGTTGCCATACTTGGTAGGCGTGTTGGCAACCGCAGTAAGCTTTAGGGGACGCTGCTGTCCATCCATTGACCATTAAATTTCTTTAGTCGCCTCTTACGACACCCACGGGAAAGGAAAGGTTGACCCATTCTATGTCGGAACCACATTGCAAGATCAGTAGCATTAAGTCTTTTTTTTTATACAACTTAGAATGGCAAACAAGCTGACGGCCCACCTGATGGAAAGTGATAACCGTCACCTATAGACATGAGCAGTACCATGCACATAACAGAGTATACTGATACCCATGATACCCCATGCATACATGCGTTGCCATTCCTGAGGACTCGGATGTTATTCCTCTGTACCCTGTAAATTCACGCCATATCCCACCCTTCAAACCGAAACACTGCCATGCAAACACAACTGCTTCACGGTTGAAAAAATAAAGGTATTAACTTACTTTCCAATATGTTTTTAAGGCACAATATACATTTACTGGCAAGTTATTGTGTTAACGCGCGTGGCACGTTGCTATTCTAATTCAATTTCTAACGCCCTGACCTTGGTCAAGTCAAGTCCAAGGCGTGACGTGAAACGTGACGTTACGTTTATGTGTATATGAGTGGCGTATTGAGAACAACGCACCGCTTTTTTAGCGGTTTCTATATTTTTTTTTTAATGGATGACAATGAAATGGTTACCCCACCTGCGCTATCGGTATACGCCGACCGAACTACAACCGAAATACAGCCATGCAAACACAACTACTTCACATATTAATTTTTTTTTATGATATAAATTTACGAAGTATCATCAGTAGATATTAGTTATTTGATTTGAAGGGTGGGATATGGCGTGAATTTACATGGTACAGAGGAATAACACCTGAGTCCTCAGGAATAGCAATGCATGGGGGGTATCATGGGCGAAACAGTATACTCCGTTATGTCCATGGTACTGCTCATGTCTATAGGCGACGGTTACCATTTTCGATCAGGTGGGCCGTCAGCTTGTTTGGCATTCTATGTCGTATAAAAAAATCCTTAGAGGAGTATGTTGATTACGTCATGCGAACAAAGAATTAGTTACTTATCTACAGAGGTAGTGCTATTTATAACTAGTCAGTACCTTTTATGGGGGAGATAAGTTCTAATGGACACAAAATGGCCGCTACACAGTTTTATATATACAATCTAGCAAAGAATACAACGGTTTAACGACCGATTGTGATACGAGACACGTTACAGAATAATAATATATTATCGATATAGTTAATAAAGTGTAAGTAGGTAGGTATATAAACACATTTTGTTTGTTAGGCGTGCTACTATTTGGATTCAAATAAGCAGGTGGTACACCAATATACACATTGGATTTGATAAGTAGACACGTTGACAATGACATGGGTTACATTGTGAGGAAGTTACCTATTTACAAACATACTTATTTTAAAAAAATCATTGATAACCCCGCTGGCGGAGTTCTATTAAATGATTTTTTTATGGATGATAATCCATAGTCCATCGTGATGAATACACCTGAAATTCAGCACGCTGGTTTCTAGGTGGGACCACGTGGAGATCAACCTGAGAGGGTTTTTTTGATGTGTGAAAATGGTACGTAACCCCGCCTGCGCTAACGGGATACGTTGGCGGAGCACCAGTGAAGGGTGATAGGTGAGAATGAAAACAGGCCAGTTAGCCCATCATGATGAATTCATCAGGAATTAACCATGATAGTTTCCAGGGAGAACCGCGAGGAGGTCGACCTGGTTGGGTATATTGCTAGTAATAGGATTCTCAGTCTCCATTACTAACAATTCCTTTCCCCCCAACCTGAGAGGGTATATAGCTAGCAACGGGACTGGTAGTTCGCATTACTAACAATTCATTCCCGCCCGCTATCTATTAAGGTATTAGATGAGGATCGAACCAGAGTAATCGACAACGTGATGAATTCACCAGAAATTAGTCACTATGATTTTTAGGGGAGATCTAGTGGAATTTTAACTAAATAGGGAATAAATGCCGGGAATGAGGCTGTTCGTGTCTGTATCAATATACTTCGGGGGGAAAGGGATTGTTAGTAATGGAGTTTGACAGCCCCATTGCTAGCAATATGCCTTATTAGGTCGACCTACACGTGGTTTCCCCTGGAAACCATCGTGAACAATTCTTGTTGAATTCATCACGATGGGCTAACTGACCTACTTTATCCTCATCTATCATCCTTCACTGGTTCCCCGCCGGTGTATATCGATAGCGCGGGTGGGGTTACCATTCCATTATCATCCATTAAAAAAAAATATCCACTTGATCCTTCTCTTATTTTAGTTATTTATTCTCGCTGAGCTGCAGACAAATTGCAAAGCATTTTCGCAGTACTATGAGTATGTCTAGTTTTATCTCATTACTTTAATTGAATAAATATTATAAATTAGGTACGTATACAAATTTTCGCTTTTATAATATTAGTAGGATTTTAAAAGATCAACAAGCTAAAGTGGTAAAGAGCAGGCTCTATAGAACAAAAACTGAGAATCGATAGAGAAGAAAAGTTCTAGAATGCAACTGTACACATGCAAATATAGTGTAATAGGGGGGAAAGGGATCGTTAGTAATGGGGTCAAATAGCCCCCATTACTAGCAATATACCCTGTCAGGTCGACCTCCACGTGGTTCCTCTTGGAAACGATCGTGGCTAGTTCTAGTTGAAATCGTCAGGATGGGCTAACTGACCTGCTTTCATCCTCACCAGTTATCTATTACTGGTGCTCCGCCAGTATATACCGATTGCGCAGGCGTTACCATTAGGGATACCATTTCATTATCATCCATTAAAAAAAAATAGTGTAATATGACCTCTTACTAAGTAGAGCAATCACAATATGTTGCAGAGAGTATTTGGATGTTTAGGACCTTTCCTGTACGGAATCTAAAAGGTAGACCTTATTAGGTATGTTTAGAAGTGAACAATAAACATCTGAAATCATGATACGAAGTTACAAATACATAAAGTCCTAAGCCCATAAAAACTATTTTATTCAATTACTATTTACCGTCATAACATGTCATCCCCTAATCGCGTGGAACCGTAGGTAGGTACTCAAGTAGGCTATAAACCACTAAACCGAGTCAGTATTATTAGTGTCCAGTAATTGGATCAACCTTGGTGTGACACTAACCCTTACGTGGTCTCGCCCGACAGACATTACTCTGTCATTGCATTTCGGTACGCATGTCCAATAGGCTGTCTGACATGCATTTCCTGTGCCTAACTTTAAATATAGCTGCTTAAAAACAATGTGAAATTGTGAGAATAGTAAAAAAGTGTTTATTTTTTGAAATTAGAAATGTTTGGTAGCAAAATCGAGTGTCAAAGGTGGACGTCACTTCGAAATTCAAAGTACTTAAGTATTTATTTTTCTATTTTTTTTTTTTTTATTATAAACTTACAGTTTCTTCTAGTTGTA
Organism: Galleria mellonella; assembly: GCF_026898425.1. Taxonomy (NCBI): domain Eukaryota; kingdom Metazoa; phylum Arthropoda; class Insecta; order Lepidoptera; family Pyralidae; genus Galleria; species Galleria mellonella. The sequence continues at coordinate 977,208 of NW_026442138.1, forward strand.
TTAAAATGTTTAATTATTGAAAATGAGTTAATTTTTATAAATTGATGCTTAATAATTTTTCCCTTTCTTTAGTGTTTAGGCAAGAGGGAGACTTTGTACAAAAGTCGTTTGCTTGGACACCTCTGTTCCATTCGTGTTTCTACCGAGAAGCAGTTGTGTTTGCATTGCTGTGTTTCGGTTTGAAGGGTGGGATATGGCAGTGAATTTACAGGGTACAGAGGAATAACACCTGCATCCTCAGAAATGGCAACGCATGGGGGTATCATGATACATAACAGAGTATACTGTTTCGCCCATGGGCGAAACAGTATACTCTGTTATGTCCATGGTACAGCTCATGTCTATAGGCGACGGTTAACACTTTCCATCAAGTGGACCGTCAGCTTGTTTCTCATTCTAATTTGTATAAAAAAATAAATTAAAAAAAGATACGTTTGGGAAATTGGTTTAGGGTAGTTCATGTTACAATAGGGGTGTCGATGGAGGGATATACCTAAGTAAAGTTTTAAAAATCATATATGTTTCGCTTAATAATCACTTACCATCACAACTCCTATGTATGCATTCATGGCGTCATCAGCATCATGTAACTTGATTAATATGGATAGAATAATAAAATATTTATAGGTTTTTTTAATGAATGATAATGGAATAATTATCCTGCCCGTGTTATTGATATACTCCGAGATGGTACACGTGAGGTAATGATAAGTATGGATGCAATGCTGCTTCAACGTAACGATTTCATCAGAAATTAACGCTTTCTGGAAGAGACTGTGTGGAAAATTGGAAGGTGACCTGGAAAACTATATAGCACGTAATATGTTTTATAGTGGGAAAGGGATTGTTAACAATGGGATCTAACAGCTCCATTGTTAGCCATATGTCCTATCAAGTGATCGACCTCCACTCTGTACTCTTTGAAACCATCGCGATACTTCTACCAGAGGGAGACTTTGCACAAAAGTCGATTGCTTCGGTACCTTTGTCCCATTCGTGTTTCTACCGTGAAGCTTGTGTATCATCATCATGTTGTTGGAGTATCATGGGCGAAACAGTATCCTCTGTTATGTCCATGGTACTGCTCATGTCTATAGGCGACGGTTACCGCTTTCCATCAGGTGGGCCGTCAGCTTGTTTGCCATTCTAAGTTGTATAAAAAAACATCATGATAGGCTAACTGATAAGCTTTCATCTTCACCTATCATCACTCACTGGTATCCTGCCAGCGTATATCGATAACGAGGCAGAGTTACCATTTAGTTTTTAATCATTAAGAAAAATAGGTAGTTTACCAGGTACCGGTAAGTTACCGGTAGGACACCATCACTAACTGTTCCTTCGAATGGGGAGAAAGGATTGTTAATAACGGGGATAAGTAGCTCCATTGCTAGCAATAGGCTAGCAAGGGTGTATTGCTCAGCTCAGACAGGTCAACCTCCACGCTGTTCGTTTTTAAACAATTCGTCACGATGGACGCTTTGAAACCATTGTGATAAATTCTTGTTGAATTCGTCACGATGGGCCAACTGACTTGCTTTCATTCTCACCTATCATCCCTCACTTGTGCCCCGCCAGCGTATACCGTTAGCGCTGACGACGACATCGTTCCTTTATCATCCATTAAAAAAAAAAAAAAAACTGTCCCTTTTCCCTTATTACAAGTGTAAGATTTAGCTATCGAATTGAAATGGTGATGTGGGCTGTGTACCATGGCGGAGCTAATTAATTCTGCCGCGGGTAGTCATTAACCTTTCTTTGCATGATTTTTTTATTGGTGAAATAAATCAAGGTGATATAATTCATGTTCAAAATTAAAGGAAAAATGGTTAAGAAAATAAATTTGACAGCTATGGTTTTTTTTTCTGCAATGGACATTAAAAAGGTATCGAGACACGATCAACTTAAAGTGAAATTGTTCTTTTATATAATTTTTGGGCATTCAATGTAATGATGGAAATTTCCACCATTATGCAAAGAAGGGTTAAGCGGTATGCTAGATTACTCTGATAATATTTGTTCAATAGGCTGTGATATTTGTTTGGACGCGTATTGTACAGTCGCTAAACATCTCGTAATTGTTTTTACCCGACTGTCAATGAGAAGAGGGTAATGTGTGTATGAGGGCAATGAAATTACAGGGATAATTTATTTATTTTATTTATTTATTTTATGTTGTTTATTAACATTAGTTATAATGCCGAAGTGCTCAGGAATAGCAATGCATGAATACTATTATGGATAGCACAGTATATTCTGTGACGTACTGGTGGTACGTGGTGCTGTTCATGTCTATAGGTGATAGCTTTTTTAATGATAATGGAATGGTTACCTGTTTGCACTATCGGTATACGCTGGCGGGGCACCAGTGAGAGATGATAGGTGAGGATGAAGCAGGCCAGTTAGCCCATCGTGACGAATTCAACAAGAATTGTTCACGATGGTTACCAGGGGGAACCGCGTGGAGGTCAACCTAATAGGGCATATTGCTGGTAATAAGGCTGTCAAACTCCATTGCTAACAATCCCTTTCCCTCCTATAGGTAATAATTACCGCTTGCTATCAGGTGGTAAGCTTATGGTCTATAAGACGGGAGTTAACGCGATCATTTAGGTAAACTAATTAACCTGGGTTTTATTTATTATTTATATGAATAGAATAGAATTTTATTGCTAACTGTGTTCATACATATAGCAGTAACCATTGCTTTGGACTCGACATTAGTATAAACAGCTATACTCTATGTAATTTTATTTTTTTACAAACCATAAACTATACAACGCGGAGTGCCGTGAGTTTGTTTGCCATTCCAAAAATCATAAAAAAATGTTTTAACCGTGTACCTATATCCTAGCGTGTGTTTAATTACTTTTAATATAGGAATATAGAGATGAATGGAAGATCAATACTTTTTACCCTGATCCCATATAGATACAGGAAAAAAACAGAAAGAAGGAGAACTTCTAACATATGGCCTCTTGAATTATATAGATAGAGTGTCTCCATACAAATGCTTCGTGAAAAACGGATCAACTTTTTCATACAATTATGCTTGAGAAATAATAACGTAATAATGTGGTAATTAGCTGACGAAAAGTTGACCTTTTTTTGAGGCTTTATGCTCTATCTCTGATAATATCTATATAATCTTATTCTTTATTGTACACAAAACATACTGTTAATCACAATTCATTATAAACATAATGTACAGAAGCGAGCTTATCTCTAATAAGAGATTTCTTCCAGCGAAACCTTTCCATGTTAATTGTGTTATTTTAACAATAAAAATCTTAGTATGGCGTATAATTAGATTCATTCAATGCTATACATTAAAAATTAAATACAGTTAGATTAATCTTCATCTAAATCCCCATAAGGTGGACGGTCAGCTGATTATTTATTTTCGTTATTAAATACTTGCAGTAAACTGATTCTTCTTTACTTGAAATAACAAATAATAATTCGAATAAAATAAGTATAAGTATGTAAGTAGATGTTGATATCCACTCTGCAGTTTGCTACGAGTGTACCAGTATTAGCTATAAAATTATTAATTTTAAATTGTCTTCCCTTACGATAAGGTTCAAAATATATTAAAAACGCAGTTATCTAGTTACTGTTGTTCTCAAAGTATCTATATGCATACAAAGTTATCGGCGAGGAATGTGTGTTCTCAGTACATTCTGTACCAGTGATTATCTGTTTCGAATGACAATATGGCATATTTTAAAGTGAGATATTGCAAGCCAGTATTTTTCAAAGTGTGGGTCGCGATCTCCTGGAGGGTTTCCGAGCCTCTACAATGGAGTCGGGGAAAGTCGCGAAGCCGTAAAAAGAACGTTCAAAAAGATATTTGTATTAAGAAAAAGTTTATTAAAGTACATTTATTGTAGGTATTTATTATTAACTAATTTTTCCCTTCACGTACCCGTTTTTACAACATCTAGTCTTTTCCTAAATTGAAGCGATTTCTTTGATTGTGTTTTTTTTTTAAATATTTATTTTATTGTTTTGAACCGATACCTAACAATGAAAATGAATAAAAAGACTCAGCCTAGTGTAGGGATCATTGTTACACTTTGTCCTTGTGCAAACTTCTATCTATCCTATTTAAGAGCTGCGCTCTTGTCGGTGGAGCTCTTGCCACTCACTACGATTTTCAGCGAGTCTCTTCACCTCTTGATACGACACGACACCAACTCCTTCTTTGATCTGCCTGATGTAACTATGCCTCGATCTCCCTCGTCCCCTCCTTCCTTCTATCTTACCTTCTGTTATAATGTTCATAAGTTCGTCGTGTCGTATCAAATGTCTTAACATTTTTTCCTTTGTGACTTCAATAGTTCTTATAATTTGTCTCTTTTCTTTAACACTAAGTGTGCAAACATGCTTTAACCCTTTCCTAGCGAATATACCAAAAATAATGAAAAACAAAGTTTTTATGATTCTGTATGGATAAGGGGTAGTAAAGAAAACTAATCAATTTTTTTCAGATTTATTTATTATATCTAGATACTATTTTCGTAACCTAGACTTATAAGTACCATCAAAAACTTTAGGTAAAAAAGGACTGATAAAATAGAAACATTAGATATTTATTTTTGGCTCGAATTAATAATAAAATTAAAAAGCAATTATACATTAACATCGTGATATTCTGTAAAACAATTCTTTTTTTCATTTATGCACAAAAATGTATTGCAGTGAGAACATTTTGAGTGAGGTTTTGACTGCACTTTCTTCATGCTGCATACTTCACATCGCCCTCTATTTGGCACAAACGTAGGCCAATGTACACCGCGGTTTCCTAATCGAACGTCTTTCAACGTTGAGAAGCCAGTTTTGCGCCTTTTAGATGGCCCAGGACTAAGCACAGGGTCTTTTGATAATCTTTTCTTCTTGTTATCTTTGATGTCCTTCATAGACATCAACCCTTGCGCAATGGATCTCCTAAATTCTTTTACAGGTGTCTTTTCCATTATGAGTCCATGAATAATATATGCATTTACAAATGTAATGTCTAGAATACCCCAAAACAACCTGTGCCACCATTTTGGGGACTTCCTGTCCACGCAGTATAGTGCTCTCAATCTGTCTGCTGTATCAACACCCCCCATGTAAGAGTTGTAGTCTTTGATGGCCTTTGGACAGGTGATTGTAGATTTAGACCCATTTTTTTCTTTGCGCGATACTGTAGCTTCATCATTGCCATGAAAATTAGAAGCCAAATGTACAATTTTGTTGTCCTTCCATTTATAATATGCAATATTCATATTAGAAAATCTGTAATCATATTGGCCACGCTTCAGTTTAGAGTCAGCTACCAGATTATTGGGAATACCTTTACGGTTAGACCTTATAGTTCCACAGGCATAAGTTCCTTCTGTTTTCAATTTTTCTAATAAAGCAATAGATGTAAAAAATTTATCATAATAAATAACTTTCTGTTTGCCCCATTCTTTTTCGGTTAACTGTAGAACAACTTTTTCTCCCAGTGAATAATCTGCAAATTTTACAGCTATTTCGTCATTTTTTCCTTGATAAATTATAAAGTTTTTAATAAAACCGCGTTGGTCAGCGAGGCACCATAGTTTATACCCTCTTTTTATCGGTTTCGCAGGGAGATATTGTTTCAATACAGACCTACCTTTAAATTTGATCATAGACTCGTCTACGCTCAATTCTCTAGTTCCATAATAACATTCTTGAAATTTTTTATTCAGTGCATCAATGAAAGGTCTGATTTTATATAATTTATCTTTGCAATTGGAAGGCATTTGCGTGTTGTCATTGCAATGAAGATGGCTCAAAATTGCTGCAAACCTGTCTCTAGGCATAGTTTTACAAATCAAGGGGTTATTCAAATCAGGTGCCGATGAATAATGGTCTGTCCATGAAGGCCGAGTGTTGTACCCCATATAGAAGTTCATTCCGATAAAAGCCAGTAGTTCTTCTTTTTTCAAGTTGAGAAATTTATTTCTTTGTGTTGCATATAAATTACTTTGATACACAATATTATCCAGTACATCACTAATCAGGACTAAAAAAATGTCAGTCGGCGTAGTGCATTCAGCAAAATATTCGTCAACGACCCCCGTGTTTGCAGAATATTCTGGTAAATACGTTTCCACATCACGTTTCTTCCATTTACGATTAGGCTCATGTTTTGTTTTTTTGGATTGTGCATGTGTTGACGTAACAGTTTTCTGAGCCGGTAAATTATCTGGAATAGTGTTAGGAATAGAATATACAATTAGCTCTTGGTCTATTTCCCTACTAGGATCTTCTGTCTCATATCCTGTAGTAGGTTTAGTTTGGCTCAGCATATATTCTTCTAATGCTGCCTCAAAATTTTCATCAAAATTGCTAGTTGAGGGTAGTCGTTCTTCGCGAATGGTTTCTTCGTCAGAAAATTCCACATCTGAAGTGTCGGCACAGTCTGGAAGATCTTCCATAAAAAGATCTTCTATCAAAGCTGTATTCTTTGAAATATTCATTATAAAAATCTGTAATATAAGATAAACAAATATCATAATATATTCGATCTAATTTACAAAAAACAAACCATAGTCACTGGCGGTACTCATAAGTCCTGGTACATTTTTATCGTTATTTTAGCTCTAAAATTTAAATTTATAACTAAAACAATATTAATTTTATAGTTAAAACTACAATGTAATATATTAATATAAAACAATAAGACTTACCTCGTTTATTCTATTTTTAAATATTTTCTAAAACAAAAGCAATCTGCAGTTCTCAAATCCGAAACAGGTCGAAACTTGAAAGTGTCACTTGCTAGCGGTAAATAGGCAAAATTGAAATAAATCACTGTGATTGGCTAGCGTAGTAGTACTTGAAAGGATCCTTAATGTCAAATATGGAATGCGCGATCGTATTATCGAAATAATGGACGGGGAATCACCCGATACAAATTTGTACCGTCAGATAGGAAAGAGTTAATAATAAATACATTTTATATAAAGTTACAAGGTCTTCGTCAAGTACTAAAGTGCGTTTTTTCCATATTAGTTTTCGCTAGTTCAAACTCTATGGTTGATCGTATTTGAATATTAGGTATTTAGTGGGCAATTAAGAAGCATTTCGATAGATAGATAGATACTCTTTATCGTTACCTCCAAAAGATTACAATAGTAAACTTATTATAAATATAAATAATTACAAGAAATAATCACAATGAGAAAACAATGGGCGACCTTATCGCTAAGAGCGATCTCTTCCAGCCAACCTTTGGATGGAGAGGAGTAATTATAAACAATTTGGTAGGAGGCACGATGAAAAATGTTGTTAGTTCTAGATATGGGAGATGTAATACATATAATAATATAGCTCCGTCTTCTACGCCTCTACCTTCTATTCCTAATTCTTACATTTTATTTACATTCACGGTTTGGCTTTCAGGGCAGCAGAATGCGGACAGTCAGCCCGTTCATTCGCAGGCAGCGAGGCAGGTGGCGCCGCGGCCGTGTTCGAGGAGGCAGCCCGGCTCAGGGTACTTGATGAGGACGAGCAGGACGTCGTGTTGCCGCACTTCCAGAGGGTCGCTATCAGCGGGGAGGACACCTCGGGTGTAAGTTACAATGGCAGCATTATCTTAAAAGATGGAATATGGACATTACTTTTTACTTCTTCATTCATTCAATTTTAATACATTCATGAAACAAAGCAATGTTCATTTCAGTATGAAATGACAAAGTCTTCATGATTAGATTCGGATTCATACTCTTATTCTATTATAGAGTGATCTTATGTTAACTTTAGGTACCACTAGAAGACTTGCAGCAGGCTTCATCGTACCTGGTGCAAGCTCTAGAGATACGCAAGAAGTACATGGAAATGTCACAGCAAAGTTTTTCCACCATAACGGCGCGGTTTGTGCGCAGCATGGACGCCGAGGCAATGGCCAACCACGTGCCAAGTGCTAAACTGCCCAGAAGTCATATTGCTGGTAAGAATTTTCTTTTTTAGCGTCCCTATTATAGATTATAAAAGTAAACAAATATTTTTTTTTTTTTTAAAACATAAGTAAGGAATAATCGAAGAAGTTTCTTGACAGACCTCATTCATAATCATGATAACTTTTAAGTGATGATAATGGAATGGCAACCCCGCCTGCGCTATCGGTATATACTGGCGGGGCACCAGTGAGAGATGATAGGTGAGGATGAAGCAGGTCAGTTAGCCCATCGTGACGAATTCAACAATAAATCAATCACAAAGGTTTCCAGGGAGGATCGCGAGGAGGTTAATCTAATAAGCTTTATTGCTAGCAATGGGGATGCTAATCCCCATTACTAATAATCCCTTCTCCCCCTCATAATAACACTTAAAGGGCAACCTATGAAGGAATTTATTTCGCTTGCAGACAACATAGTTCATCCGCCATTCCACAAAGATAAAGACCCATGGGAATGTCCAATGCCAGAGCCAAAAGGCTACATCATCAAGTCAGATCGAGGTGTGTTCAATCTGTACCAGAAGGGCGAGGACGGGCAGGAGACAAGAGTGCCCTACGAGTACATTCACCTCTCCCAGTACATCCAGGATAAAAACACTATGTGCAGCATGATAGCTGATGGTCCACTGTAAGTTTGTAGCATAATTGAATAGTTCTAAACCAGCCTTTCCCAAAGTTGGGGATAACGCCTCCTTGTGGGTGCTGCAGACCTAAAGGGGGGTGCTAAGAGACTCAGAAAAAAATGGGGGCGTTGTGTAGAGGCTTGGGGGGTGATTTGTTGATCTTGAAGTAATAGTGGTTTTTAAGTAGGTGACAAAATGGGGGCGCTAAAAAATAATTCATTCTCAAAGTGGGCAGTAGACAAAATTTGTTTGGGAACCCCTGTTTTAAACTAAAGCTCACTTCTTTATGTAACGTTCTTTATGTAATGATTCAATTTTTTTTTATTTGCAACTAGTAATGGCAAACAAGCTAATGACCCATTTTGTAAAAGTTTTTATTTATAAACTATTTAATTATAAACAACACTATGGTATATGCTGTGATCTCCCATGCATTACCATAACTTAGTGCAAGATATTCCGAATGAGTATTTTTTTTAATGAGCAGTAATAGTTAGGCAGATAGATGCTCTTCATTGTTTCCTCCAAAAGATCACAATAGTAAACTTATTATAAATACAAACAATTATAAGAAAAGATTATATTGAAAAAGCAATGGGCGGCCTTATCGTCAAGAGAGATTTCTTCCAGGCAACCTTTGGAAGGAGTTGGCAACCGATTGACTACAGTTCGGGGTTCCATTTTGAATTCCATCCTAAACTACTGAATTAAAAAGTCGCTTGTTTGTTAGTATGTCTAGTAAGACACGTATGTCTTTTTGTAGAACAATGGCGACCTATAAACTCTTAATTTTAACAATTTTCCCAAAGAAAAAAGAAAGAAAAAACTTCTTTTCTTATTATTTACGTAACACAACGCATCTATCCAAAGTTTCACTTTCATTTTATAGGGATTTTTGGATAATTATACTGCTCTGGGTCAATTAACAAAGGTGTTTTTATTATTCTATTAAGAGGACAAAATACAATGTAGCTTTATGATGGCGGCGCAGGTGAGAGAGAGATGCAGACGATACTGTTTTCTCTGTTACACAACTCTTAGTAGTGTGGTCATTACAAGAAGTCCAACCTTGTCTAGTAAAATGACTGTTGCCATATAAAAAAAAACTAACATATTAACAGATTTTTATAAATTGGATGCTGCAGTGGAAAAACGTGCTACAATGCTAACTTGATTTTACCCAGTACAAGCGATGATTACTACAAACCTTTCAAGAGGCTCGTATATTTTCAATCCCCAATATTGTTGCAGCAAGTCGTTCTGCTACCGGCGGCTGAGCTACCTCTCCTCCAAGTTCCAGCTGCATGTTCTGCTCAACGAGCTCCGGGAGTTGGCCTCGCAGAAGGCGGTGCCACACAGGGACTTCTATAACATCAGGTAGATGTCTTAAATATATCAGTAAATAATCATCGTGTAATGTTTTTAGGGCGACGAACTAAGATTGGTCGTCTGGTCCCGGCATAGAATAGGCCACCCCCTTCTTTCTCGTGGGTGTCGTAAGAGGCGACTAAGGAGGACGGGGGATGGGAAGCAGTGCCCTCTTAAAACATGTCTAAACCTAACTACTGTTGCCAATCCGCCAGCCAAGCGTGGCAACTACTAGCGAAACCCCCCAAGGGGAGGCTTAGTTTCAGCAGTCAAAGGCTGATATGATGATATGATGAACTAAGATTTAATTAATTACGAGTTCCCTGCTGAGGTTTTTCTACAGAACTGCTTTTGAGAGACTACAGCATGGGGTTCTTCAAAAGGGGGGTAAAGAGGTTTCTTCAGGGTTGGCAACGCGCGCGTAATACCCCTGGTATTACAGGCGTTCATAAGCTACGGTAACCGCTTACAATTAGGCGGGCCGTTTGTTTGTTTACCACCTCAGTGGTATAAAAAATAATAATAATAACCCTTAATTTTTTTGTTATATTTTGTTGTGTGTAAAATACACATATGTTTTTTTTGTACAACTTAAAATGGCAAACAAGCTGACGGCCCACCTGATGGAAAATGGCAACAGTCGCCTATAGACATGAGCAGTACCGTGAACATAACAGAGTATACTGTTTCGCCCATGATACCCCCTATGCATTGCTATTTCTGAGGACTTAGATGTTATTCCTCTGTACCCTGTAAATTCACGCCATATCTCACCCTTCAAACCGAAACACAGCCATGGAAACACAACTGCTTTACGGTTGAAATACGAATGGGACAGAGGTACCCAAGCAAACGATTTTTGCACAGTCTTCCTCTGGTAGTTATATTGCATTTCATTCAATATTTTTAAACGGATAAAAATATATTTGATTAATTGTACAATAACACATTTTGATTAACTTCATACATATGTACTTTGTTATTACAGGAAAGTTGACACACACATTCACGCGGCATCTTGTATGAATCAGAAACATTTGCTGCGTTTCATAAAGAAGACCTTAAAGACTCATGCTGATGAGGTGCGTTGTTGTTTTATTTAATATATACATATAAATTAAATTGCAGTGTCTGTTTGTAATATTGAAATAACTGTTTTTTTTTACTATATGTATATATATATATATATATATATATATATATATATATATATATATATATATATACGGTATATACAACAAAATAATTTTTTTTACAATTTTTGTCTGTTTGTTCCGGCTAATCTCTGAAATTGCTGGACCGCTTTTGACGGGGCTTTTATTGGCAGGTAGCTAATGTAATAAAGAGTAACTTAGGCTACGTTAGGTAGCTCACGTGCATGCCATCACTAAGTCCTCACGTGTGGACGAAGTCGCGGGTACAGCTATTGTTAATAAAAATATAACTTAATTTGGAATAAGTAAAAAGAAAATGAAATTAAGTAGGTATCATAATAAAAACAACTAAAAAGTTAAAGAATCAACTGTTATTAGGCGGAACGAAGTTCGCCGGGATATATATATATATATATATATATATATATATATATATATATATATATATATATATATATATATATATATATATATATATATATATATATAAGTTAGACATTCCAGCAAGTTACCTCTATGCTCCATTTGTCTGCTAGATAGACTGTCATATCTGTCTGTTTACTGTATGGATAATCTGGTAGTATTATTTTATTGTTACCCTATTCCCTTTGGCCGCAACAGAATATCAGTGCTTTGCTCTTTTGAGGGCGAAGCAATAAACTGAGTTGTGACCATTTTGTATTGCTATGGCACACGCACGAAAGGGAAAAAATGTACTTGGCTTTACGTATGTTTTTTTTTAACAATTTCTCTTATCTCGCTTTTTATGTACATCTATATCTGTTATAAATTATCTATCTGTCTACTATAGGTGGTGACTCTTCACAAGGGTACACCGATGACCCTGAAGGCGGTGTTCCAGTCGATGAACCTCAGCACATATGATCTCACAGTCGACATGTTGGATGTCCATGCGGTACGTTAAAATAACAAATACTACTAATATTTATTTATTTAAATTTTATTTATTTATTTTTTGGAAAACGTACAGCCGAATTACAGTCAATACATAATCAAATTTATATCTATGTTAAGCCATGAATCGTTTTCACTTTTGCGTAATGACACAATTGATCGGTTTTAATATATGCAAAATACATACACACACACACACACATACTCACACGCACACACACACACGCACGCACGCACGCACGCACGCACGCACACACACTCATACACACACACATACACACACACACACACATACTCACACGCACACACACACACACGCACGCACGCACGCACGCACGCACGCACACACACTCATACACACACACATACACACACACACACACACACACACACACACACACACACACACACACACACACACACATACACACACATACACACATCTATAATAATTAAAAAGTTATAAATTTTGATGTTATTGATCAGCAAAATGTAGTAGAAAATCAGGCACTTTGTACGAGTCAACTGATGTATTCGATGGTGGTCGAACTATCTGTTTGTTTGTCATTTCAAGTAATATAAAAATAGCTTTGCAAATGTCAGTAACATAAAATGAAAACAATATGTTTTCATTTGGCTGGTAGGGTAATGATTTATAGTGGCTAGTAACCCCATCTGCGCTGTCAGTTTACGCTGGCGGGGGTACCAGTGAGTGATGTTTTTTTTTTAATGGATGATAATGGAACGATAATTAACGTAATTTGGCCTGCGTTAACGGTATACGCTGACAGGGCACCAGTTAGGGATGATTGGTGAGAATGAAAAGGCGGGTCAGTTAGCCCATCGTGATGAATACACCTGGAATTCAGCTCGATGGTTTTAAGGGGGACCACGTGGAGGTCGACCTGACACCGTGCTAGCAATGGGACTTCCCTTCCCTTCCCCCCAGTGAGGGATGTTAGGTGAGGATAAGGTCAGGTTAGTTGGCCCATAGCAATGAATTAATAAAAAATTAACTACGAAGGTTTCTGGGGCGTAAAAGGCGATTCGATACTTTATAGGTATACTAGGTACTAGTGTTTAGCTATCTCCAAAAGTCGTTAATCGATCGTACCTCTTCCAGGACCGAAACACGTTCCACCGGTTCGATAAATTCAATGCCAAATACAATCCAATCGGCGAGAGCAGACTGCGCGAGGTGTTCCTCAAGACTGACAATTACATGAACGGGAAATACTTCGCCAGGATTATCAAAGTAAGTATATTGTAGCCAGTACCTTTGTTATTTTAAGAGGATGCAATCAGGCAGTGACCAGAGGCGTCGAGGTTCAAGGGAAAATATGAAGTCCAAGATGGTGTAGAGTACCAAGAAAGACGCTCAGCTTCAAGAAAAGCACCGAAGGTGTTAATGAGTTAAAAAAATATTATTATGTTATTTAAATTTCCTTAATATGTCCTTTTCCTTACATCATTTCTTTACTTACCAGGAAGTGGCATCAGATCTGGAAGAGAGCAAGTACCAGAACGCGGAGCTGCGTCTGTCCATCTACGGCAAGAGCGCGGACGAGTGGGCCAAGCTGGCCAAGTGGGCCATCCAGTATAATGTGTACTCAGACAACGTGCGCTGGCTCATACAGATCCCCAGGCTATAGTGAGTATGAGGATTCCATAAATCAGATTGCTAAAGCATGAGGTTTTTCCAAAAAAAAAGGCAAAGAGGTTTTGTTGTTCGGCATATATTGTTCAGACTTATACCTGCTGCTGATTTTCACCACCGTACAACCCGCCACAAACTACGTGGCGGTTCTTCACCGTGCGTTTTTCAAGGCATTTACTCCCACGCACAATCATGCTTGAGGATCAACTTCCAGAAGCAGTATATTCGAACCGATACGACATTGTAATCTTCAAGAAAAGAGCATATTTCTTTTTAAAAGGCCGGCAGCATACTTGTAACGTTTTTGAGGTTGCGGGTGGTCGGCGGAAGTCACATACTATTAGGTGAGCCGCATGCTCGTTTGCTCACTGTGAAAAAAAGGTTTCTACACGATCCGAAACTCGCGTGTAATGTCCCTGATATTGCTGACGCTCATAGGCTACGGAACCCGTTTATTATCAAATGATGACGAACATGAGGCCACATGTTTGTTTTTCACCACAGTGGTATAAAAAAATTTTCGTCTGCTCACGGAGGAGAGAACATAACGTGTAATATATTGTATACGTTGCATAATCACCAGGATGTCCTAAGCAATTTGGGAGCAAAGTACAAATCATTAGTAAGAATAGGAACAACAATAACAGTTTTTATGTGACCTGTGGATAACAGGAGCACATTTAGGTGTGACCTATTTTTCACAAACATATTTTGTTTTGTTAGGTAGGTATTTAACCATTTCTTCGGCTCATTTATTAATATTTTCGTCTGGTGTTTCAGCGACATCTTCAAATCGAACAACATAATGAACAACTTCCAAGAGTTCCTGAGCAACATCTTCCAGCCACTGTTCGAGGTCACCAACGACCCCAACAGCAATATTGAACTGCACAAGTTCCTAACAGTGAGTTTTTTTTTTACAACACAGGGGGCAAACGAGCATGCGGCTCACCTGATGGTAAGTGACTACCGCCGCCCATGATCACCCACAACACCAGCGGCATTGCAGGTGTACTGCCGGCCTTTAAGTTTAGCATATATTTAAAGCAATAGGTTACAAACATTTAATAATTAGCTAGTTAATAAAATTCATAGTTGCATCATGCATCTGTAGTCTGTAAAATATTCTAATGGGTACATGTACGATTTATGCTAGTCCATCATATTAGCCGTTAACTGTCCACTGCTGAACATAGGCCTTTCTCATAGGGTTGGAGGAGAAAGCTGTTTTAAGAGGAACTCTGTTGCCCTTCCTTCAACCACTGTTTCCTTAGTCGTGCGATACCCTCGAATGGAAGGCAAGGTATGGTCCATTCTACGCTGGGACCATACGGCAAATACTACTTACTTTATTTTTTTTAAAAACACAAGTACTCAATTAGAAAATATTCGGTTTCCAATGAACTATATTTGTAATTGTTTGTATCTATAATAAGTTTACTATTGTACTCATTTGGAGGAAACAATAAAGAGTATCTATCTATACTCTACTAGACTTTTAAATATTTATAAAATTCTTCACCGCAGAGAAGACATTATTTATGTTATCACCACAGTGTGAGGAACAATCATTGATCAATTTGCGATTCATTGCTCTGTCTAGAAATCTGTCCTATGAAGGGTTGGTAGGAAACTGTTTGAGTGTGGTCTTACATTCCGATGGGCTGTTCGTTTAATTATTGCCGCCTCTGATTGTAACATCTGCCGTGTCTGGCAGCACGTGGTCGGGTTCGACAGCGTGGACGACGAGAGCAAGCCGGAGAACCCGATGTTGGACGCGGACGTGCGGCCGCCCGCGCAGTGGGACTACGACGAGAATCCGCCCTACGCGTACTACCTCTACTACATGTACGCCAACATCACCGTGCTCAATCATTTCCGCAAGTGAGTTGTTCGTAACTACATTGAAATTGCAGGGGAAAAGGATTATTAGTAATGCAGATCTAACTGGATAAAATAAAGGGAACGGATCAGTAATGGAGATGTTTGATTAAATTATTTCTTTCTTTCTTTCTTTCTATGTTTCAATATAGCATAGAAATTACACAAATAAAGACGGAAAATATAAAAATGAAGTAGCATTATTTCAAAATGTAGCAAAAAGATATACATTGTTTTTTTTTTCAATGGGCGATGATGGAATAGTAACCTCGCTTGCGCCATCGGTATACACTGGCGGGGCTTCAGTGAGTGATGATAGGTGAGGATGAAAAGACAGGTCAGTTAGCCCATCGTGTTGAATACACGTGGAATTTAGCACGATGGTTTTCAGAGGGGACCACCTGGAGGTGAACCTGGTTGGGTATATTGCTAGCAATTGGGCCCTAAGTTTCCATCATTACCAAACCCTCCTGGTATTGGTAACTGTCATCTATAGTCATCAATATCACACAATATACTGGTAATATACTGTACATTTGTCCAATCTTCACAACTTTGTGTGTCACCAGGGAACAAGGGCTGAACACGTTCGTGCTGCGACCTCACTGTGGGGAGGCGGGGCCCGTGCAGCATCTCGTCTGCGGGTTCATGCTCGCCGAGAACATTTCTCACGGCCTGCTCCTCAGGAAGGTAACGGGTTACAGATACTTCAACATTATTCCCTACATATTATGGTACCAGATTTTTTTTTTGTATGGTGATGTAGTAAGATTTCTATTCCTCATCTTTCGTTTACATCCCCAGGATGATGTTACAAGTGACTACAGAAACAAAATCCCATACACCAGTCCAAAATAATATTTCTCATGACCAGCGCATTTCTTTGCCTGTATTCATCATCATCTTTAAATCGGCCGTCATCTGACCACTGCTGAACACAGGCCTCCTCCATAGACTGCTATAAGGAATGGAATCATTCCTTAAAACAGTTTACCATTGGGGTGATTTTACTCATAGTTACCATGCTTGGCAGGTGGACTGGCGACTATTTGACTTTTGCTAATGTTTTAGGAGGGATGTTGCTGCCCATTCGTTAACCATTAAAATCGCCTTTTACGAAACCTATGAGAAAGGAAGTGGTGTCTCATTCTATCGGGACTACACGGCAATTTTTTATTTATTTATTTACTCATTAGTACATATATGTGTACATGGCGGACTTAATCCTAAAAGCATTCTCTCCCAGTCAACCACAGGGAAGTGTCAGAATACTCGAATGCGGTACTACTAATTATTGATATACATACATACTAAAATTATATATATAAACGAATAAATATATATAAATAACAAATATACTTACACATATATGATATATACTATATTATACACGAAATTGAGAATAATATAAAGGACTTACTGCTCGGATAAAGTAAAAAAATGAGCGTGAACGTTTTTTTGGAAAACGGCAATTCCCTGTATTATAGATAAAATAATACCCTGTATCAACAATATTACAGTATTTGTCGCTGAATTAATCATAATTATCCATTTACTAGGTGCCAGTACTCCAATACTTGTACTACCTGGCTCAGATCTACATAGCGATGTCGCCGCTCAGCAACAACTCCCTATTCCTCAACTACCACCGGAACCCGTTGCCCGAGTTCCTCGCCAGGGGGCTCTGCATCACGCTTAGCACAGACGACCCGTTGCAATTCCACTTTACTAAGGTAATAAAGTAACATTTAATCTATATATGAATCTATTTGATAAAAATTAAGGTATAGTCAGAGCTACCTAAGAGTAATCCAATTGCTATTGTTTTTTTTTTATGCAACTTAGAATGGCAAACAAGCATCGGACCTCAAAAACGGGTCAACTTTTTGTCAGCTAATTGACAAATTAGCTGACTCGTTTTTTTGTCAGTGTTCTATATATTTACTCATAAAATGCATCTTGACGTATTATTTAATAAATAAAATGATTGCTTACGTATTAAAATGATGTAGAATTTATAAGATAAAATGAATATAGAAGTTATAAAGGACTCATAACTATGTATCACGTAAAATATAATTCTATTAAAAAGTTGACCCGTTTTTCTTAAATGATTTTTATGGAGATAGTTTATCTATATAGCTAAGGATATTATAGCCTTTTGCTTACTTATTTTTACAGCCTTAGTGGTTTTAATGTTACAGGAACCGTTAATGGAGGAGTACAGTATCGCGGCTCAAGTGTGGAAGCTCAGCTCATGTGATATGTGCGAGCTGGCGCGCAATTCTGTGCTCATGTCAGGATTCCCGCACGAGGTTAGTATCTTGAAACAAGGAGGCATTGTACAGAAATCATCTGTATGAAGTCAAAGTTTCTATAGACATGTTTTCAAATGCACAGATCTAAGTTTTTTTTTGATGGGTGAAAATGGTATGGTAATCCCGCCTGCGCTAACGGGATACGCTGGCGGATCACTAGTGAAGGGTGATAGATGAGAATGAAAACAGGCCAGTTAGCCCATCATGATGAATTCATCAGGAATTAACCATGATAGTTTCCAGGGAGAACGGCGAGGAGGTCAACCTGGTTGGGTATATTGCTAGCAATGGGATTCTCAGTCTTCATTACTAACAATCCCCTTCCCCCCGCACAGATCTAAGTTAGGCATTGTCTTGCTTTGAAGATCAAAGCTATTTTATATATTCTATACAGTGTAAATCATATTTTCTCTGTCATAAATGTTTGTTTGTTTCTAGATGAAGCAATATTGGCTTGGGCCAAACTACGTGAAGGAAGGTGTGGCCGGTAACGATATCACGCGAACTAACGTGCCCGACATACGTATCTCATTCAGATACGAGGCTCTGCTCGATGAACTAACCAACATATTCAAGGTAAACGGATGAATATTTTACACGTTAGACACTATTGATGCATACTTCCATATACATGCACACACCGAAAAGTTTAAATTACTATAAATATTACATTTTTTATATTAATTTCTATTAAAAATCTAAGACAAATGGCTTTATTAGCACCGCTTTTACTAGAATTTATTGTAAAAAATTTCAATAAAAAAATAAAGTTAACACGAAAATTTCTTTACGTGGATGATTTGTAAATTTTAAAAGTCACTAATGCACTAAAAGTCTTACCTACTATCACACGTTAATATGTTACTTACTATACATATATATTTAACAAGTATTATATGTGAAATGCACCTATTATCATTAGTATGGCACTTTATCTGTTAAGTTGAAAGTAAATTGGAAAGTAATGCAAATATAAACTTTCAGGAAGGAATGTCAGCTCGCAGATAAACACGTCCACACACAAATCAGTGGATGAAAGGACCACACAATTTGATCATATTTTTTTGGAGTTCTTTTTAATATAATTATGTCATATAAGCTGTATATTATGTAATCAACTGTTTTATATTTATTTAAAAAAAAAATGTAATAAAATCGTAAGGTTCCTAAATTTGTCCCCGAAAAAAAAATATTTCTAGAGCTTTAGATATAGTCATTCAGAATGTGATAATTATGATATGAAAGATTGAAAGTGCCGTTTCATCTATAAATATGGACAATATATTTGTCATTGCTCTTCTAATAGGCCTTGGATATTCCATTAATGAATTTAATTACGATATAAATAGTATATCACATACATACAAGGTGCTACCTTAACAATACTGCTTCAATTTAAAATCTAAAAAGCCCCATGTTTTTCTCTATTATATTATTAGTCTTTAGGTGGCTTTACTTGCGTACACATAAAGAAGGTTAGGATTTATTAATATGATATTTAATAAATAAATTATTAATTCCAGTTTATTATACAATAAATACATACATTAGAAGGTTAAATTAAAAACATTACCATTCTTTTGAGGGAATGTTCCCATACTATTATAACAGCTGGGTGGGTCATGATCTGTTTTATTGGTTTCAAGATATTCAGTTTTACTGGTACAATATTTATTGAAAAATCTTGCTAATGGTTTCTATTTATCTTACCTTTCTTTACTCAAACATCTTGCTATTCGTAAATTGACATATTTGTTTTTTATAGACACTATCTTTAGTATATAAACTATTTTAATCTAAGTTTAATCTGTCGCTATAAGTGTTGTGCTGTGATGTAATGTGTTTCGGTTCTTTTCATTTTATTTGTTCTATTTAAATCGAAGCTCGATTAGTTAAATATACGGTGAGATCTAAATTGATAATCTCAGAAACAAAATAATACGTTTGCCAACTGTAATACATTATTAGTGGCGCGATTTAAGACTAGATTCAATGTTTCCGATAAGGCAACACTACAAAGCAACATACCATACAACATTCAATACACGTTCATGTACCTAATGCCTGGTTTATTTTTGGTTGTATAACGTCTAACGCTTTCTTGTGATTGTTTAACTTAAATGTCATTGTAACTTCATCTGTTGATTGTTTATTATTGTTCACGTATATGTGTTTGTATGTCATTACCGTCGTTTGCTTGTAAGTGAAACTTTTTAATAATATTACTTTCTGTATTTAGTGAGCGTCTTCTTATTGTTATAAGAATTAAATCATTCTGGTCTGATTCTATACTTATTAGATCTTCGTACTTAATTATAAGTTTAAATAAATCTTTAAGCTTTCAAACATTACCTTCGATCTGTACCGGAGATTTATACCGAACCATTATATATTCATAAGATAGTTAGTTTTACTACTATTGTATAACTGAATGTTACTATGTTGTTGGAAATAAAAAAAAATTGCTAATCCTGTTTACTGTTTATATTTGTTTTTCCCCTAATTTGTTTACGCCGGTGGTAGTTTGGATTCGGTCAATCTTTGGCCAATAAAAAGTCTACGAAATCATTTGTATTTTTTTATAAATACAAATATACTATTGGTTATGCAGTTATACTCAGCAGTAATAAGACTTCTATCACAAATATGTTCATTGCATACAAGTGGGGAGATGTTATGGTGTCGAAAAACTTACGGGTTGCTTGGAATCTATCCATTCTTGTTCTAGAAATATTAACCTATGTTATAGTCTATATAATAGCATGACTGTTCGTAGGCATAATACCCTTAACCGTTATTTTCAAATTTAATTAATTTAATTAAAAAAAAAAATTAAAGATCTTAAAGATTATATACATAGTAAAGTTTAGACTATCTCTAATTTTTAAAAGATCTAGATCTAATTTTTAAAACTGTATGCAATGCTTCTTTTGCTATTAAATAAATTAGTAAATTTTAACATGGCTTTATAACAACAATAATGCATAAGTACCTACATAAAACTATACTCAATTATATACAATATTAAATATTCTACAAATGTTTATAGAAAGGAGGTCTATTAAAGTATATTTTGTAAAATAAGTTAATTTTTATAAGTACTTAATTATACTTATACTATGTGATTTGACAAACACTATTTTGCTATCCTACCGCCACCTACCGGATCTATTTTTCTTTTGTCAGCGTAAAATCTGTTATATTATTAAGATGAGTAAAAAGTTAACATTTTACTATGTTTTGGAATAGCTAAAGCTGAGTGGCACAACCCTCTCCTGTTAAGGTAGATGACTTCAGAGCATGGGTACAACGTTACTTACGTCACGTCATCATTCAATCAGCATTTCTCTATGACGAAATGTCCACTTGTACTAATAACATAGTGTTCATGATGATCTTACAATGATTAATGATAATTCATCGTTTCTTGGGGTTGTGTGGTGATGGTTGCCTTGCTTTACTGTACTGAATGGGTAACTGATCAATTTAAAAATATACCATAGTGCATGTTTTTTATGTGACTAAGCGATTTCAGAAAGACGCAGGTTGATAGTCTGCATTATTTGTATACGCGATAAAAACTCGGCAGCACAGTATAGTTAAAAGTAATTATCCAGTGCCAGAGGACTACAGATATCTTAAACCGCGGTATATCGTTAAGGTAACACATGAGATCTATGAAATGATGGTATAAAGCAGGGGAAAGCACAAAAGATCCCGATGGGTCGACGTGCAACGGCTTAGCTGACCCCATATGCGAATATAGGATAGGTAATAGTACTAAAGTACAGTATGGACACTCCCTGCCGCCTGCTGCGATCTGACTTCATCCCACATTGTCACGTCTATAAAAGTCGCTACATGTTTCTGTAATTGTGGCAATCACGGATCATTGTGTTTTTGTATGAAGTGTCCGAGGTGGGCCGATAGATTCATCTTGTTAGTAATATATTAAGTTTGGCTAGAATCATTGCTTTTGCTGATCCTATGCCGAGGTCTAGTCCCCTAAGCAGAGGTTCGAGCCGCTCTAATATCCTTGGGCGTACGTCGCAATCCATCGGTGAGAGACGACACTTCGTCGTTTCTCTCTCGCCAGCTTGGAGTGTCATCTGCACTCGCCTCTGCACGCGTTCGGTGAAGCTGTAAAGACTATCTGCGGCCAACAGCATTAAAAGCTCGAAAAAAATACATTAACAGTTCAAAACAATATGTTTTTGCTAAGCACAGTATGAATTTTTTAATTTAAAGCTCGATCCATAATGAACGTCGTTTCGTTATTTTGAAGTGACATTCAAAATAATGATTTTGCTTTGAAAATAATAGTTGTGGTAGTATCTATATAGAAATTCGGTTTTACTTTGCCCCGAATGGAAAGTTTAAAGTTTGTCGATTGTAAAAAAATAAATAAAGTCGGTTTAAAATTGGGAGAAGATATCTTTTATTTAGTGATAAATATGATGTATATTAATTTACAGTGAAAATCACACAAAAATTAATAAATTGTGATAAATTGTTCTAAATTATTATTTTATGTGGATACGCTAGAAACATGTGAAGGTTGTATAAAAAATAAGACATATTGCCATACCTAAAAAGATATTATCAGATAATAAAAATACTTGATATTGTAGTTCTCTTTTATCACGTCTTCATCAGTGGGAAAACATAAAGAATATCTAAAACAGAATTGTAAAAACGCAAAACAATAGAAAATCAGTATAAAAATATAAAAGGCGGATTATGATGGCCAGTAATATATAAGGCGTATTATGTTGGCCAGTAATATGCCACAGAATAAGAATAAATGAAGGTGTCGTGTTTAATCTTGAGTACTATGTCTATGGTTTCCCCTATTAACGACTTCAAGAGCATCTATGAATAATAACAATAAATTAATGTATTGTGCAAGATGTTTTGTTTCTATAATCGACTAATGTAAATGTAAGGTTTCAGTGCCCAAATCAATAAACGACGTCCATATTTCTTCCAATAATCGAATTCTCAATAATATATTTATTCTCCACTAATTTTAATGTCTCATATTAATGTCTGTTGATAACTTGATACTATCATATGTAAGTATCATCATTTATCATTCATGATACTTTACGGCATACTTAGCTGTTTGGGAATAAATGTCTTACAGTATTAATTTCGCCTTTTTGGGTATCGCTATCCCATTGGCGTTTCTGCTGTGAAGCAGTTGTTTTTTTTTAATGGATGATAATGGAATGGAAACCCCACCTGCGCTAACGATATACGCTGTCGGGGCACCAGTGAGGGATGATAGGTAACAGTAAAAAGATAGATCAGTTAGTCCATCGTGATGAATACACCTGGGATTGGGGGGAAAGGGATTGTTAGTAAAGGAAACTAAAAATCCCATTGCTAGAAATATACCTAACCAGATCGAGCTCCACGCGATTCCCCCTGGAAACTATCATGGTTAATTCTTCGTCAACAGGCCAGCTAGGCTATATCATGATGAATTCATCATGATGGGCTAACTGGCCTGTTTTCATTCTCATCTATGACCCTTCACTGGTGCTCCGCCAGCGTATCCCGTTAGCGCAGGCGGGGTTACCAATCCATTTTCATCCAACAAAAAAAAAATACACCTGGGATTCAGCACGTTCGTTTCCAGGGGGGCCACGTGGAGGTCAACCTGACAGGATATATTGCTAGCGATGGGACTGGTAACCCGAATTACTAACTATCCCTTTCCCCCCAAGCAGTTGTGTTTGCACAGCTGTTTTGATTAGAAGATTGAGATATAGTAATGAAATTACATAGTACAGAGTCATAATATAATAGTCCTGAGGGGAGAAGAGATTGTCAGTAAGGGGCACTAGCGGCTCCTTGCTAGCATATATCCCCTATCAGGTTAAACTTCACGCAGTTTCCCTTGGAAACCATAGAAGTTAATTTTTCATGGATTTGTTCGTATGGGCCAAATGACCTGCATGAAAGCAGGTCATTTGGCCCACGTCACGCCTCGTCTATCATCCCTCACTGTTGCCCCGATAGCGTATACCGATAGCGAGGGTGGGGATTTTTTTTTATGGATGATAATGGAATGGTAACCCCGCCTGCGTTATCGGTATACACTGGCGGGGTACCAGTGAGAGATGACAGATGAGGACGAAAGCAGGTCAGTTAACCCATCCTGACGAATTCAACTAGAATTAACCACGATGGTTTTCAGGGGGAACCACGTGGAGGTCGACCTGATAGTGTATATTGCTAGTAATGAGGCTACTTGACCCCGTTACTAACAATCCCTTTCCCCCCGCGAAGGTGGGGTTACTATTCCATGGAAGGAATGGCAACTCAGGAGTTGTAACATTAATACCACAATATACCTTGTGATGTATGTCCACGGTGCTGTTCAGGTCTTTTAGTTTAGTGGGGTATCAGTTTGTTCGCCATTCTGTTACATAAAAAAATGTTGTATAAAGCAATATTTCATATGATACTGGGTGTTGGCAACATTGCAGGCTCGACACGCGCCCGCTGTGACGCCGACGCCAGCGTCGCAGACTCCGCCTCCGCCCAACTTCTCCGCGCCCATCGTCAGCTTGAAACGCCCTTCCCTTGTGTGACCTTAGATTAAGTATATATGTATTACTTAGATATTATAATCACAGGATTTACATTAAATATTAGTAATATAATATAAAATTTTCAAAGGAATATATATCGACACTGGAAAGGTGTACAAATTGCATTAATTGTCACTTTATATTGAGTTTTTAAATAAATTGAGAGAAAGAGAGAGACGATATTGAGAAATTAATAGATACATTTTATTTCTGCGTCAAATACAATATTTAATATATTAATCAATGCAAGCTAGTGGCGATATAGTCGAGTCACAAAATTATCTTATTACAGAAATTTTTTAATTTACACTCCACAACTTGGTTGTTATTTATTTTTAAACGACTTCAAAAAGAAGGACGTACTCAATTTAATATATTTTGTTTTTATATTTATCACCTCATAACTCCGTTAACTCTAAACCGATTTGGATTTTTTTATCTGCAATTATATACTTATTGGGTCTTAAATTTTATAAAAATCGGTTCAGTAATTATTAAAATAAAAAAATTACTTTATTACAATTGAAGTGTTTTTTTTTGTAGGACACAATCTTTGATTATTTATTTATATAAAATATGTCAACAATAATAAAATTTATTTTTTTCACTGTATTATATATTTACTATGAGTAAGTATTATTTATCACTTATTATATATTATCCACAAACGATATACAAACAATTTAAATTAATAAAGGTTATAGTACAAATTACACCAAAGATCTGGAGCTAACATAACTACATATAGTAAATTACCCAAAAAGCATTAGGTATTTTCCTTTTTTATACTGTCTATTAACATATTATAAGAATAATATGTTTTTACCTCGGCTTGATTATTAAAAATATGAATTTTATTACTTCTGTAATACCATTACATTCTATATTTCTATTTCTCTTTGATTTTTTAACCTGAATTTATTTGTTTTGTATAAAAGAGTATTTATTCTATTCAAATTTGTTCGTTTGAATCGAAGCATTTGGCGTTCCATTGTTTCTGCCTACCCTAATGGGAGACAGGCGTGACAGATATGTATGTATGTATGTAAATTTGTTCGTTCATATTTAGAAACGTTTATATATCTACATTAAAATTATCTGTTCTTCTTATCATTATATGATTATATAATTTTTTCATGTTTTATGTTTAAAAGCAAGTCAAGATATATTTTGTTTTTGGTAATTGTTTAATTTTTAAAAATTGAAGTGAAATTATATTATATTATTGTTTAAACAACGATATTGTTTTATTTAAATAGTCAATGTATAGACTGAAAGACGATGTAGTGACAAAAATAAAAAAAGGAATGTTGCGTTGGTTTGGTCATTTGGAGAGGATGGATGAAAGAAGAATTACGAAAGAGATTTATCGAGCAAGAATGAATGGAGATGTCGGTAGGGGCCGCCCTAGACGGACGTATGTCGAAATAGGCGACGTGCTGAAGAAGGGCCAAATTAAAAGTACCCGTAACCGGCGAGCGTGTATGAAAAGATTGATGAATGTGGAAGAAGCGAAAGAGGTTTGTTTGAATCGAAGCATTTGGCGTTCCATTGTTTCTGCCTACTCTAATGGGAGACACGCGTGACAGATATGTATGTATG
Organism: Galleria mellonella; assembly: GCF_026898425.1. NCBI lineage: Eukaryota > Metazoa > Arthropoda > Insecta > Lepidoptera > Pyralidae > Galleria > Galleria mellonella. The sequence continues at coordinate 1,003,306 of NW_026442138.1, forward strand.
TATGTCAATGTATATTCATGTAAAAGTTTGTCGAATAACTATAGTCGAATATGTATATCTAATTGTAAAAATATACAACAGATAAAACTCTTTTTATTTTGAAATAATTTAGCAGAGTATTTATTGTAATATTTAGACATATTATTCATATTTATATATTTATTAATATATTTAAGTTATACCATTTATTAGAGGCGACATATTTCTTTTCTTACAATTAGCAGACAGCGACCAGAGAGCATCACTCTACATATATCAAACATAGACTAATAAAGTTGCCATATTAAGAAATGTGTGGATTGCTTTCTCAACGACTGTTTTCTGTTTTTAAAATAAATTGACATAATATTTGACATATCTGCCATGGATTTACTCAGACGTTAAGTTCGCAGGTGGATTTACAAAAATGGGATAAATTTCTGTGATCCCAAATTAATTGCAAGTATAATACTTTTAAACCAATATGTTTAACACGCAGAAAGAGTACAAGAGATTGACTACGGCTCGCACGTATGTTCCTCTTCCTTGTTACATAAACTTCTCTATCTATCTCTTTCTCGGATTTGATTCTTGGTGAGCCAATAAATAAACCTGTCTGAATTGGGTGTGTTCGGTTTTTTTTTTAATGGATGATAATGGAATAGTAACCCCACCCGCGCTATCGGTATACACCCGCGGGGCACCAGTGAAGGATGATAGGTGAGGATGAAGCAGGTCAGTTAGCCCATCGTGACGAATTCAACAAGAATTGTTCACGATGGTTTCCAGGGGGAACCACGTGGAGGTCGACCTAATAGAGCATATTGCTAGCAATGGGGCTGTCAAACTCCATTGCCAACAATCCCTTTCCCCCCGGGATGTGTTCGGTTATGCCTTCGATATCTGTTGAAAATTCTTATAACACTAGATTTTAGTGCCAGATGGCTGGTGTTCACTGGTATTACCAGAGGGAGGCTTTGTACAAAAGTCGATTGCTTGGGTACCTCTGTCCCATTCGTGTTTCTACCGTGAAGCAGTTGTGTTTGCATGGCTGTGTTTCGGTTTGAAGGGTGGGATATGGCGTGAATTTACTGGGTACACAGGAATAATACCTGAATCCTCAGGAATGGCAACGCATGGGGGGTATCATGGGCGTAACAATATATTCTGTTATGTCCATGGTAGTGTTCATGTCTATAGGCGACAGTTACCACTTTCCATCAGGTAGGCCGTCAGCTTGTTTGCCATTCTAAGTTGTAAAAAAAAAAGTTTATAAAACTTTTTAATGTACAATTTAACAATGTAGCGAGACATACCGTAACATGCGAGGCGCGACAAGAACGTACGTACGCGTGCCGGGTGACTCCGGCCTTCCCAACGAGCTGCCCTACCAGCGCGTCTCCGTCACTGGCATACATGTTACAGGGGTAACTGTTTATTATACCTATATTCTATATTGCACTTGTAAATTACATGTAATATAGCATTTATAAATGTTGTGAGCAAGGGTGGATTTATCTCTGTCAGAGATCTCTTCCAGTCAACCCAATACAGTGAGAAAGCATGTCGTTAGCGGGCAGCTGAAGTGCTACAACTATTAATATTTAGAACACATAAACAAATATACAGTTAAATAAAATATTAAAATATATACTTATAATAAATCTGTAGAGAGGTCAATTCTGTACATGAAATATATTTCCAAAATAACTATCAGGGGGTGATTAGTGATCGATACTGATGCCAAAAATGCAATCGGTAAAATTTTTGTTTGTCTGTCTGTCTGTATGTTCGTTATAGAAACAAAAACTACTCGACGGATTTTAACAAAACTTGGTACAATTATTCTTCTTACTCCTGGGCAGGTTTTAGTATACTTTTCATCACGCTACGATCAATAGGAGCAGAGTAGTGAAGGGAAATGTTGGGAAAACGGGAGATGTTACTCCATTTTTAAGCTTCCGTCGCGTGTGCAGCCTTAATGGCCACTTTTTAAAATGTAAAAATGTCCACCCGTGCGACGCCGGGACGGGCCGCTAGTATATAATAAAATATTACATAGATACATATACTATAAATAAATATAATACCTACCTACTTATATAATAAATGTTAAAATAAATGAATATACTACCTACATTAGAATTTTAGTTTATTGTTTTCAATTATTAATTATTGTTATCAAGAAAGTCTTGTGATCTGAAGCTAAGCAGTTCTGTTTAAGTAGTAACGTTACAGTTCAAAAGCTAGAATAGGACTGTAAACTTATAGGGCCTTAAACTAAGGCATATAACAACACTGGGCCCAGAGAGCCTACCATGAAATGTTTTTCGTAATTTCGGAGCCAAACGAAACCGAAATTTGATGTTAACATTACATAATACATGCCGTTTGGAAATATTAAAAATGTTAAAATATTGTTTCTTTGGACTTTTATAATAGGATGTATGACGAACGAAATGTTAAACTCCATTTATTGGTCCGATTTTGGTATGAACAAAAACACGAAATTGAGTCCGAAATTTCGGAATTTCATTTCATGGTAGACTGGCAGGTCTTTAATTAAAAGGCGCAGACCACAACAAAATATTAAAACACTTTCAACCTAAACAGTGTTTAATAAGAATCTGTCTGAATGATTAAATATTGTTTAACCAGTGTACTAATGTTTAATATAAACTTATGTACCAAGAAAGGGAAATCCACAGGAATTCCAGTGAATTATTATTCTTCTCCATCCAAAGATTGCTTGGAAGAGATCGCTCGTAGCGATAAGGTCGCCAATTGTTTTCTCAGTGTAATCCTTTCTTGTAATTATTTGTATTTATTGTACGTTTACTATTGTAAGTTTATGGAGGAAGCAATAAAGAGTATCTATGTATATATGTGACCTCTATGACATTGTTCGTGTCTATTCTATAGGCGAAAGTTACTTCAGATTGGCCATAACCCTACTTACGTAAAGCAGTTGTGTTTGCATGGCTGTGTTTCGGTATGTATGGTGGGATATGGTGTGAATTTACAGGGTACAGAGGAATAACACCTGAGTCCTCAGGAATGCCAACGCATGGGGGTATAATGGGCGAAACAGTATACTCTGTTATGTCCCTGGTACTGCTCATGTCTATAGGCAACGGTTACCACTTTCCGTCAGGTAGGCCGTTAGCTTTATTGCCATTCTAAGTTGTATAAAAAAAAAATGGGTGATAATGGAATTGTATAACGCGGGTAGCGTTATATACTGGCGGTGCACCAATGAAAGAAGAAACACAGACATGCAAACACAACTGCTTTACGGTAGAAACACGAATGAGACAGAGGTACCCAAGCAATCGACTTTTGTACAAATATATTATATACTATTATAATGTTTATAAGTTCGTCGTGTCGTATCAAATGTCTTCTCTTCTTTAACCCTAAGTTACAAACATGCTTAGATAAATTTTGTAAAATCGAATTTTGTACAAAATCTCGAAGACCCTTTGGTAAAATATGTGAGATATGGAAAATTCGAAATATATATTATACTATATTGAACTGAAGCATTTATCTCAAATTTGTTATTACAAATTTAAAGTGATTTTGGCAAGCACTATTAGAAACCTAATTTACTTGAGAGATAGTAATGGGCTTTAAAACAATCAGGTGCCATTGGAAGATCTAATTCGTTCAGCCTCACAGCTGGTGCACGCACTGGATCTACGGCGCCACTACTTGGAAATATCAGCGCAGTCGTTCTCCAACGTCGCGAACAAATATTTGATCAGCCATGGCGTACCAGAGCGCACCCTACCCCAGAGTTATCTATCCACTGACCAAGATCAAACATTCCTGAGGCTTGGCTGTTAGTGCTTTATTTCAAAATTAAGACTTGACACAATTCTCTTTCAGTAAGTAACATATAGTTGCCGTATGGTCCCGGCATAGAATAGACCACCCCTTCTTTTTTTGTCCTTGTCGTAAGAGGAGACTAAGAGAATTTAAAGGTCGAGGAATGGGCCGCAGGTAACTGCGGTTACCAATTCGCCTGCCAAGCATGGCAACTACTGGCACAACATTCCTTATTATGAAGGTCTATGTTCAGCAGTGGACAGTTACCAGCTAATGTGATGATGGCAGATGAGCTGGCTGGAGCGTACCAACTTACTTCAAAATTTTCACACACTTTCAAAATTGCCCCTAATTTTTGCTCGACGTGTCCTTCTATATCGAGTCAAAAAAGTAATATAATTATTAGAATGATCAAAGTGAACGGTTATCGGATTTCTTTTCTCCTAATCGCTTTAAAACGAGGATAACAACATTACATACCAGAGGGAGACTTTGTACACAAGTCGTTTGCTTGGGTACCTCTGTTCCATCCGTGTTTCAATCGTAAAGTAGTTGTATTTCCATGGCTGTGTTTCCGTTTGAAGGGTGAGATATGGCGTGAATTTGCAGGGTACAGAGGAATAACACCCGAGTCCTCAGGAATGGTAACGCATCGGGAGTATCATGGGTGAAACAGTATACTCTGTTATGTCCATGCTACTGCTCATGTCTATAGGCGACGGTTACCACTTTCCATCAAGTGGGCCGTCAGCTTGTTTGCCATTCTAAGTTGTATAAAAAAAAAGTATAAATCTAAGTTCATGTTATCGTATCTTTGTAAAAAGTTAAAGATCAGTCAATGCTTCGCATACAAAACCTTAAATATCTACTTGCAATAAACGAGAACATTCTCTCGTCTGGTTCTGTCATATTTTGTGCTTTTGGTATATAATTTGGTTGTGTAACATCATTTTATTAATGTTGCGTGTAGCGGACACAGCGGAGCGATACATGCAACTGACGACGTGTTCGTCTGAACAGCTGGTGTGCCCTCATCCTACTACGATGTTCAGTCCACAACGGTCACACATGGATCGTAAGATATTTGGGGTTTTGTTAGTTCATTTATTATATAAGCTTTTGATGTAATCAAAAATAGTAGTTTAATATCATAGACTATTGTCTTTTCCTATTTTGAGATTTAAAATTACCAAATTAATAGCTGGAAGATTATTTACCGGCTATTATCAGTAATAAAAGATATTTTTAATCTTGAATACGTGTGTTTAATACGTGTTCCCTCGGCAAAAATTAAAGCAGGAATGAATGATAGCCGGTCTATTCATTACTGCCCTCTCCAAAAATTATAAATACAAAAATAATGTAACGGATACATGTTCGAATCAATTACAATACTTAAATAATGTAACGGATACACGATCGAATCAATTACAATACTTAAATAATGTAACGGATACACGATCGAATCAATTACAATACTTAAATAATGTAACGGATACACGATCGAATCAATTACAATACTCAAATAATGTAACGGATACACGATCGAATCAATTACAATACTTAAATTCATAATTAAAACAATTGACATTCCAATAATCTAATTAGCATTTACGTGACAATATTTTATTAACATTGTACTATAAAATATTGTATTTATTAAAATAATATACTAACATTTAATAATCGAATTATAACAACGTCAACAACAATCAATTGACTATCTATTTATAATATTAGTAAATAACAATATATATTTGTATAATATATTATTATATAGTCTAACAAAATGGTAATTTTCAAAATGAGGTAAGGTGGATTGAAAGTGGGTATGTATCTACATTAACTGCACCCTTGTCCATATCCCTCTAACTTGACATCTCTTTAGAGTATCTTCAATTTTTGTCACCGCATGACAATAACATCCGATATCGACTCGCTCCCTTATTTTTCCCCTATCTGTAACTGCCTTACTGTACTTATACAATTGTATCGTTATATTTATTAATTGTCTTGTTCCTATATTGTATAATGCAAATAAAGTATACTCATTCATTCATTCATTCATTCTTTATCATCACAATATGTTTTCTTAATCTATCCCTAGAAACATATTTTTATATTAACATTTATTACAGTGCCAGCTGGTACGATGGCGGTCATTAAACGAGAGGACAATCAAAAGATATCAATAGAGAGCCACGACGGACAAGAACTCCTTTTACCAGGTACGTATCATGCTTTGAAAAGGTTTGTGTGTTTTATTTGAATTTAAAGGGGAACGGCAGCAATGTAATCTCGATTTAAAAGGCTGTTTTGTCTTTGTTGTAAGTCCCATACACTGTATGAACTTAATGCTTGGCATACTTTCTTCTCCATCGGCGGTTAATTTTTCGATCTAGTCAGTACCCTATTACTACCTATTACTACTTCAGCTTATAGAGCCTTTAGTTTATCACTTTTGGTTTAGTGCTTTTTCTTATTTTGGTTTCCATCACACAAAAAAATCTCTCTTCATAATTTATATATATATATATATATATATATATATATATATATATATATATATATATATATATATATATATATACAGCGTTGAAGTATTCGCGGCTTCTATAAATTCACAGGAATTGTAAAGTTTTAAAAACTATGTGAATGTATAGGTGTCCACCTGGATCCATGGGCATGTCCAATGCCTCCTGATCGGCAGTATACGTGTCGCTGGCGGCACGGTGTCGTCCGCGTGTACAGGAGTGAGGCGGATGCAGACGCGCACAGGCCCCTCCGATATAGGTTCATTTCGTTCAAGCAATATGTTGAGGATATGAACCGACTCAGCGACATGATGGCGGATGGACCTTTGTAAGTATTAGTAATGATGATTCTGATGTATCATTTCTCAATTTCTAATTTATCATCATCATCTTCCTACCCTTATCGTAATTATTATTTGGTGTCGGCGTAATATGGTTTTATCCATATTACAAAAGGATTTAACTTATAGTTTTACGACCGGCCGCCTACCTGACGTCACCCTCTTTGGGAATTCTAATTTATGCAAATTAAAAAATAATAATATATTAATTTAGAATGGAGCCCAATGAAGCAACTTACAGTCACTGGGTGCACAAAGAAAGACATTTTTGAAGTGATGTTACTGTTACAGTGTCAAACTATGGCGATAGGAATTTAACTATTAAAGGGTTAGATTTCAGATACATCGTGAACTTTTTTATCCTCATATTAACTGGCTGGTCACAGTTGTGGTAATTACTATACTGTAAATACTATACTGTTCCAGTTAAGCACGATACAATAGGGTGTTATTTTGAGTTTTCCCTCTCTTACATTGTTGAATGGTGGTTAATTTAATCTCATCATTTGTATATATATTAAACATTTCCGCGCAATATCCTTCTACCCTCCTTACCTATCCATATTCCTATCAAATCTGGGATCATATTGGGGGTAGATGGACAAAATGAGTCTGGAACCCAACTGTACGTCGAGCTGATCAAGTTCCGCTAAGATCACAAATAAAACTCCACCAGTTGCGTATTATTCAATCAGCCGTGATTTCCGTTCAACGTAGTGACACCACAGAAAATATAATACTATGCGACACCTTAAGCGAATCAACAAAAGTATTGAATAATAATTTGAAGACAGAACAAGAACGCGTATAAAAGACATACGCGGGGACAACGTGAACCAGGTTTGTCTTTCACCCTTCTTTTTATCCACCAAATGGTGCATTGTTTTATTAGTAGCTTCTTACGACATTCTTGGAGACGAAAAAGATGGAGAAACCGTTTTTACTCCGTTACTATACAGGGAGTTTATCATAAGACAGGATTTTGGGGCCGGACATGAATGATCCATTACTCTTACTGTCCACAGACTTAATATTTAACCTTAATTCGCAGGAAGTCATTTTGCTACCGTCGGTTGAGCTATCTCTCCTCCAAGTTCAAAATGCACGTGCTGCTCAACGAGCTTCACGAGCTGGCACTGCAAAAGGCTGTGCCTCACAGGGATTTTTATAACGTCAGGTAAATTGAATCACAGAAGTATGGAGCTGTTATCATCTTTATTTGCCACCATCACAGCAATATTATAATATTGGAGATATTTCTCACGTGCGATAGGACTTCTTGATTTAAAATCTTAAGGCACTAAACTTGACATATAATTCTCCCCTCAACAGAATGTTATCATCGTATATAGTGCAGTTTACTAGACTTATTAATAATATAGATTGGTAATTGGGTCTTCTCTAATTGTATAATTGTTACTTAGTGTACATTGACGCTTATCTGTGAGAGCTGTATACAGCTTTAATTGATGTGTTCATATGGTCTTAAGCTTGGTAGTGAGGAGTGAGATGTTTTTGTTCAAGTAAACTTAGATTTAATCATTTTTGAATAGTAGTTTTTCACTTTTACTTACCTATAACATTGTACATTGTCTGCTTAATTGTTGTGAACATATTGTTGGTGTGTCTTTTATAAATAAAATTAAATAAAATGATCAAAAGTTACAGAATTACATTTTCACTGCTTTATCTCACCTTTTAAAGTGCAAGCAATTTCTTTGGCGGGAGAAATAGGAAAGCAAGACATAAATACCCTTGCAGACGACTTTGAACAGTTACTTTTGTAAACATAATAAACAAATGGGCAAGTTTCTTGGCGACAATATTAAGTACATGTATATAGTCTTACTCTGGTTATGTTTATCTGTAAAACTATGGTTTAGAGAACAGCTATATATTATAATATAGCTGCGTTTTTACTTGGCGGAGGTATAGTGGTGGCTTTAGAAATCTGTATCACAGACAAAAGTTACTATAATTTTACCGTAGGAAGGTGGACACCCATATACACGCGGCGTCTTGCATGAATCAGAAACATTTGCTGCGCTTCATCAAGAGGACCCTGCGGCAGAACGCGCACGAGGTGGTGACGGTACAAGCCGGTGTGCCCAAGACGCTGAAGTCTGTGTTCGAAGATATGCAGCTGGACGCATACGACCTCAATGTTGACATACTGGATGTTCATGCGGTGATTATTAGTGCTGCTTAATAGAACTCAATTATAAAATAACACTCGCTTCCTTGAATACATTTGAGATGGTTGTACTGTCCTGTGAGTTGTTGTTTGTATGGTGTATGATTCAAGTTCATGTCTTTGTATAATGGCAGAATGGGTAGAACTATTTCATGTTCTAAATTTACTTGATTCCTAACTGGGTGATTTTCAACAAGTGCGATTCAATTTCGGTGAACTTTTTTAACGGTGTTTTCACACCCAGTCCCTTGGGACTTCTCTGAAACAGTTAATGTCCCCGAAATATGGAAGAATTTTTCCGTAGACTCAAACCAAAAAGTTTACTAGAATTAGATAGAAACTGTAATTGTTGATAACCACCCAGCTATGGGGGGAAAGGGATTAGTAATGGTGACTAAGAATCCCATTGCTAGCAATATACCCAACAAGGTCGATCTCCTCGCGGTTCCCCCTGGAAACTATCATGATTAATTCCTAATGAATTCATCATGATGGGCTAACTGGCCTGTTTTCATTCTCACCTATCACCCTTCACTGGTGCTCCGCCAGCGTATCCCGTTAGCGCAGGTAGGGTTACCATTCCATTTTTATTCAATAAAAAAAAAAAAAAAACCACCCAGCTATACCTAGTAGATAAAGCATTCCCGATATGTGTCTTTACATCAGGACCGTAACACATTTCACCGTTTCGATCGGTTCAACGCCAAGTACAACCCGGTGGGCGAGAGCAGACTGAGAGAGGTGTTTCTAAAGACCGACAACCACATGAACGGAACCTACTTCGCTAGGATTATCAAGGTTATGTTCGTAGCATTTCATTTGCTTTATTAGGAATAGTGGAGAATTAATCGTCAAATTATAGTTGCTTAGACATGGAATTTTTTAAACTGCGTATAATTTTAATTAGACCAAACGTCGCGCCGCTTTTGTATCGTGAAATTTACTATCTAAAAATACCAATACCTTCATGGCCTCGTCGAACCTTCAAATATTGGTCGAAGCAATAAGCCTGAGCGGGAAGTGTGATTACACTTGTAGTATTTATCCTTGTTACAAGTGCATATTCCTTTTTAAAAGGCCGGCAGTACATCTACAATACCTCTGGTGTAGTGGGTGCTCATGGGTGAAGGTAGTCATCATCAGACGAACAGCTCGTTTGCCTTTGTGTTATTATATAAAAAAGGAGTGTTAAAGATACTAATAATAATAAATATTACCTAAATAGGAGGTGATGGTAGACCTTCAAGAGAACAAATATACATACGCAGAGCCGCGCATCTCGATCTACTGCAAGAACAAGAACGAGTGGAGTAAGCTGGCCACGTGGGCGCTTCGCAACGACGTGCACTCGCCACATGTGCGCTGGCTGGTCCAAGTGCCCAGGCTATAGTGAGTGGAGTGATTCATGTAACGATTTTTGAAACTTCATGAGTAAAATGTTTGTTCGTTCCAGGGTATGTTATGTTACATTAAATTACTATTTCTGTTGACACGCATAATCATGCGTTAGACAAAACTACAATCAAGACAACTAGAACCTTATTGCTTTTTTTTTTCTTTATTGACTAGAAGATAAAGCGTTAAAAGGAAACAAAATAAAAAAAAGAAGTATATAAATAAAAAAAAACCTTTACTGTACTTTTTTTTACCATTAAGCAAACAAGCATATGGCCTACCTGATGGTAAGCGATAATCGTAGCCTATGAACGCCTGCAATACTAGGCGAATACTATATACTATGTACATATACTTTTTTTTTGATGGGTGAAAATGGTATGGTAACCCCGCCTGCGCTAACGGGATACGCTGGCAGAGCACCAGTGAAGGGTGATAGATGAGAATGAAAACAGGCCAGTTAGCCCATCATGATGAATTCATCATGAATTAACTATGATAGTTTCCAGGGAGAACCGCGAGGAGATCGACCTGGTTGGGTATATTGCTAGCAATGGGATTCTCAGTCCCCATTACTAACAATCCCTTTCCCCCTTATGTATATATACTATGTAGGTAGCTAATTTGTCCCTTTAGTATGTAATAAAAGGACCGCAGGTACTATCTTTATGCTTTTGTATTATAAAAATTGTCAAAAGTACTTTCATTAGATACATCTAGTTATAAGTTCTGCAGTCTATGCCATGCAAGATTATCATCAGTAATACTGTAAAGCTGAGGACTGATATCTATTTCCAGCGACATTTACCGCATCAACAAGTTGCTGCGCAACTTTCAGGAATTCCTCGACAACCTATTCGACCCGCTGTTCCAAGTGTCCGTCGACCCCAGCTCCAATCCTGAACTACATAAGTTCCTCACGGTATCCTAATTCACTTCAATATTTACATAAGTTTAATCTCTTTGCACCTCAAAGTTTGAAGACGAAGGGCTTTAACCAGTTGCCAGTGATGGCTTCTGGAATCGAAACATGGTCTTGCACGATTGCCCGTATGTAAAAGCTACAAATTACTCAGCGGGCTATGGAAAGGGTTATGCACGGAGTTTCTTTGCGTGATAGAATCCGAAACGAGGATATCCGCAAAAGAGCCAAAGTAACCGATATAGCCCGAAGGATAAGCAAGCTGAAGTGGTAATGGACTGGTCACATAGCTCGCAGAACCGACAATCGATGAGGAAGAAAGGTTTAGAGTGGCGACTCCATACGGGCAAACGTAGTGTAGGATATCCCACTTACTAGTTTGGGGGGAAAGGGATTGTTAGTAATGAGGTCTCCCCTGGAAACCATCATGGTTAATTTTTGTCGAATTCATCATGGTGGGCCAACTGACCTGCATGCATTCTCACCTATTATCTTCCACTGGTGCCTCGCCGGTGGCGGGGGCGGAGTTACCATTCCATTATCATACATTAAAAAAAAAAAAACCCACTTACTAGATGGAGTGACGTGACCTCAAATGCATTACAGAGAGTCAGTGGATGTAGGTGGCTCAATACCGTACCTTATGACAGTCTATTATTCTAAGTCCAGCAGTGGACGGGTACTGGCGGAAATGATAATGAATCTCTTTGTAATAACGTAGTACGAATACTATTAGTACTGACTTACATTCCCAGGATATTATAGAAGTGTTTAAAAGTACAAAACACATTACTGCAAAAGAAGGAAAAACCAAAACCAATTACTATGGGAAGTCGATTTATAAATTTAATAATAATGTCATACAAGAACTATAATCATCTGATCCACTAACTTCTCAATACGTACGTATTATTTCCAGCATGTGATAGGCTTCGACAGCGTAGACGACGAGAGCAAGCCAGAGAATCCTAATCTGCACGAGCACACGAAGACCCCGGAATTGTGGGATGACGAGGAGAACCCTCCATACGCATATTACCTCTACTATATGTATGCCAATTTGGTGATGCTTAACCAACTACGAAAGTAAGTTTCAAGTTTGTTTTACCATCAGATGTTCATTCATATGTCAGCATGTGAATAAAGATATCTATAGGCGACGGTTACCACTTTCCATCAGGTGGGCCGTCAGCTTGTTTGCCATGCTAAGTTGTATAAAAAAAAAGATATTACCCCAGTGGGTGTCTACTGATGGTTTTTTTTAATGGGTGATAATGGAATGGTAATCCCACCCGCGCTATTGGTATACACCAAGGGAGCACCAGTGAAGGATGATAGGTGAGGATGAAAAAGGTCAGTTAGCCCATCGTGATGAGTTTAACAAGAATTGTTCACAATGGTTTTTAGGGGAACCATGTGAAGGTCGATTTAATAGGGCATATTGCTAGCACCATTGCTAACAAACTCCATTGCTAACAATCCCTTCCCCCGCTTACTGATGGTTAGCATCTCCGAGGCTGACCCAGGAAGCGATGGCGTGACGACCTAGATGCAATTAGAAGAGATTAGATGGAGGTGAGATTGGGGCAACCTTTACCCAGCAGTAGGACATCATGGGTCAATAATGGAATGGACATTTTTGGTAATTTATACTTTTAATTTCTATGGATTACGTTTATTACATCTTCCTGCATTCGAAGGCCTAAGGTTAAGCTTAATTATGACTTAAATAATCTAGAAGCATCATCTATATCTCAATAACCTCTAATCTAGAATTATTCTCAGAACAAGTGTGGCAGATTGGTAATATAATAAGAATCCATTTCTTCAGAGAGCAAGGGCTGAACACTTTTGTGCTCCGGCCCCACTGCGGCGAAGCAGGGCCAGCTACGCATCTTAGCGCTGCATTTCTGCTTGCCGAGAATATTTCACATGGTCTCATGCTACGAAAGGTAAATCAATGATTTAAATCACTAAATGATAGGATTTTTTTTAATAATAATAATAATAATTTTTATTTTTTCCACTACAACCATATTACACTTTAATTAGCAACAATAACATAAAACCAAATATAGTTGTGGGAGATTGGCGTCTAAGGTAGCGAGGTGCCTGTGTCTTAGATCATCAGGCCTGCCTCCTAAGAAATAAACATCAATAATATATCACTAACGGCCATCATGATTACACTTTTTAAACAGGAATTGAAAACAGGGACTAGCGGTCCCATTATTTATCATATACCCTGTCGAATCGATTATTTCGCTGTCTCTCCTGGAAACCAATGTGATTAATTCATAGAGATTTTTTATTCTGATCTGATTTCATCCTCATTTTTTTTTTGTCACTGGTATCCCACCAGCGTATATCGATAACACAAGCAAAGTTTCTATTCCATTATCTTTCATTAAAAAATGTATCGTAAATCGTATAGATCATGAGTTCGAACCCTGAAAGTAACCAAACTTTTTGTCTGTTAATTTAAACTTTAGTCTTATATTTCAGTTATGAAAATACTTTCAATAGGGTTGAAGGCCTTACACGCACGTGACACCGCTAGTGTTGCAGGCGTCCATAGACTACAGTGACCGTTTACCATCCCACGGGCTGTACACTTGTTGGCCACCTACGTGATATAAAAAAATAAACAAATTGAATGGTGTCGGAAACCTTATCCTATTATCTTGTTTACTTTACTAAGGGAGCAAGGTTGTTGTTTTTTTATTATTTTAGTTCCTAATTTGCATTGTCTACTTTTCTTGAACTACCGCAGGTCCCAGTACTCCAATACATGTACTATCTGTCACAAATCTTCATCGCCATGTCTCCGCTGAGCAACAACTCGTTGTTTCTCCGTTACCACCGCAACCCGCTGCCCGACTACTTCGCGAGGGGACTCCGCGTCACGCTGAGCACCGATGATCCGTTGCAATTTCATTACACAAAGGTATTGGTTAATTGTTTCTCTCTTTTTTTTTTATTTTCTTCGGGTACTTATAGTGGTTTGTTGTACAGTGGAGACAGGTCCTACGATTATTTTTTTTCTTTTTTTTTTAACATGTGAGAATGAAAGCTAGGTTACAGCTTGTGTGGGGGGAAAGGGATTGTTTGTAATGGAGATTGAGAATCCTATTGCTAGTAACGTACCCAACCAGATCGACCTCCTCGCGGTTCTCCCTGGAAACTATCACGGTTAATTCCTGATGAATTCATCATGATGGGCTAACTGGCCTGTTTTCATTCTCATCTATCACCCTTCACTGGTGCTCCGCCAGCGTATTCCGTTAGCACAGGCGGGGTTATTATACCATTTTCACCCATCAAAAAAAACCTAGCTACTGTTGTTGGTATATGCTGGCGAGGCACCGGTGAGGAATGATATATGAGAATGAAAGCAGGTTGGTTAGTTCATCGTGACGAATTCGACAAGAATTAACCACGATAGTTTCTACAGGGGATCCCGCATGCAAGTCGACTAGAAAGGGTGTCTATTGTGCAGGTCAACTAGATGGATACCCTATCTGGTCGACCTGCAAGCGGGTGCTTAAATACCATTACTAACAATCTCTTTCCCCCTGACAGAGTGTACCTAATGCTAGCATTGGGGCTAGTACACCCCATCACTAAAAGTTCCTTTCCATTCACCTGCATTAGTTAGTTGTAGGTATTGACGGGTCCTGCGATTGACCTGATTCCGACCTGATGGAAAGTTATGATAAGGTCGAAAATGAAGATGAGTTCGCTATGAACAGCCTATTAACATAAGTCTAGATTTTTCATGCGAAAAGACAAGAAAGGCAAAATGAAATAATGTCTTCTTTTAAGAAACAACATATTTACTTATATTATTTTATTAGCTTATACACATGCATGCAAATAAACGATAAATGAAATTGAGACGTCAGGAAACTCATCCATTCTATTACTTCTATCACGGACAACTTTAGGTATTGTCCATGCGCAGGAGCCGCTGATGGAGGAGTACAGCATTGCTGCGCAGGCGTGGAAGCTGAGCTCGTGCGATATGTGCGAGCTGGCGCGCAACTCGCTCCTCATGTCCGGCTTCCCGCACGAAGTTTGTTACAGGAGCGATTTATAGAAATAACTTCTCTGACCTTGACATTTTTTTGTTTAATTCTTTATACAGATTGATAGAAAAATCTTGTTTTTTTTAAATTGTCTGTGGTGCAGTGGATATAACCACCTTGGCCGGCCAGCCAGGCGGCTTTTAAATTATTAACGTTAAGAGTTTCGCGTTGTACAATTTATGATTTATAAGAAATTAAATTTGACCTGTTATCTCGATATTTTATAGCCCAGAATAACCCAGGTGAATTGTTAAATCTTATTTAGCTTTATAGCTTTCTCACGTTGAAGCTCAAGAAGCTCGTTTAGGGTTTTTGTAAAATCTCTTTAATTATTTTTCAGTGTCGACCATGAATCCTGATTATATGCATGTAGGAATACTTCTTTGTACCAATCGGTGTGGTTGTATAGCATTTATTATAACGCAGATGAAGCAGTACTGGCTGGGCTCGGAGTACACGCGAGCCGGCCCCGAGGGCAACGACATCACGCGCACCAACGTGCCCGACGTGCGCGTCTCGTACCGACACGAGACCCTACTAGGCGAACTTGACAACATCTTCAAGGTCAGTTGACATGGGTTGATGCCAAAGCCCTGGTACACCATGATGTAGTTATAATATTATATCCCTTTCAGACCTGAACGATACGGGCGTGAGTTGTAACTTTAAAAAATTCTAAAACCGCGCGCAATTCAAATTTACGCACGAAGCTGAAATAACACGATAGTGAGATTCTAAACCAGCCAATAAGAAATCATTTTAGCGGTTAGGTGGTGCAGTAGTCTCGTGCGTGCCGGCAAGACGGCTTGGCGCCAAAACACGAAAATATATTTAATCTGAAAGAAAAAAAATTTTGGGTCTGAAAGGGTTATGTCAGGGGAAAAATATATCAGATGTCATTTATTTATTTATTTACACTTTACTGCATCAAGTAAAAAGAAAAATAACAAATACAATAAATATTAATGTTGCAATCGATGTTGTACTTCATTTATGAATTGTGATCATGAAATTTTGATTTTTGAAACTGTGGTAAACGGTGGTAAATTTACTCAATGTTTTCTTTGTTTAATATTATGTATTATTATTTATTTTGTCACTGTTAATTTACCCAAATAAACGGAAAATAATGATCATAGAGAGATAGATAAATAATTTATTTGCAGTATTTTCCTGTGTTTTCCTTCGTCATTTTTTTTTCTGTTGTATGTGTGCTATTAAGTATGTGTATGTTATGTATATATTTAATTGTGTATATATTATATATGTATGTGTATGTATGTATGTATATATGTTTGTATATGATAATATTTATGTAACAGTGCGCCACCTACTCTTTGTCTTTTTCTCAATGTCCTCTACCCAAAGGTTGTCTGGAAGAGATTGCTCAGCGATAAGGCCGCCTTTTGTATCACTTCTCATTAATATTTACTGTATTTGTTATCTCTCTTTTTACTTGGTGCAATAAAGTGTAAATAAATAAATAAATTTATTTGCATTACTTACATTACACGAATACCAACAGACATAGATAGAAAAAAAAAAGATATAAAACAATACCTGTACTGAAAAAAAATACATAAAAGAGGTAACATAATTTTTTTTCTATCAGCCGTTTAACTGTCCACTGCTGTACATAGGCCTCGTCCATTTGCATTACCAATAGTTGCCACAGTTAACAGGGTTGCCAACAGCTGTTAGACTATGGTGATATTTTAAGAGGGACACTGCTGCCCATCCCTTGAGCATTGAATTCCCTCAGTCGTCCATTATGACACACACGGGAAAGGAAGGGGTGAACCATTTTATGCCGGGACTACACTACAGTAAATCTATACTTCTGCTGAATAATAACTACTGTGAGCTATACTACTTTTTTATATATATATATATACAACTTAGAATGGCAAACAAGCTGACAGTCCACCTGATGGAAAGTGGTAACCGTCGCCTATAGACATGAGCAGTACCATGGACATAACAGAGTATACTGTTTCGCCCATGATACCCCCCATGCGTTGCCATTCCTGAGGACTCAGGTGTTATTCCTCTGTACCCAGTAAATTCCCGCCATATTCCACCCTTCAAACCGAAACACAGTCATGCAAACACAACTGCTTCACTATAAAACACGAATGGGAAAGAGGTGGCCAGACCAACGACTTTTGTACAGTCTTCCTGTGGTAAACATCGAAACATCTACCCCGAGCATCCAAACTTACAAATTTACCTTTATAATATTAGTACAGATGTAGTACATAATCATACTACAGTTTATTATAATAATTCATTTTTATATTTAAAAGAATCTTTCTTTTCAGGCCGCTACGTAATAGCAGAAATGTCACCACATTGAAACAATAACAGGAAAATAATAAGCCACATTTAATGTAATATAATTTATTGCGTACAATTATATTTAACGCTATGTTAATACATAATAACAAATAAATAACGTTCCACAATAACGCGAGTACATTTTATTTATATTTAGACAGCTATGGTAAATGCTAAGATATAAAGCGCAATCAGGGGAAAAAAATCCATTTAACAAAATACATTTTTGCAAAAATGTGCATTTTTTGTCCTGGCGAGAGTTAAAAAGTGCCATATTATATGAATCAAATAAAAATTGCTTTGTATAATTCGTAGATGCGAACGACTGCCGCGGTGTCCCTGTAGGGGCTACCGGACAGTTTCCTCCTCCTCTTCCAGGATTTTTACATCTACACCCTGGGTTTGAGCAAGGAGGCGGAGGTCCCGAGTTCTACTACGGACTCCCCCGAGATTCCAGTACACGACGCGGAGCTCTTTAGCAAGCTTAGCTTGGCCAATCCAGTCATAGCCGCCGACTTTATGCCGCTACGGATGTTAGTAAGTCACTAAGCATCCCTATAATTAAATTTATGGCATTTTGTAATAGGTAGTCGAAACGCGTAGGTTGCGGCCGGCAGGGAGCGGAAGGCGCGGCAGCTAATGGCGGCTATGCACACACCTATTGCAACTGCTGTACTGGTGGCGAGTAACTGCAACTTTCGGCTAGTAGATAGGATGATCCGTGCCACGCTCTCGGCGTAAGAAGCCAATTAAAAACGGCGGCAAAGCAAATACTATTGTAATTCATATTATTTACACTTTTTAACTCTCTAATCACTCTTTTTTTAACGAGAGATATGCTCTTGAAAAAGGATTGTATATTTTATGAAATAATAAGACGGTCGCTGCTAGTGGTAGAGAAAAATATAATAATGAATCATGATATTGTCAGATATAAAAAAAAAAAAAACAAAATAAAAATATAAAATTTAAAAATATTCTCTAAAAAGGTGCGTTCTGCACACTCTTTAATAATATATTCCCACTTTTAAGTGGGAAAAATTCATATACAAATTGTTTTACAATGCATCTCTACTTTTTATATTTGGAATTCAAATTAAAAGCCGGTGACGTCCTTGATGGCCTTCTCCTCGTCGTGCGGCGACATCTGCTGGTGCGAGTGGAACTCCATGGTGAAGGTGGCCAGCCCGGAGCTGAGCGAGCGTAGCGTGGTCGAGTAGCCGAGCAGCTCCGACAGGGGCGTCAGGCTGTCGATTATCTGTACATACACACACACACTTCAGATGATTATTCAGATTATGAGAATACAGAGAAAAACCTACTAAATACTTTAATTTCGGTGCAAATATATACACATTGCAAATTGATATTGCACGCAAACACGTGCGCGTGCGCATGAGCACGTGTGTACGTATGTACATACACCTACAAAAACTTTCTATTTGTATTATATGACAATTATTTTTTAATACTCCAAATTGCGCACAAGACTGTGGGTATACTACATGTTTACAGAAAGAAAGGGAGATATGTGGTGTATATATGTATATATCGAAATGTGTGTACGAGGTCTGTCCGGAAAGTTCGTATAAAAGTGTTCTGGAATGCGAGAAAGAGGAGTGGGGAGGCCAGGTAAGCGCAGGACCCCTTCCTTATGTCCCTAACAATGCTTCAGTTCTGGTCTGACCGCCGTGCGGTGCGAACTGGCTTGTCACGCCATCTGTGAAGTTACCTCTTAACGAAACCCCGTCGGCATGGAGCCCGCTTCCGTTGAAGAGCAGCGCGTCGTAATCAAGTTTCTCTCGAAACTCGGCAAGAATGGCCGTGAAATTTTTGCCGATCTCAGAACAGTTTATGGGGATGATGCTGTGAAGGAACCAACCGTCCACAAGTGGCTAAAAAGATTCAGAGAGGGCCGAGAAAGAGTTCGATGTTCGGGGGATTGTCCATCAAGAATTCGTCCCTCCAGGCCAGACAGTTGATGGAAAATTCTACGTCGATGTGCTCAGACGCCTCAAAGCTCGTGTGGCACGAGTTCGTCCAGAATTGGCGCGAGAGGGGCGTTGGATTCTTCACCACGACAATGCCCCTGCCCACACCTCTCTTGTTGTCCGTGAGTTTTTGAGTAAAAATTCCATTACGGTGACCGAACACCCCCCCCTATTCGCCGGATTTGGCCCCGTGTGACTTCTTCTTGTTCCCAAAAACCAAATTGGTACTTCGGGGGCGGCATTTGGGGGACATAAATGAGATAAAAAAAGCTACGACGGGGCAGCTGAGAAACCTACAACCAGAGGACTTTCAAGGAGCCTTCTCACAGTGGAAACGGCGTTGGCACAAGTGCATTATGTCACAGGGGGAGTACTTTGAAGGGGATAAAATTGATTTACCTGAATAATTGTAAAATAAAATTTTTAAAAAACTTTTATACGTACTTTCCGGACAAACCTCGTATGGTGGTATTTTTTATTGCATTTGTAAATTATAAAGATATGGTAGTTTAAATATCGTGTACATGGATGGGTTTATTTCTGACAGAGATCTCTTCCAATAGTGTAAGTTGTATTACTCTATCTCTCTCTTTCTCTCTCTCTCTCTCTCTCTCTATCTCTTTCTCTTTCTCTCTGTACGAGTATATGTATGTGTGTGTGTTGGGTGGAGTGAGTGCGCGTCATTCACGTATGTGTATGGTGTACGGGCGACCTTGTTCTGGTGGCGCAGCTGCACGTGGTGCAGGGCGGCGCGGCGCCGCGCCAGGTCGGCCAGCACGCGCGCCGAGTGCGACTCGGGGCACGACACCTGCAGCCGCATCACCGGCTCCAGCACCACCGAGCCCGCCTCCTCCAGCACCTGCACACACACACACACACGCGACACTCAAGTATACAATCAGACCTCACATTGCATATAATTTTTATTAGTCCTTACACACGACTGTTTAATTTTTTTTTGATGGGTGAAAATGGTATGGTAACCCCGCCTGCGCTAACGGGATACACTGGCGCGGCACCAGTGAAGGGTGATAGATGAGAATGAAAACAGGCCAGTTAGTCCATCATGATGAATTCAACAGGAATTAACTATGATAGTTTCTAGCTAGCAATATACCGACCGACCTGGTCGTGTATATTGCTAGCAATGGAATTCGCAGTCTCTATTACTAACAACCCCTTTCCCCCACGACTGTTTAATTATAAAACTACACCGCAGACTTCGTCATTTTTAAGCGATAAAAATGTAATGCTACTTAGTTTTTAAATATTCTTACAATTCTTAAGAAAATTAAAATTAAATGGAGTTTTGTACAATTTACCTGTCGCGACAGCTAATGAGCTAATATTAGTGTTTACCTTGCGTAAACACTGCGCTACAGTTGCGGTGATCACAGAGTCGGACGTGCCTCTCCCGGACTCGAACCAGTGCAGCGTCACCTGCACGTCTACCATCTAAGACGTGAAAACAAAGTAAGGCATTACTTTCCATAACAATGATGGCGATTTTGTGATACTAATTTGTAAGTAAACCCTTTTACAAAGAGAATTGTGAGAATCGATTCAGAATTGAGGTAGGTGAAAGTGTCTTAGGTGAATTAAAATGAGCTAAACTTAAAAAATTGTACAAAATTTAGACAAGTAGACAAACTGTTTTTTTTTTTTGGAGATAAATGGTAAAGTGGTAAAATGATAAAATGATAAAATAATGAAACGATCAAATGATAAAATAATGAAACGATCAAATGATAAAATAATGAAACGATCAAATGATAAAAGGATAAAATGATAATTAATCATACCGGACAGCCAATCTTCGGTCCGTGCTGCAGCGCGGTGTGGACGCCCTGCCGGATGGCCTGCAGGCTGCGCGGGTGCAGGTGCGACAGGTTGGCAGCGCTCTCCGGGGACTTGTCCAGTCTACAACAGATCTTATTTTATTAATATAAATAAATTGTAACTAGGTGATGTCTGTATAGGGAGATATTTAAGAAAAAAATAGGTGGGGGGTCTTATTAGAATAAATAGTAACCAAAATAATAATTAAAAACTTTATCTGTTTGTCTGTTTGTTCAGCATTACATAAAATCTATTATACCAAATGTGATGCGATTAAAAAATTAAAAATTTAGTAAAAAAAAAAACGTAACGAATTCCACTAGAATTAACCACGATGGTTTCCAGAGGCAAACCGCATGAAGGTCGACCTGATAGGATGTATTGCTAGCAATTTTTTTGTATTATATTTGCTGGTTCGCAGTAGGATGACGTACACATCGCACATCGATGTGCTTGCGCTGATATCACGGAAGGGAGGGCTTCCGCTATTAGTTTTTTTTTAATGGGTGATAATGGAATGGTAACCCCACCCGCGCTATTGGTATACACCGGCGGGGCACCAGTGAGGGATGATAGGTGAGGATGAAGCGGGTCAGTTAGCCCATCGTGACGAATTCAACAAGAATTGTTCACGATGGTTTCTAGGGGGAACCGCGTGGAGGTAGACCTGATAGGGCATATTGCTAGCAATGTCGAACTCCATTGTTAACAATCCCTTTTTCCCTTCCGCTATTAGTCAGACCCCATTACTAACAAACCTAAAAACCCCGCCTTCCGGCTAGTATGTATGATGTACTCACTTGAAGATCCTGTCTGGCGGCAGGCCGGGGCGCGGCGCGGCGGACAGCTCGACCTTGAGCAGCTGCCGCTGGCCGCCGATGCTGCGGTCGACGGCGGCGGCGCGGCGCGCGGCGGCCTGCAGCGCCTCGCGGTACGCGATCTGCAGCGGCCCCAGCTCCGCCTCGATCTTGTACTCGCGGACTATGCGCTCCTTTATTATCTCCAAATGCAGTTCGCCCATACCTGTTGTATATATCTATTTGTCAACCAACTGTCAGTTAGCCCATCGTGATGAATACACCTGGAATTCAGCATGATGGTTACCAGCGGGGACCGCATGAAGCTCTACCTAACAAGATATACTAACAATCCCCCTCGGGAGAAGGAATTGTTAGTAATGCGGACTACCAGTCCCATCGCTAGCAATATATCCTGCCAGGTCCACCTCCATGTGGTTCCCCCTGGAAACCATCGTGCTGAATTCTAGGTATATTCATCACAATGGGCTAATAGCAGGTCCCTTTCATTCTCACCTGTCATTCCTCACTGGTGCCCCGCCTGTGTACACCGTTAGCACGGGCAGACCATTCCTTTATCATCCATAAAAATAACAATCCCCCCCCCCTCAACTCGGTCAGTTGTAAATGTAATGTAATCGATTTGAACAATTCTTTTTTATCTGAAAGGACAGATTGGTTCCATAGAAATTTGAATAAAATCAATTCCTTAGTTTCATTATAAATCAAAATAACTGATTTTATCTATTTAACTATTGATGGCGGGGCACCAGTGTAAGAAGATATGTGAAGACGAAGCAGCCCAGTTGGTCCATCGTGACAAATTTATAAGAATGACGACAGTCGAATAGGTTAACCTGATGCAGGGTCGCCAGTCTCCATTACTAACAATTCTTGTCATCAGTTGGTCTTTGTGTACAATTGTTAAAGATCTTGAGGTTCTAAAATATAAGGTGTGGTTACCAGCGAGCACCATCTGTCCGGTGTCGTCGTCGACGGACACCTGCAGGCTGGGGTCCTCGCGTTGCAGCTGCGCCAGCGCAGTCTCCAGCGCGGTCTGGGTTGCGGCGCTTGGTGGCTCGATCGAGCACAGGAATACCGGCTGCGGTGCCGTCGTACCTACCACATATGTTTATGTTTTTATTAAACATTAGCCAACCAAACAAACGTTGTCTTACCAGACATTGCGACATTAGATTTATTCTCTTTTTTCTGTCTTTCCCCCACATCTATTTTACCAGAGTGAGACTTTGCACAAAAGTCGTTTGCTTGGATACCTCTGTCCCATTCGTGTTTCTACCGTGAAGCAGTTGTGTTTGCATGGCTGTGTTTCGGTTTGAAGGGTGGCAATGAAATTCACTGCCACCCTTCAAACCGTGCAAACACAACTGTTTCACGGTTGAAACACAATTGGTACAAAGGTACCCACGCAAACGATTTTTGTACAAAGTCTCCATATTATATAATAAATGTTAAAATGTTAAATTTAATGTGAAGAGTACAATTGTATCTCTGTACAAATAACTTTGCGGAACCCTGGGTGTTTTTTTACGGTACCCACTTTAGGAATCGCTACCTTAGCTGTTATGGTAAAAAGAAAGGTATTACAAGTATATAAATTTACCGATTCCCAGCAGTATATCAGCCAATTCTTCCTTCGTGGGCTCTGTCTCCAAACCCTGGATCCGCTGGTGAGCACTCGGCAACGCGAGCCTATCCAGCTGACTGCTGTCTGCGAGTGTGGTGGCCAACTGTTTCTTGGCTCGGTTCGCGGCAGCTTGGGTGGACGTGACCAGGTCTCCGGACATAGTCGCCTGTTGCAACATTCTTTTTAAACTATCTGGCTAAAGAGAGGGGATAGTCCACAACCGGGTTTTTTTTAATGGATGATAATAGAATGGTAACCCCGCCCGCGCTATCGGTATACGCTGACGGGGCACCAGTGAGGGATGGTAGATGACGATAAAAGCAGGTCAGTTAGCCCATCGTGACCAATTCCACTAGAATTAACCACGATGGTTTCCAAAGGGAACCGGGTGGAAGTCGACCTGACGTATTGCTAGCAATGGGTCAGCTAGACCCCATTACTAACAACCCTTCCCACCCCCCAACAACCTGCGTTAGTGACTACAATGTTAGCAATATATCCTGTATGTTTCTTGGAAACCATCGAATGTTAATCCCTGGTTCCATCGTGATGGGTCAATTGATCCGGCTTATTCATCATCTATTATCCATCATTTAGCCAGCCACTTGTAACACCAGAAGTTGGGATTACCATTCCATTTGCATTGGATTACACTCGGACACTAGACACTCGGACACTAGACGCTCAGACACAAGACACTCGGACACTAGACACTCGGATACCAGACACTCGGACACTAGACACTCGGACATTAGACTCTCGGACACTAGACACTCAGACACAAGATACTCGGACACTAGACACTCGGATACCAGACACTCGGACACTAGACACTAGGACATTAGACACTAGACACTGGGACACTAGACACTCGGACACTAGACAGACACTAGACACTCAGACACTGAGACACTCGGACACTAGACAGACACTAGACACTCGGACACTAGACACTCAGACACTAGACACTAGACACTCGGAGACCGGACACCGGACACTAGACACTCGGACATTAGATACTTGGACACCAGACACTCCGACACTTAGACACTCAGACACTAGACACTCGGACACTAGACACTCTGACACTCCGACACTGGACACTCAGACACTTAGACACTCAAACACTCAGACAGTCCGACACTCAGACACTCAGACACTGAGACACTCTGATACCAGGCACTTGGACATTAGACACTCAAGACACTTCGACATTAGACACTCGGACACTAGACACTCGAACCTAGACACTCAGACACTAGACACAGTCACTAGACACTCAGACACTCCGACACTAGACACTCGGACACTCCGACACTAGACACTCAGACACTGAGACACTTGACACTCGGACATTAGACACTCAGACACTCCGACACTAGACACTCGGACATTAGACACTCGGACACTAGACACTCAGACACTCCGACACTAGACACTCGGACACTCCGACACTAGACACTTGACACTCGGACACTAGACACACAGTCATTAGACACTCAGACACTCCGACACTAGACATTCGGACACTCCGACTCTAGACACTCGGACCTAGACACTCGAACCTAGACACTCAGACACTAGACACAGTCACTAGACACTCAGACACTCGGACACTCCGACACTAGACACTCAGACACTGAGACACTTGACACTCGGACATTAGACACTCAGACACTAGACACTCGGACACTAGACACTCAGACACTCCGACACTAGACACTCGGACACTCCGACACTCAAGATACTCCGACACTAGACACTCGAACCTAGACACTCAGACACTAGACACAGTCACTAGACACTCAGACACTCCGACACTAGACACTCGGACTCTCCGACAGTAGACACTTAGACACTCAGACACTCAGACACTAGACACTCAGACACTAGGCACTAGACACTAGACACTAGACACTTAGACACTCAGACACTAGAGACTCGGTCCATAGACACTCAGACACTCAGACACTGAGACACGTGCAGAATGTACACGGGAAATATAAACCTCTATCATCTAAAATTACCTGCATTCTAGCAAAATAAATTCATTTCATTTCATTTCATTTCATTTCACTTGACACTCGGATACCAGACACTCGGACACTAGACACTCGGACACTGGTCACTCTGACACTCCGACACTCGGACACTAGACACTCTGACACTGAGACACTAGATACTCGGACACTAGACTGACACTAGACACTCGGACACTAGACACTCAGACACTAGACACTCGGACACTAGACACTCTGACACTGAGACACTAGATACTCGGACACTAGACTGACACTAGACACTCGGACACTAGACACTCAGACACTAGACACTCGGACACTGAGACACTAGATACTCGGACACTAGACACTCGGACACTACACGCTCAGACACTAGACACTCGGACCTAGACACTCAGACACTGAGACACTAGACACTCGGACACTAGACACTCAGACACTCCGACACTAGACACTCGACACTGACACTATACACTCGGATACCAGACACTCGGACACTAGACACTTTGACACTCCGACACTCGGACACTAGACGCTCGGACACTAGACGCTCAGACACTAGACACTCCGACACTAGACACTCGGACCTAGACACTCAGACACTAGACACTCGGACACTGGTCACTCTGACACTCCGACACTCGGACACTAGACACTTTGACACTGAGACACTAGATACTCGGACACTAGACTGACACTAGACACTCGGACACTAGACGCTCAGACACTAGACACTCGGACACTAGACACTCGGACCTAGACACTCAGACACTGGTCACTCTGACACTCCGACACTCGGACACTAGACACTCTGACACTGAGACACTAGATACTCGGACACTAGACTGACACTAGACACTCGGACACTAGACGTTAAATAAAGCACGTTAGCAAGCAATATATTCTATCAGGTTGATCTCCGCGTAGTTCTTTCTGGAAACCATCATGATTAATTCTTGTTTAATTCATCATGATGGGCCGAGTCACCTGTTTTCATCCTCACATACATTCATGTACAGAGGAATAACATCTGAGTCCTCAGGAATGGCAACGCATGAGTGGTATCATGGGCGAAACAGTATACTCTGTTATGTCCATAGTACTGCTCATGTCTATAGGCAACGGTTACCACTTTCCATCAGGTGGACCGTCAGCTTGTTTGCCATTCTAAATTGCATAAAATAAATAAATAAAAATCACATATCTTTTCTCACTGGTGTCCTACCAGATTATACTGAGAGCGTAGGCGAAGTAACCATTGCATTGTCGCCCATAAAAAAAAAACCATCAGTTTTACGACTGCAATTTTTTCACTGGCATTTTTGTTATTCGTCCAACATGCAAGCAGTGTATCGAATAAGACTCATGCTAACGACTTTGTAAAATATCTATGATAATTCATAATAATCATAGCAACTCTTACTTCTTTTCGCTCTTTAAGATTAGAGCGATTTAAGGCAAAAAGAAATCTGTTTAAAGCAGATTTCTTTTTGCCTTAAATCGCAAATAATCTCAAATTATCAACAATTTTATAGGTAATATCATCATTTCATCATCCCAGTGAGGGACAATAAATGAAGATAAAAGCGGACCAGATTCTTGGCGAATTGCTTAACAATCAATCAAGATTGTTTCCATGGGGGGGTCGATCAGTTGTATTGCTAACAATTAGGTTATTATATCAGCATTACTAACAATCCCTTTACCCCTCTATTCTACACTGTTGAACACTTCATTGTTCAACCACGAACTCACCTTGAGCGCGCTGACGACAGCGATATTGCCGGCCGTGACCGTCTCCACCGGTTTGTACTCGTCTGCTAGTGCTACGTATAACGCACCGCCCTGCCATTAAAAATTTTATTAGTATCAATTAGTAATCAGAGAATTGAGCAGAGAAATAGCCTGATAAGTGGCAGCAAACTGAGCAGTACAGGTGCGAGCCGGCGGTGCCGATAGTAATCGATTCGAAATCGAATTAGCTTATTAATAAGTAAAATACTAATAATATATATATATATATATATATATATATATATATATATATATATATATATATATATATATATATATATATTATTAGTATATATATATATATATATATATATATATTATATATTTAGGTAGAATAAAAATCAGGTGTGGGTCGTTACAATGTCCTTAGGTCATAAAACGTAAGACAATTCAGAAATCCATATAAACGCTATACGTAGCTTCTAAATAGAAACTACAATTGTAAATATACTAATAAACTTAATTTTCCACATTATTTATAACATACCTGTTCACTCTTGTCTCGTGCCACGTTATAAATCTTCTGCGCCTTACTGATCTCCCCACTGTACAGCCTCAAGAAAGTCAGTACGCCCCTCTGATCATCGTGCTGCACCTTGAATGCTCTCGCTGATAAATCTTTACCAAAACTCTTGTACAACTCATTGCACTCTAACGGTGACGGTAAATACGATATCACAGCGTCCATCAAAGTTTGAACACCTATATTCTTATACGAACTACCACAGACAATTGGGAAAGCGGACATTTCTATAGTACACCTTCTGATGGCTGCCTCAATTTCTGCACTAGACAAATTATCCATAGACTCTTGTTCTATAATCTTATCAGCCAGCTTGTCATCTAAAGAGGAGAGTGTGTCTATGAGTTCTCTATGGTCGTTCATAGAGTTCTCCCATACAGCCTCGTCATCTTTTTCAGTTAGTTTCCGCCGCGTGAAGTTCCTCCCGCGACCTTGGGTCCATATTATTTCTTCTAGCGTGATCAAGTCAATGAGACCTGGAAAATTGTACTGTAATTAGGATTTTTATAACTACAACGTCTTCACCCAAGATTCACTTTCCCTTCCTTACCTTTGGGTGTCGTAAGAAACCAAGGGAATTTAATGGTCAAAAGATAGGCAGCAGTTATCCCTCTTAAAACATCACCAAAACTGTGTGTGGCAATCTGCTTGCCAAGCATGGCGACTACTAGCAAAACCCTCCAAGAGAGAGATCTATGTCAGGTTCAAAGGTGTCATTATAGAGTTTGCATAAATTCTATTGATGATATTTTTAGAAAAAACCCTCCTAGTTAGGTTCTCACTTATCCCCCAAGATGTTCACTGTCTAGACACAACATTACTCTGTGTTATCAACATAATCTTAGCTTGTAAACAAACCATATATCAAATGTTGGAATATGGTTTAGATAGTAAAGAATCAACAGGGGAGAAGTCTTTCAAAAAAAATCACAGCTTGAGTATCTTTTTTTTGGAGTTGGTGAAAAAAAATTAACAGCAATGTCTCATACACCTATAAGCCGGTCCTGCACCCGCACCGGCCGTTGCAGAAGCAGCGGGGTGGCCTGCAGACGCTCCCGCACAGAGCGCAGGCAGGCAGTCGCGTCGGCGCCGGGCCGGTCCATCTTATTCAGGTACACCAACCGTGGTACGCGATAGCCGCTGGCCTGCCGCCACACCGTCAGCGTTTGGGCCTCCACTCCTGAGGATATAGGAGGAAGGATTGTTAATAATGGCATCTAGAAAGGTAGACAATGCGCGCGTGGCTCTCTTAGTGTTGTAAGTCCTTATGGATATGACGGTAAACAATTACCATAGCATAAGTATATAATAATTGAATTTAATAACCTTTATAAAATGTATTGTATATAACTGAGCATAAGTTGTTTACCATCATGTTTATACCATCAGATGGGGCTATGCTTGTTTGGCTTAAAGTGTGAGGACCTATGATTTATCACTGGTATTCCACCAGGGTATACTAATAGCGTAAAAGAAGTTTACATTGTCTATATACCCATAAAAAAACCTTAGGATGATATAGCAATATATTTTAAAGACTTATAGTGTTGTGTTATTGAAAACCAAAATAGAGGCTAAGTGTGGAAAAGAGAGGCCAATTTACATTTACATTACATTAACCAATATAGATTGGGGGGAAAAAGATTGTTAGTAATGGAGATTAAAAATCCCATTGCTAGTAATATACCCAACCAGGTCGAGCTCCTCGTGGTTCTCCCTGGAAACTATCATAGTTAATTCTTGATGGATTCATCATGATGGGCTAACTGGCCTATTTTCATTGTCATCGATCACCCTTTACTGGTGCCCCGCCAGCGTATCCCATCAGCGCAGGCGGGGTAATGGTAACCCCGCCTGCGCTGATGCGCCATTATCACCCATCAAAAAAAACCAATATAGATTCTGTCATGTTATATTCTTGTTAATACTAGATAGAGACTAAAGAATTTGTCTAATTGCTTATCTCTGTCCTATTCATGGTTTTGTCACTAAGCAGTTGTGCTTGCATGGCTGCATTTCGGTTTAAAGGGTAGGATATGACAGTGAAATAACAAAGCATAATATGATAACAAATGAGGGGTTAAATAAAATTAAATCTTAAATATATAATGTTATATATGTAACTGACTGAAAAATAATATATTAATACAATAACAATTTTAATATCAATATAACTTTATTATTAATATAACTTATAATTAATAATTAGCAATGATAAGACATGTAATAATGTTGCATGCCAACCTGGCTGAATGTTAACACCACACAAAAATATATAATATTATCTCAACTTACCACATTCATGGCAATAAATTTCATTTCAAAATATTCTGTATGATGATGATGATAGTTATCATGTTCACATGTCACATAAAAAGTTATTGTTTATTTTTTTTTTACACAACTTAGAATGGCCAACAAGCTGACGGCCCACCTGATGGAAAGTGGTAACCGTCGCATATAGACACGAGCAGTACCATGGACATAACAGAGTATACTGTTTCGCCCATGATACCCCGCATGCGTTGCTATTCCTGAGGACTCAGGTGTTATTCCTCTGTACCCAGTAAATTCACATCATATCCCACCGTTCAAACCAAAACACAGACATGCAAACACAACAGCTTTACGGTTGAAACACGAATGGGACAGAGGTATCCAAGCAAACAACTTTTGTACAAAGTCTCCCTCTAGTAAACTAAGTTGGTGAACTAGTCTGACTATTAGTGGTCTTACCAGCAGATGCATCTAGCACAACTACAGCTCCGTCCAGTACGGCAAGACTTTGCTCCACCTCCATTGTGAAGTCTATGTGGCCAGGCGTGTCTATTAGATTGATCTGACTGCCATTCCATTGGAATGATACTGCTGCAGCTGTAATGAAAAAATTTATGATCAAAAAATTTTTAAAATTTTGTATTATAAATGACTCATTAAAGAGATCTTTACCTTTTAATAGGTTTAGAGCTGTTATTAAAAACATTTATTGAAGAAAGTCCATTACACTTTAAAACAATTAATTGAAAGACAAGAGTGCATGGTGTTAGGAGATCATGCACAATTTAAGAGAGATTTAAAAGGACAATTGTCAAGTTTCTTGCAGGCTCAACTTTCCACACCCTGTAGTAGTTTAAAATAAAAATTACAATAAAAAAAGTGACTGTATACAATTGTAAATAGTTTATTTGAATAAAGATAATTTTAATTTGGATTGTGAGATTTTTTTTTATACAACTTAGAATGGCAAACAAGCTGACTGCCCACCTGATGGAAAGTGGTAACAGTACCATGGACATAACTCTGTTATTGTACTGTTATATATACTGTTTCACCCATGATACACCTCATGCGTTGCTATTCCTTAGGTCTCCGGTGTTATTCCTTTGTACCCTGTAAATTCATGCCATATACTACCCTTCAAACCGAAAAACAGACATGCTCTTGTAGTCAGGTATGCTGTGAAGAATACAGTCTTTACAATATGATTACTTGTTGTCATTAATCTGTCATGAAATTCTGGCTTATAATTATGTAAAACAGCAAAAAAATCATTAACCCTGTTCTCTGCTGTTGAGCATCGCTCAGAATGCATTATTGTATTGCACATGCAGTGTTATATTCAATATCTATATATAACAATAATATATATAACATATATATTCAAATCACTGATGAAATTACAGCCTTTAGTTAACACCCTTGACTGTGACTGGCAACACTATATGTATTAATAGTTAAAATATTTAAACTTACAAGTGATTGTAATGCCCCTCTGTCTCTCCTGCTCCATGTAGTCAGTGACAGTGTTGCCATGGTGAACTTCTCCCATGGAACGAATGGTCCCTGAGTAGAATAGCATGCGCTCTGTTGTTGTAGTTTTACCTACATAAGATAAACATAACTATTATAGTCTCATATAGAGACATAAAAATGGAAAAGTATTTAATATGTACATGCTCTCCTTAGTTTTTCCTATTTCCTAATTGTTTCTTGGGATATACTAATTATATTTTAGAACTTGCATTTAAATATTGTTATTAAAGATCAGTCAGAGGATACCTTTAGGATCTGATATCATTATAATGGTTACATTTCATAGAAATTTAAATTTAAAGCGCATTTAAAAATTCAAAATTCAAAAATCATTTATTCATGTAGGACATTTTAGCCGCTTATGAACGTCAAATTTTTACATTATAATTTTATTTTTTTCCCTACCGTCCAGTTCGGTATATAGATCCAATAAAAGATAAAATATTAAAAAAATTAAAGTATTAAAGCCATATAGTACAAAAATATTAGCAGAATTTAATCATATTTTAAATAATTTTTAAGTTATATTAAGTATAACTTAAATAATCGTTAAAATTTATGGGCACTTACGGTCAGTGAATACTCTTAGTGGTCTACTACCCTATTACATAAATAATACATAGGAGTATTTGTGGTTGTAAGAAGTATTATATAAATTAAAGTTAAAACTGATTTTTACATTCTCAATAATTCCACAAATTTGAATTAATATACTCAACTTATTATCAGAAATATTACCTATATTTCTAGGAAGAAAATAACTGATAAGAAATATAGGTGAGGTGTAAATGTAGTTATAATATTTTAATATAAGATATTTTGAAAATAATAAAAATTCTAACCTGCATCTATGTGAGCTAAAATGCCGATATTACGTATTTTGTCGATTTTAACATCAGCTGCATTACTGCAATACTTCCGTAATATTGCATTTCTTATTAGTTTCTTGTAATGTTTAACAACACAAAAGGTTTTCATTGTTCATTTAACTAAATAAATTAAAATTATAATATTTAATTTCTAGTGTTTGCAAAGTTGTCATTCCCGTATCAGTCAGTTCATCAGTCAATCAATCAATGTGCTGTGTACCATAAAGAATGCGGGTAAATAAGTACTATTCTTTACCTGTGTACGTACTTTATATTATATTCTGTAATCTGTGGTTGCGTTGTTGTATTGATACCATAGAGGCTCTGTGTTTGACACCACCATTATTTTAATTTGTCTTGTTTCGTTTTCTCTTTCTCTCAAATAATGGCATCTTAGTCCATTTGTTTGTGTTGAATACTTTAGATAAATTATTGAAGTTAATAAATGGTTAAAATTATAAATAAGAGGAATTATTAATTAGCTCTTCGAAATGGGAGTTCCAGCATTTTTCCGCTGGCTCAGCAGAAAGTACCCAAGCGTCATTGTTGAATGTATTGAACAGAAGGTAAATATATAACCTCAAAATGTTAAGTTTCTTAATAATAAAATTCTTAATTATTAAATATATTATTTCTATTTGAATCAGTTTGTAGTGGACCCATTTTCTTAATAAACCAATCGGTCTGTGTATAAATGAAATTGAAACATGTAGTTAATCTGTTACATGTGATCGTGGCATTTATGGAACTTCATAGTCATCAAATAACCATTTGAATGTTTTCTAAAACTGTATAATGTTAATAATATCAAAATCAAAACGGTAATACAACATCTCTTAATGGGAGATAGATGTAAATGATATTTCAGAATGTTTTATGTCATCAGTTGTATGTATTCCTTCTAAGTCAATTAAAAACATTGTTTTTTTTTTCTTTAATAATAAATTTTTCTTTATTAATAATTAGGGAAGCAATAAAAATGACAGGGTTTAATACACATGGTAAAGATCTTGTGTGTTCCATTCTCTTTTATACAAAGTACTGTAAAAGGTCAATATCAGTGACCAGATTTCACATTGAATGTTAGACAATAGCTAATTTGTAAATATTTTGAAATGCCTAGCCTGCATTTTTGAGAGATATGGATTGATTTATGGAATGAAGAATTTTTTAAACCTTATAGTTTTTTTAAATTATAATTTGTATTTTGGGAGACAGACATAAGAGATATGTATGTATGTACAAAACCATAATTAAATAATTTATTCGTATTTTCTCTCATGTAGCCAACCGATGTAGATGGTGAACTAGTGTATGTGGACTCTTCACTACCAAATCCTAATGGAGTGGAATTTGATAATTTATACTTGGACATGAATGGCATCATCCATCCTTGTACACATCCAGAGGACAAGCCTGCCCCCAAAAATGAAGATGAGATGATGGTTGCTATTTTTGAGTGCATTGACAGAATGTTCCGCATTGTGAGACCGAGGAAACTTCTGTACATGGCCATTGATGGTGTTGTGAGTATCAATTTATAATTTATAAGGATAAGGATTTGGGTTAAAAATTATAAAAAAAAAATATTATGTCATAGATGGTTTCTTCAGTGAGTAGGGGGAGTTGGGGCACCTTGATACGATTTTTACTTAAACCCAAAAAAAGACGACCTATTGACAGTAATATACAATTTAAGAATTATAATCTATTCAATAAATATTCAACTAACTTTTCAAAGTCAAATTAACAGTTAGATTTAATCATAAAAAATATTAGAGCCTATTTACAAAAAATTGAAATTTGTATTAATGTACCCCACATTTGGGGTGCATTGATACATATACTGGGGTACTTTGATTCACAGAAACGTTTCTACAAATTAAACAAGATTTATTGATTTTTATGACATTTATTTATTAATTACTTATATTTGTAAATTATGTGTACTTAAGATTAATCTTGTACTAATTGAAATCAATGTTTTTTGCGTTTTTTATATAAAAATAGAACAAGTAAATCCAAACAATATACTATACCATGAAAAACAATAAAATACAATCATTCTTTATTTGGCCTAATCAGTCATCACTAGTTTTATACTTAAACAATAAGATATCATCATTCTTTATTTGACCTCTTCAGTCATCACTAGTTTTTATGAGGATTTACATTACATTGAAATGTTGTAAGGTGACAAATTTATCTTAAAATTGAATAGAGAAGCTGTTCTACTAGTGCCCTTCTTTACTATAGGATTTGGTAACTTCAACACAATATCACAAATATTAACCGAAGCTTCGTCTCTTATATCAGGGAATACAAAAGTTCCAGTCGGTTTAAGCTTTAAAAAAGAGACAAGAAAGTCGTTCTGGCTGTCGGGATATCTTGACACTATTTTTCCAACAAAATGCTTATAAGGTTGCTTCTTTCCTACGTTAATTACCTTTGTTATAACATAGTCACCATCATGAAGATCATTTACTGCAGGTGGGGCAGTATTAAAAATATCATCATCAGATGATTCTATGGTAGACTTTTCAGAATCGAATGATTCCTGTAATAAAATATTAGCAGAAGAGTTTGAAGAGTCTGATTCTGTAGATATAGTCTTTGCATTTTTATTTTGTTTTTTGATGGGATTAACAGTTATCCCCAGTAAATTTTTAGCAGTTTTCAGATCTTTTACGCGTTTTCGTCGATTTTTTTTTAGGTTCGCTTCATCCTTAGATCTTTGCAGTTCTTCTATTCTTTGTTTTTCTGGAGTATCCGTGTAAATTCGCGATTTACCCTTTCCTTTTCCTTTTCTGGTTGGATTGTTTCGGTAAATTTTTGGATAAGGCCTTACAACTTCAGGAGTTATGCATGGTTTGGTTGTGAGTATTTCATTAATTTCATCAGAAGCTCTTGATGTGGAAGGCATATTATGTAACTCAAAATCATTCATGATATTTGGTGGCTCTCTAGTAGGAGGTGGTGTTACACATTGCTCGCTCTCTGTCGTTAATTCGAGATTAATAGGATTGGCACTAGAATCAGTTATAAGATCATTTTTGGATCCTTGGTTGCTATAAACATCACAAGGAGAAAAATCTTCTTCAGAAAATGCTAATCTATTAAATGGTATGATTCCAGGCTTAGCAAATGCGCTTGTAATATTTTTTGCGTTGAAAGATTCAAAAAAAGCCAACTTAGAAAGACTTGGAATATCATAAATAGATATCGTTTTCCCAGGATGATTAATGTGCCAGTCATTGAAGGCTACCTTGAGTTTTGATTTAAATGGACCGAAAACACCAACATCAAGAGGTTGAAGTTTGTGGGATGTGTGTGGAGGAAACGATAAGTAGACAATTCCATTTTCACGTGAATAATTAATTGCTTCAACTGAAATATGTGACTCATGATTGTCACACATTAAAAGAATCGGTCTTTCTTTTGTACTATTTGTGTGTTTTTGGATATGTTTCAAAACCTCTATAAATAATTCATTATTTATCCAACCAGATCTAGACGATAAGCCTAAAGACCCTTCAGGAGCACCATTTAAAAAATGGCTTTTATAATGAACCCTGGGAAACACATATACAGGTGGAATACTATTGCCAGTTCCAGTAATGATTCCTCCAAATGTCACCAACTCGCCTCTCTCTGCAGAAACAATTTGGCCGATTTGACGTTGAGTTTTTTCTGCCAGTATCTTTGGAGTATTCATAACCGTTGTAATACCGGTTTCATCGAAATTAATAATACGATCAGCTGTAAAATTAAATCTTGCGAAAACATCTTCTAAATTATTAAAAAAGGTTTCAACAGCAGTTTTATTAAATGAAAATGATCGGGCAATACTTGTGTTTTCGGGTTTCCTTAAACTAATATTTTTATTTCTTTTACGAAAACCATATGTCCAATCTAAGCCAGCACTTTTATTGACATCCCAAGATGGTGGATAGATGCAATTCAATTTTTTAGCATATTCGTAAGCAAGCTGCCGCACTTTAATTAATGTAAGCCCATGATGCATTTTACTGCATTTTATTATGTAAGAATTTAGTTGATCTTCTTGTTCCTTTGTAAATACTTGTTTGGAGGTATACTTAGATGAAAAACTCAGGCCTGCGCAGTTTTTATTCTTCTTTTTTTCGAGTTGCAGGTTTTAAATTATATTTGTCGGCTGCTTTTCTTATTGATAATTTTCCTTCCAACACCTCAGATATCGCAGAAGCCAGAGAAATTTCATCTATGAAAGTTCTCTGTGTTTTGCGTTTGAATGTACGAACCATTTTTCTATAAAGAAATAAAAATATGTTAAGTCTTGCATAAACATACATTTTACCAAAATATTGGGGCACATTGATACGTATCAATGTGCCCCGACAGTACTTGTATCAATGTGCCCTTGCCTACTACAATCGAAATAAATATTTTATAAAATTAAAGCAATTAATAATAACAAAAAATTGAAATGTACATAATGTAATGACAGATATATACTTACCATATATCTTAATATATCACAGGTAACATTAAATATTTTAGAACAATTACATCTGAAATAAAACTATGAAAATTTTGTTGCGAACGTCAGAAACAAGTTTGAACGTGCCAAGCGCTAACCGTTGAGTGAACGTTACTCCGCGCTAGTGTGCGTGTAGGGTGTATGATTAACATCTTATGTGTGGCGTACGGCTCTTGTAATGCATTTTGTTTTCGATGTATATTGACTGTATCTATGTGCCCCATGTATCAATGTACCCCATCTCCCCCTATATATAAGATTTTCCCTAGAGACTACAGTTGAGGTTCTTCAAAAAGAGTACATTAAGGATTCTTCAAGATCGCCAAACTTGGTGGTGCAGAAGTCCATAGGCTACAGTGATCATTTACCATCAGATGGGCTGTTTGTTTGCCATTTTTGTGGTTTAAAAATATATTTATAATTTATATTGTTATCAGTATTATCTACATTAAAATATATGAATAATAATATTTCATATATGAAACATGGAATGTCAAACAAACTGATAATTCACCTGTTTCAATATGATTACCATCAGCAATAAATAAGAACAGCACCAGGGGTACCTCACAATATACTGTGATTTTTTTATACAATTTAGAACAACAAACAAGTGACGGCCCACCTGATGGAAAGTGGTAACCGTCGCCTATAGACATGAGCAGTACCATGGACATAACAGAGTATACTGTTTCGCCTATGATACCGCTCATGCGTTGCCATTCTTGAGGACTCAGGTGTTATTCCTCTGTATCCTGTAAATTCACCCTTCAAACTGAAACATAGCCATACAAATATAATTGCTTTACGGTTGAAACACGAATGGGACAGAGGTCCCCAAGCAAACGACTGTTGTACATCTTCCCCCAATGTGATCCCGGATTTGATAGAGAATATGGATAGGTGAGGAGGGCAGAATGATATTATGACATTGTGTACAGAAATGTTTAAGGTTGCATAAAAATGATAAGACTATAACCACCCCTATATCTAGTTATTTCACTTATGTCAATAAGTAATTTTAATATGAACTATTTGGATTGATTTGTTATCCTGTCAATAATTATTTATCTGTGAAATACTTATATTACTGGGGGGGAAAGGGATTGTTAGTAATGGAGACTGAGAATCCCATTGCTAGCAATATTGCTAGCAATGGGATTCTCAGTCTAGTTGGGTATATACCCAACTAGGTCGACCTCCTCGCGTTTCCCCCTGGAAACTATCATGGTTAATTCCTGATGAATTCATCATGATGGGCTAACTGGTCTGTTTTCATTCTCATCTATCACCCTTTACTGGTGCTCCACCAGCGTATCCCGTTAGCGCAGGCGGGGTTACCATTTTCACCCATCAAAAAAAAATACTTATATTACTATAGAGTTAATTACATTATAGTTAGTTCTAATATGTAATATTTTAAAAATATAGTTAGCTGTGAAAAGTTATTATGAAAGAGTGCTATCTTTTAAGACATGTAGCTAGTTCTAGAACTTTAAGTAACTAAGCAAGTATAATTACAGAGAATGTTAGGTGCACATTGGATATCAGAACTAGAATAATGGTCAAATTTAAATTTCAACAAAATATTATATTAAGTCAGGGATCGGCAACCTGAGTCGGTATAGTAAAAAATTACAATTTACAAAATTTAAAACTTTTTACTTCAAAAAATAAAATAAAAAAATTTCTTGCAAACAATAAATAATACTTGCGTTAATAAAGATTGGTGCCTAATCATCGTTAAAGGATTCAGAACAATTTTTAGTTTACTTTTTTATAAAATATTGTCAATTATTATAAATTATACTGGAAATAATAGGAACTGTTTATGTATTCCATAAGAACTTTATTAATATATTATTATATTAATTATAACTACCTATTCGAAGCAAATAAAGTATTCTATTCTATTCTGTGACAATATAGAAATGAAGAGTCAGAACTTCATAAGTTTGCACTCAAAGAGCCGCATGTGACTCGCGAGCTGCAAGTTGCAGACCCCTGACTTAGTTTAATAATTTCTTGAAATTTAAATTCGACTGTTACTCTAGTTTTAATATCCAATGTGCACCTAGCGTCTTTGATTATACTTCCTAAGACCTTAAAGTTCTTAACATGGGATAGGCATGTTATTTATCTTTATTTGACTTTGGTTTTGCAGTTTAATTGGCTTTTTAGAAGTATACAGAGAACCCCTTAACTCTTCTTTGCGTAATGGTGGAAATTTCCATCATAACATTGCATGCCTAAAAATTATATAAAATACCAAGTTCACTTTAAGTTGATCGTGTCTCGATACCTTTTTAATGTCTATTGTAGAAAAAAACCATAGCTGTCAAAATTATTTTTTTAACAATTTTTCCTTTAATTTTGAACATAAATTATATCACCTTGATTTATTTCACCAATAAAAAAAATAATGCAAAGAAGAAGAATGCATTAATTCTCTATTTCATCTATTTTCAGGCCCCTCGCGCTAAAATGAATCAGCAGCGGTCTCGTCGTTTCCGAGCCTCGAAAGAGACCCAGGAAAAGATCGAGGAGGTTGCACGCATTCGTTCTGAGCTGCAATCCAAAGGAGCGTACTTGCCTCCTGAGAGACCGAAGGAGGCGCACTTTGACTCCAACTGCATAACACCCGGAACACCATTTATGGACAGACTGAGCAAATGCCTGCATTATTACATACATGATAGGTATGTGTGGACATACTCATATTGTATTTTTTTTTTATTGTTAATCCGCTTTATAAAGGTTAATTTTAAACTTTTGTGTCGTTTACACATATTTTAAATACAGAATCGGGACTTAAATTGAAAAATCTTTTTTTTTTAAAGTAGGTTCAATTCAGTTTTTTTTTTTTCTTTGATGGGTGAAAATGGTATGGTAGCCTCGCCTACGCTAACGGGATACGCTGGCAGAGCACCAGTGAAGGGTGATAGATGAGAATGTAAACAGGCCAGTTAGCCCATCATGATGGATTTATCAGGAATTAACCATGATAGTTTCCAGGGAGAACCGCGTGGAGATCGACCTGGTTGGGTATATTGCTAGCAATGGGATTCTCAGTCTCCATTACTAACAATACCT
This sequence comes from Galleria mellonella, assembly GCF_026898425.1. Lineage (NCBI taxonomy): Eukaryota > Metazoa > Arthropoda > Insecta > Lepidoptera > Pyralidae > Galleria > Galleria mellonella. Next base: position 1,043,834 of record NW_026442138.1, read on the forward strand.
TTCCCCCCGGTTCAATTCAGTAGCGTATTTTTTGTTTGTTACCTTGTGGTTTTTGTCAAAAGTCCGTCATTTATAAATAGATTTGGAAAATGTTTTATTATCTGAAAATACATACTTTCAGTTTAGTCCCATAGAAACTTCATCAAAATTGGATCAGTAGTTTAGTTTTTAAATAATAAAATATCTGGTTCTGCCACAATTGAAGTCAGTGTTTTTTTTTTTTTTTATGGAACATATCCTAAATTATTACAAGTAATAAATATAAATTAAATACGTATTTATTATATACATATTATACATATTTTATTGAATATTTGTGTACAGGTTAAATAATGACCCAGGATGGAAAGGCATCAAGGTGATCCTGTCAGATGCCAATGTACCTGGTGAAGGGGAACACAAGATTATGGACTATATACGTAGACAGAGGGGTAAGTGTTTATAGTTGGTTAGAGTTAAATGCACATATTTCGTGTAATTATGCTGTAAATACTATTATTATTATAAATTTATATTCTTTATTGTACACAAAAAGTAATTGTATCAGAAAAACAATTTAAAATTTACACAGTATTATAAAAAATATATTATAGAACAATCAGTAATATATTGTACAAGTTTATCAGTACATCTCCAAATCGAAAGCCACTGAAGAATCATTCTGATGGCCCACCTGATGGATGGTTATTTCTTTCTATCAGGTTCTATCCTATTTAAGAGCTGCGCTCTTGTCGGTGGAGCTCTTGCCACTCACAAAGATTTTCAGCGAGTCTCTTCACCTCTTGATACGACACGACACCAACTCCTTCCTTGATCCGCCTGATGTAACTATGTCTCGGTCTCCCTCTCCCCCTCTTTCCTTCTATCTTACCTTCTATTATAATGTTCATAAGTTCGTCGGGTCGTATCAAGTATCCCAACATTTTTCCCCTTCTGTCCTCAATAGTTCTAATAATTTGTCTTTTTTCCTTAGCCCTAAGCAGGACCTTCTCATTGCTAATTCGATCCCTTAGCTGATTTTCTCCATCCTTCTCCAGCACTACATTTCAAAGGCTCTTAAGTTTATCCATCTATCAGGTAGGCCGCCATAAAAAACTACTATTGTAATGCACATTATGATCAATCATGATAAATATAAGGTTCATAAGGTCTTTAAAATCTGAATTCGAAATGTATTCCAGCCCAGCCCGATCACGACGCTAACACTCAACACGTGCTGTGCGGCGCGGACGCGGATCTCATCATGCTGGGGCTCGCCACCCACGAGCCCAACTTCACTATCATCCGCGAGGAGTTCAAGCCAAACAAACCGCGGCCCTGCGACGTCTGTGGACAACTTGGTAAGGATATAGACTTATCAGTCAGTACTTATAATCCGATTTGACAATGAAACATTATTTATTTAATATTTATATTTTATTAAGAAAATTTTATAATAATAAAAAAATATTAAAGACAAAAAAAGGAGAAGAGGTAGACCACATAGAAGATGGGTAGATGACATTAGGGCTGAAGCAGGTGGAATTTGGACAAGAATTGCTAGCAATAGAGACCATTGGAGGCAGTTGGAGGAGGCGTTTGCTAATAAGCAAATAGACAACAGCAATTAAATAAATAATAAGTGGTTAAAAAAAAAATGTTGTCTGAATAAAGGCTTATATTATTATAAAGACAAAAAGCCAATTACAGGTTTTCACAAATAAAAACAAGATTTAACTAATGCACATGACATCATGAAAAAGTAATTCAATTGAGTTTCTTGCCAGTTCTTCTCAATTGGATCTATATACCGAACTGGACGGTAGGGTAAATATAAAATTATAATGTAAAAATTTGACGTTCATAAGCGGCTAAAATGTCCTACATGAATAAATGATTTTTGAATTTTGAATTTTGAATCGCTAATACTTACAATCGACTAAATTAAACTTAGAGTAACAACATTATAGGAGTACACGCATTATAGGTGGCAGTTATGTAAAATAAGAGTTTAAATAAATAAATAAACTGCATAAATAAATATGCAAACATAAATTGCTTGATATTGTAGACATTTACAGAGCCATATGATCTAATATGTTAGACAAAATAGGAACATAGCACAGACAAAATTTTTTTTATACAACTTAGAATGGCGAACAAACTGACGGCCCACTTAATACTTACAGCTGCCTAAAAATTATAAAAAAAGAACAAACATAGGAGATGAATAAATTTAAAAAAGTGCATACAATTCGGTCTGCGTGTGTTACTATGTTTTTGGTGTTGTGACTGAATTAAGGGACTTAGCACACCTCACAATTTGATACCAGAAGCATGGCACAGTAACAACCGCGATACTGGTTTTCAGTGGATCCCATGTGTATAATGTATTAATATGAGGCCAGATCTCCCACAAATTACGATACTTTTATTTTGTATAGAGTAAATAATCTATACATTGTAATTTGTGGAGATGAATAAACTAATTTTATTATTAAAGCAGCTGCAATGGACAGTCCCGTTCCGGCGGTTACTTGATTCGACCATCGACTAGGCGATCGTTCGCGTGGTCTTTTTCCCTCTTACAATTCTTATCTCTAATATTACAGTAATAATTCAATATTTACTGAAGCACTTGCAATATTTGTTATTTAATATTAAATATTTATATAATTTGTGATTTTATCATCTGTCTAATTATAAACAAATTCCAACTGTTCAGGGCACGAGATGAAAGAGTGTACTGGCACTACTCCGGATGCATCGCTGGTCCGTTCAGACCCTGCCTTCGGGAACCAGGACAACTTCATCTTCGTCCGCCTATCAGTGCTCAGAGAGTACCTCGAGAGGGAGCTGCAAATGCCGAATCTCCCATTCCCCTACAACTTTGAGAGGGCGCTCGACGATTGGGTGTTCATGTGTTTCTTCGTGGGCAACGACTTCTTGCCACATCTACCCAGTCTGGAGATCAGAGAGGGCGCTGTGGATCGACTGGTCAATCTGTATAAGAAGTGTGTTTATAGGACTAAGGTTGGTTTTATATATATATATATATATATATATATATATATATATATATATATATATATATATATATATATATATATATATATATATATATATATATATATATATATATATATATATATACATATATGTATATATAATACTACGTAGCATATTCTGATTCTTACCTGCTGCTGATTTTCACCACCGTACAACCCGCCATAAATTAAAGTTTCATCCCAACCATCTGGACGAGTGGCGGTCTTCCACCATGCGTTTTTTAAAGCACTTTCTTCCACGCACAACCATTCTTTGGAATCAACTTTTTTTTTATACAACTGAGAATGGCAAACAAGCTGACGGCACACTTGATGGAAAGTGGTAACCGTCGCCTATAGACATGAGCAGTACCATGCACATAACAGAGTATACTGTTTTGCCCATGATACCTCTCATGCGTTGCCATTCCTGAGGACTCAGGTGTTATTCCTCTGTACCTAGTAAATTCACGCCAAACTTCCAGCAGCAGTATTTCTGAACCGATACGACATCATAGCCTTAAAAAAGAGCATATTCCTTTTTAAAAGGTTGGCAACACACCTGCAATGCAATTGGTGTTGTGGGTGATCATGGGCAGCGGTAGTCACTTATCATCAGGTGAGCCGTATGCTCGTTTGCCCCCTGTGTTGTAAAAAAAAAAGAAAATTGGAGCTAACATTCAATAACCATTACTCCCCAGGGCTGGATCACAGACTCCGGGGACGTGAACCTGGACCGCGTGCAGGTGATCATGACGGAGCTGGGTTACGTAGAGGACGAGATCTTCAAGAGGCGGCACACCAACGAGCTCAACTTCAAGGCGCGCGACAAGGCCAAGAAGAAGCAGCAGAAGGTCAACTTCTCGCTGCTGGAGAAGACACAGTTTGCACCTATGGTCAGTACCGTGTCACTAGCCTTATGAACGGGAGTGGGGGGGGGGTTGCTAGCAATTAGTCACGATGAGGTAACTGACCTATCCCCATCTATATCACCCGTTGGTACTTCGCCAGCAAATAAACCTTATATGGCAGGGGGGAGTGTATTTTTTTTAAACATATGGTCAAACGAGCATGCGACTCACCTGATGATAAGTGGCTACCATTACCCATGATCACCTGCAACACTAAGGACATTGCATGTGTGCTGCTGACTAACATGTAAATACAATAATTTTTTAACATATAACTTTGTTACCTTCAATTGTAAGAATGTGAAGCGCTCTGTAGAAGGGATACGGGAATTATGTAAAAGATCGAATATCATAGCCCTGCAAGAAACGTGGTTGTTGCCGAGTGAGCTATCATATTTGTGCAGCATAGATTGCGAGTTTACCTCTACGGGAACGTCGGCAATCGATACAACGGAGGGAGTTCAAATGGCGCTCCATTTGTCGTATTTATTGTCGCTGGCGAAGTGCCTACTACCATCATATCACATCGTCCACTATTCAACATAGGCCTGCCCCATAAGGGCATGTCATTAAATGATTATCATTAGACGATCATCACGCTTGACAAGCAAGTTGGCAACGACAGTTAGCCTTTGGTGATGTTTTAAAAGCGACGTAACTGCCCATCCCTCAAATTAAGTCACTTTTTCTTATACAACTTAGAATGGCAAACAAACTAACGGCTCACCTGATGGAAAGTAGTAACCGTCGCCTACAGACATGAGCAGTACCATGGACATAACGGAGTATACTGTTTCGCCCATCATACCCCTCATGCGTTGCCATGTCTGGGGACTTGAGTGTCCTCTGTACCCTGTAAATTCACGCCATACCCCACCCTTCAAACCGAAACACAGCCATATAAATACAACTGCTTCACGGTAGAAACACGAGTGGGATAGAGGTGCCCAAGCAAACGATTTTTGCACAAAGTCTCCATCTGGTGTTCTTTAATTGTCTCTTACGACATCCACGAGAAAGGAAGAGATAGTCCATTCTATTCCAGGACTGGACGGCAACCAAGTCGCTAGTATTCCTATAAATGTTTCATTAATTTTTCTTTGAGGTATGAAACTCTATTGGTAATAATGAATTTGTCGACAGCCGGTGGGTCAGGGCGGCTCCAGAGCGGTAGAGAACGCGCGCCAGGAAGCCGCCAACATACGGAAGGCGGGCATGGACGCCGTGGCCGCGGTAAGAATGATAACTGTTTACTAACTGCAATGATAATTAATTGTACATAACGATGGTAACCACCAATGACTCCTAAGTGGTATTTATACAATAGTTGTAGATTTTTTTTTTATTTTTATATATATATTTTTTTTGTCTAAATACATAGAGAAATAATTTATATTTCTCTATGTAACAATACATAGAGAAAAAACAAAAACTCATTGGCTTTTGTTTTATCTCTATTTACTTTGTCTTCTGTGTAATGTATCTGTGTTAAGAGATGTTGATGGTTACCGTCGACACAGATAATATAATACTATAACTGTAGCGACTAAGGATATCTATTGCATTCAGTCACTAACCTCGCTTGCAGAAAGATTCTATTTATCTTGCAGTCAAAAGACAGAAGGGAATTAATGGACAGCAATCGACAATAACATTTAATCAGTATTTAATATTTTACATTAGATAGGATTTGTAAAGACAAAGATAGATGTCAGATAAACTAAACACTCAAACGTCACAAAGTTTCTAAATTATGCAAACGAAAAAGAGTCTTAATATTATATTGACGTAAAAATTTTTGACGCAATTAAAAGGAGGTAGCGGAATGAACCGCTACTATAACCATCTAGTAACAAAAATTTTGTATCGTCAATAAAATCCACACGATTTGATCCTGCATTGTCGAAAATATTGCAGAATGTGTTACATTGTGTTAGATACAGTGGAATTCGCGTATGATGATACATACATACATACATAATGTCACGCCTGTCTCTTATAAAGGAAGGCAAAAAAAATCGCCTGTAATATTAGAGAAAAATTTACGAAAGAGATTTATCGATCACGAATGAATAGAGATGTCGGTAGGGGCGATCCTAGATTGACGTATGTCGACCAAATAGGCGAAGTGCTGAAGAAGAACCAAATAATAAGTACCGGTGACTGGCGAGTGTATATGAATTGATCAGCCTTTCCCAAAGTGGGTGATAATACCCCCTTGTGAGCGCTGCAGGCCTAAAAGGGGGCGGTAAGAGACCTTAGAGAGACGGCAGAGGCTTGGGGGGTGATTTGTTGATCTTGAAGTAATAGTGATTTTTAAGTAGGTGAAGGACGCTAAAAAATAATTTATTCTCAAAGTGGGCAGTAGACAAAGTAAGTTTGGGAACTCCTGGAGTCTGGAATAGATTGATAAATGTGGAGGAAGTGAGAGGTATGTTTGAATCCAAGTATTTGGTGTTACATTGTTTCTGCCCACACTAATAGGAGACAGACATGACAGATATGTATGTATGGAGAAAAATGGCCATTGGCTCATTTTTTTTTTTGATGGGTGAAAATGGTACGGTAACCCCGCCTGCGCTAACGGGATACGCTGGCGGAGCACCAGTGAAGAGTGGTCGATGAGAATGAAAACAGGCCAGTTAGCACATCATGATGAATTCATCAGAAATTAACCATGATAGTTTCCAGGGGGAACCGCGAGGAGGTCGACCTGGTTGGGTATATTGCTAGCAATGGGATTCTCAGTCTCCATTACTAACAATCCCTTTCCCCCCATTGGCTCATATTAAGCGGACGTCATTGTAAGAAACAAAAACTGGAATAGAATGGTTAGCGTTAAAAAAGTCGCCACTTGTATCATTTCTCATTACAATTGAGACGTATAAAATAAAAAATGGCTAAACGCCATAAAATCGATTTCATTTTCACTCTCTTATAATTACTCCTCTCCATCCAAAGGTTGCCTGCAAGAGATCGCTCTTAGCGATAAGGTCGCCCATTGTTTTCTCATTGTGATTATTTCTTGTAATTGTTTATGTTTATAATAAGTTTACTATTGTAATCTTTTGAAGGAAACAATAAAGAGTATCTATCTATCTATCTATCTATCTATCTATCTCTACTCAAATATTTCTCTTAATTAAAAGTCCTATTAATTAAAATTTAAATTATTACTAATATTCTATTTTTTTTTCAATCTGTTTTTTTTTTTTTTAATAAAATTTTTGTTGATGCTTCAGTACACCGGAGTGACTATGCCAGCCTCATAGGGATTGTCTGAAAGTCAGTCTGTCAGTCAGTCAGGGACACCTTTACCCACAGATATAGTCGTCTTGCATTGCGACTGCCAGGTTGACTCAGTATTAAATTGACATTACCGTTATATAATGGCATATCGCCCAGAATCCGCTGTTTCAGTTCTGCCCACATTCCACCAGCAAATGTAGAAGGTCTTCCACTTTGTCACAATACATACAATATGGTGATTGTTTCATTCCTATAAGATGATAACGATCTGGTTTAAAATATAGAATATCGTTCCATATCCTTCACTGACGTATTAGTTTTTGTAGCTTCCTAAACATTTGACAGACTTGGATTTAGCTATCTTTGATTTTATAGGCGTCAATTAAATGTATTTACTGTTTTTTAAATGGTGCAATAAAGTGCAAAATAAATAATTTTTTTTTTTTTTTTTGTATAAATAATATGTACCACTATAAGCGGAATATCATATTAAAGTCACAAACAGACAGATTAATATTACCTATATGAGAACCCCATTTCTAAATTTAATTTAGTCGTAAACTATAGATTATTATAGCCGGATTCATGGTAAGCGAATTCCACTGTAATCGATCGTGTAGGACCCGCCTTAGACCCCCTGTTCTCGCAGCAAGAGGGGGCGAACGCGCGCGGCCGCAAGCGTACAGCCGCGGACGCGGGCCTCGAAGACTCCGACGACGAAGATAAGCACGACGAGGTGCGGCTGTGGGAGGAGGGCTTCAAGGAGCGCTACTACGAGAGCAAGTTTGAGGTGGCCAGGGACAACCTTGAATTCAGGTGACTTTTTTTTTTTTTACATAAGCTTTTTTTATGAAACTTAAAATGAGCGACGGTTACCGCTTTTCAAGTTCCATTAGGGTTGAAGTCAGCTTATTTACCAATCTATGTTGTATAATAAATACTAGATAGTATGTAAACACTCATTAACATAGAGAGAAAGGAGGTAGTAACAGGGTCCCTGCTGGATACCATTGTATTGAATTCCCCATAAATTTATTAAAATTACAATATGAATCAATAATGTAAATAATTACAGTACGCTTTAATACATTGTTCAAATCCATTGATTTTGGTCTTGATTTAAATAGTCACTTATTTTATAACTAGCTGATGCCCGCGGCTTTGTCCGCGTGGTATTTGTTATTCCTGTTTAGTATGTATCGCTGTATGTACACACCTATTTATTATATCTGGGAATACTGGACCAGAATTAATAAATGACATGTCGTTCTCACACTTTGCCTTAAGTCAAAATGATTTTACTTAAGTAGCTTGTGTACTAAGCTGTAAAGGTTACAATAGTTTTTAAATTAAACTTTTTTTTTATACAACATAGAATGGCAAACAAGCTGATGGCCCACCTGATGGAAAGTGGTAACCGTCGCTTATAGGCTTGAGTAGTACCATAGACATAACAGAGTATACTGTTTCGCCCATGATACCTCCCATGCGTTGCCATTCCTGAGGACTCAGGTGTTATTCCTCTGTACCCAGTAAATTCACTGCCATATCCCACCCTTCAAACCGAAACACAGCCATGCAAACACAACTGCTTCACGGTTGAAACACGAATAGGACAGAGGTACCCAAGCAATCGACTTTTGTGCAAAACTCGTGTTGTCGGGAACTCTTTAATTTTTCATGATAAGATGTATCAAAATGTTGACCGGAAATGTAAGGTTTCATTTAAACAACAGTTTCGGATACTGCTGTACATAAGCTTCCCCCTTGGGGGGTATTCCAGTAGTTGTCGTGCTTGACAGGTTTTGTAATCTATATGGTGTTATGTCTGGTCAGGTACCGCGTGGCGCTGCAATACGTCCGCGGGCTGTGCTGGGTGCTGCGCTACTACTACCAGGGCTGCGCCAGCTGGAAGTGGTACTTCCCGTACCACTACGCGCCCTTCGCCTCGGACTTTGTCAACATCAGCGGCCTCTCCACCAAGTTTGAGAAGGGCACGCAGCCGGTACGCAGATTTTTTTGTATGACCCGATTTTTTCGACTAGGCCATGTACATAAATGTAAATAGAAGTAACACACATGTCTACGTTAACATGGCACGCCCTTATAACTTTTTACTTTATATATATATACTAGTTGAACCCGTAACCGTTTTACCACTTATTGCGAAATATAAAAATCGCGATTAAAATACAGGGGTTGGTCGTAAAACGGTGAAAATTAGATTATTTCTATATATTAGAAATTAAAGTTGTATGTATTTTTCAATGCTAAATCATATTAAAATAAAATCACAAAATTTTATCAAAAAAAATTAAAAAAAATTTTTAGGGGTGGGTCTCCCTTATCATGTACCAGTATCCGGACTTGGATATATTGACTTGTAAATTTGTCAAGTTTCGCAGAATGACAATAAATTATTTAGAAAATGTCCCAATAATTAAAATTTATTATATGTATTTGTATATATTGTAATTGCTGAGGGTAAATATGGGTGGTAAATATAATAAATAAATAATTTATATTTACACCTTTTTTATTATTTAGATTTTGGAAGAGAGTATCATGTTATCATAGACAATATATATTTTATGAACGCAATAATGCCCCAAAATATACCCTTCTTATGCTAGTAGGGTTGCCATAAATTTATTTGTATGGTAAAATAAATAATTTTGCAATACGACACGACGCATCGCGATATGTTAAGTGCGAGTGAGCACGGCGTCTGGTGTTTGCAACCCTGATCGATTTAGTTCTTAAAAACTTGTATATCACAGTTTACTGTACTGTAGCAACGTTGCAATTATTTGTCAAATTTCAAAGACAATTAAACATTTTTTAATATTTTTTATTGATTATGTAAAAAGCACTCTGATAGGACTTTAGTAGCGGTGGATTTTTCGCAGAGGTCTTGAGGGTTGTGTATTTATGTTGCAGTTCCGACCTCTGGAACAGCTGATGGGCGTGTTCCCGGCGGCGAGTTCACAGCACGTGCCCAAGCCCTGGGCGAAGCTCATGAGTGACCCTGTGAGTCTATATTTTCTTTACCTGACATTAAATTGATATTTTTTGTTATTATTAGACTCACTTCGAAAGTTTTTTTTTTATTAGAAATGTAATTGAATTGACGGTCTGCCAGGTTGCCAGGAAGTGGTTACTGTCCTCTATGGAGATTTGCTATGTGTGGGGTATATTTTTTTTTTATAGAATAGTCCACCCGTTTCCTTTCGGTGGTTGTCGTAAAAACCGACTAAAGGAGGGTGAGGGATGGGCAATAGCGTCCCTCTTAAAACATATCTAAAGCCTGACTGTGATGCCAATCCGTCTGCCAAGCATGATAACTACTGGCAAAACCCCCCAACCGTGGCCTATAGACATGAGCATTACCATGGACATAACAAAGTATACTGTTTCGCCCATGATACCCCGCATGCGTTGCCATTCCTGAGGACTCAGGTGTTATTCCTTTGTACCCAGTAAATTCACTGCCATATCCCACCCTTCAAACCGAAACGCAGCTATGCAAACACAACTGCTTTACGGTTGAAACACGAATGGGACAGAGGTACACAAGCAATTGACTTTTGTACAAAGTCCCTCTGGTAAAATAAATATTTTGATTGCATTTACTTCCGTGTTGATTCCATTAATTTAATATTCTATACATTTTGTTTCAGTTTTCGCCTATAATCGACTTCTACCCGACGGACTTTAAAATCGACCTGAACGGCAAGAAGTTCGCGTGGCAGGGCGTCGCGCTGCTGCCCTTCGTGGACGAGGCGCGGCTGTTCAAGGCTCTCGAGCCCTATTACAAGGAGTTGACGCAGGCTGAAAGTAAGTTGCGATCGATTCTTGAGACAATTGATCAATTTGATCCAACGACTTATCAGACAGTCGCCTAATTCTACCCAAAATGGCGTCTGATTTACTAACCACAGTATAGTCTGATTTTCATGCCAGTTTCTGGCCTAATATAGTTTGTTTTTCTGCATATATTATAATTTACATTTATAATCTCAATATCCTATTTTCTAACTGCAATATCTAATTTAAAATTTAAAAGTTTAAAATGGTTTTTTGACATGTCAAATTTTATGACCAAAAAGTAATCTGAATTTCTGTTTGCACTTTCTTTTATGCAACTTAGAATGGCTATTTGCCATCTGACAGCCCACCTGATGGAAAGTGGTAACCGTCGCCTATAGATATGAGCAGTACCATGGACATAACAGAGTATACTGTTTCGCCCATGATACCCCCCATGCGTTGCCATTCCTGAGTACTCAGGTGTTATTCCTCTGTACCCAGTAAATTCCCGATTACTAACAACCGCTTCCTCTAAAAAATGTTCCGTGTTGTTCGCAGTACAGCGCAACATCCGCGGCCACGACCGCCTGTACGTGTCCACCGGCAACAAGAGCTACGAGTACGTGGCGGGGCTGCAGCAGGCCGCCGGCCAGCAGCTGCGCGCGCTCATCGCCAGCGACCAGCGCTACCCGTACCGCTGCGACGGCGTGCGCGGCGACGTCATGCTCAGCGCCGACTGCGTCTGCATCGGGGGGTCAGTACGCGCCTCCTGGGGCTAATTAGCTAGTTTTTTTTTTTTTTTCATTTAAGAGTTTCCTCTTGTCGGTGCAACTAATTCATGCATCTTCCTCCAGCCAGCTCTATCCCAGGCCATCCTTGATCTCCCTATACGACATGACGCCTAGTGTTTCCTTTATCTGTCCCATGTAGTTATTCCTCGATCTTCCTTTTCCTCTTCTTTCTTTCTTTTTTTTTTTCTTTAATTAGCTAGTACATCATAAATAATTCACCAAAAGGGAAACTTTGTACAAAAGTCATACGCTCGGGTACTTTTGTCCCAATCGTGTTTCACTTGTAAAGTGTTTGCATGGCTGTTTTGGTTTAGTACACGTCTGCTAGGGCTAAATAGCTGGTACATCATAACGGATTCGCCAAGAAGAAGATTTTGTACAAAAGTCGTCTGCTTGGGTACCTCTGTCCCAATCGTGTTTCAGCCGTGAAATAGTAGTATTTACACGGCTGGGTATTAGTTTAGTACATGTCTGCTGGGGCTAAATAGCTGCTACATCATAACAGATTCACCAAAAGGAAGACTCTGTCAAAAGTTGTCTGCTTGGGTACCTCTGTTCCAATTGCTATCAGTCTTCTTTACTAATGCCCCCCCCCCCTAATCACAGGCAGCTGTCGTCGCCCGTGATCGGTCTGCGGCCGGTGCTGGGCAACCAGGTGGTGTGCGTGCGGTTCCAGGACCCGCAGTACCCTGACGACTTCGTGTTTCCGGCGCGCCGCCTCAAGCACGCCGTCGAGCCGCCGCGCGTGCTCAAGCCTGGCAACCTCAGCCACGAGCAGAACAGGAACTGGCGGCCGCAGATCGGTCAGTCTAACATACATACATATCCATCACGCCTGTTTCCCGTTGGAGTAGGCAGAAACAATGGAACGCCAAATGCTTCGATTCGAACAGGCCATTTTCGCTTCCTCCAAAAAAATTGATATTGTAAACTTGATTTAGTATAAAACAAAGTCGCTTCTCGTCTGTCTGTCCCTATGTATGCTTAGATCTTTAAAAACTACGCAACGGATTTTGATGCGGTTTTATTTTATAGACAGAGTGATTCAAGAGGAAGGTTTATATGTATAATACATGCATAATATAGTAGAGGAACACTGGTAATTTTATCGTACTTACAAGTATGTTACGATAAAATAAATATATATGTATTCGAAATTGTATTATAGCATATGTATTGTAGTATGTTTAGTATTAGCATTGCACCCGTGCGAAGCCGGGGCGGGTCGCTAGTATTTTATAATTTAATATTTTATTCTACATTACAATATAGAATATTTTATTTATTTACCAGAAGGAAACTTTGTACAAAAGTCGATTGCTTGGGTACCTCTGTCTTATTCGTGTTTCAACCGTAAAGCAGTAGTGTTTGCATGGCTGTGTTTCGGTTTGAAGGGTGGGCGTGGCGTGATATGGCGTGAATTTACTGGGTACAAAGGAATAACACCTGAGTCCTCAGGAATGGCGACGCATGGGGGGTATCATGGGCGAAACTGTATACTCTGTTATGTCCATGGTACTGCTCATGTCTATAGGCGACGGTTACCACTTTCCATTAGGTGGACCGTCAGCTTATTTGCCATTCTAAGCTGTATAAAAAAAAAATTCCTTTGCCATTCTTAGTATCTTAAAAACAAATTTGGGTATCTATGAATTGTCGATTATTGTTAAAGAAACTATTGAAAATAAATTAATTAATAAAATTTTATTAAAATTAATGAAACTATGCGTTCAAGAAACTTCCAAAGATAAAAAAAATCAAGAATTATATATTAAAAATAATTTGTTTATATAATTATTCATATTTGTCGGCAACGCGCGCGTGACATCCCTGGTGTTACAGGCGTCCATAGGTTACCATGACCTCTTTTACCATCAGACGGGCCGTATGCTTGTTTGCCCACTATAGTAGTTTAAAAAAAATATAGGACATTTTATGGTCACTTATGAACATGATTTCTTTTGAACGCACCATCTCGATGCTTTTTTTTTTTGTAAGCAATATATACTTATATAGAGTATCAAGTCTCAAAAACGGGTCAACTTTTTGTCAGCTAATTGTCAAATTAGCTGACTCGTTTTTTTTATCAGTGTTCTATATACTTACGCACACAATGTATCTTGACGTATCTATATTTAATTATTTAATAAATAAAATGAGTTTTTACGCATTAAAAAGATGCAAAAATTATAAAAAAAAAAATACAAGTAATAAAGGAAACGTATATTTCTAAACTATTTATCACGCAAAAGTGTATGAAAAAGTTGACCCGCGTTTCTCGAAATTTTTGTATGGAGACACTATATGTATGTATACAGTATATGTATGTGTGTGTGTGTGCGTATGCGCAGGCATGGTGCGGTCGAACACGGTGGCGTCGCTGGAGGCGGCCGGCCACCGCATGCTGGGCCACGAGCTGCCGCGCCAGCGCGCCTACAGCAGCGTGCCGCCGCCGCAACAACACTCGGCGCCAGGTATGTTTGCCAACACCATAGCAATAAATATCTAGCTACAACTATCCACTGTTGAACATAATCCTCCTCTTAGTGGGTTTTGCCAGTAGTTGTCACGCTTGGCAGGCTGATTGGCAACCGCAGTTAGGGTTCAGGGATGTTTTAAAAGGGACGCTACTACCCATCCTCGCCGGGGGGAAAGGGATTGTTAGTAATGGAGACTGAGAATCCCATTGCTAGCAATATACCCAACTAGGTCGACCTCCACGCGGTTCTCCCTGGAAACTATCATGGTCAATTCCTGATGAATTCATCATGATGGGCTAACTGGCCTGTTTTCATTCTCATCTATCACCCCTCACTGTTGCTCCGCCAGCGTATCCCGTTAGCGCAGGCGGGGTTACCATACCATTTTCACCCATAAAAAAAACCCATCCTCGCCCTCCCTTAGTTGCCTCTTACGACACCCACGGGAAAGGAAGGGGTGGCCTATTCTACGCCGGGACCACACGGCCATAGAACTGATACTGCCGTTTATTTAACTGATATTTAGCGCTAAGACTGCACATTGTTGCCTGTTTATCTTAGTTTTGTAATTATTAATTTATTGTGTTACATATTATTAAACTTTACCGTGTGGTCCCGCCATAGAATGGGCCATCCCTTCCTTTCCTGTGGGTGTCGTAGGAGGCGACTAAGGGAGGGCGAGGGATGGGCAGCAGTGTCCCTCTCAAAATATCTCTAAAAGCCTAACTGCGGTTGCCAACCCGTTTGCCAAACGTGGCAGCTTCTGGCAAAACTACCCTTACGGGGAAGGCTTATGTCCGGCAGTGGACAGTTATATCTAAAATAATAATAAATATGTTACATGTGAATATATTTATCTATCTTCAAACCTCAAATACGTTGCAAGGATCGTCACAAAACTTCCCAACGTATGTCTGCATACGTCTAGAAGGAAGGAGACCACATTTTGGCAGTGTTACCGTATTCCCAAAGGAGTCTATGAGTGACTTCTGCCCAGTCTATTTATTCTTATGACTACATAATACGAGGTTTGTCCGGAAAGTACGTATAAAAGTTTTTTAAAAATTTTATTTTACAATTATTCAGGTAAATCAATTTTATCCCCTTCAAAGTACTCCCCCTGTGACATAATGCACTTGTGCCAACGCCGATTCCACTGTGAGAAGGCTCCTTGAAAGTCCTCTGGTTGTAGGTTTCTCAGCTGCCCCGTCGTAGCTTTTTTTATCTCATTTATGTCCCCCAAATGCCGCCCCCGAAGTACCAATTTGGTTTTTGGGAACAAGAAGAAGTCACACGGGGCCAAATCCGGCGAATAGGGGGGGGTGTTCGGTCACCGTAATGGAATTTTTACTCAAAAACTCACGGACAACAAGAGAGGTGTGGGCAGGGGCATTGTCGTGGTGAAGAATCCAACGCCCCTCTCGCGCCAATTCTGGACGAACTCGTGCCACACGAGCTTTGAGGCGTCTGAGCACATCGACGTAGAATTTTCCATCAACTGTCTGGCCTGGAGGGACGAATTCTTGATGGACAATCCCCCGAACATCGAAAAAAACAATCAACATTGTCTCGGCCCTCTCTGAATCTTTTTAGCCACTTGTGGACGGTTGGTTCCTTCACAGCATCATCCCCATAAACTGTTCTGAGATCGGCAAAAATTTCACGGCCATTCTTGCCGAGTTTCGAGAGAAACTTGATTACGACGCGCTGCTCTTCAACGGAAGCGGGCTCCATGCCGACGGGGTTTCGTTAAGAGGTAACTTCACAGATGGCGTGACAAGCCAGTTCGCACCGCACGGCGGTCAGACCAGAACTGAAGCATTGTTAGGGACATAAGGAAGGGGTCCTGCGCTTACCTGGCCTCCCCACTCCTCTTTCTCGCATTCCAGAACACTTTTATACGAACTTTCCGGACAGACCTCGTATACAATGTGTTTGAAGGCGTCACTCCATGTAGTAGGGGTTCGTTCTACACTGCGTTTTCGCATACAGGGTCGCCACTCGAGAACCTTCCTCATCGGTTGTTGGTTCTTCGAGTTGTGTGACCTGTCCATTGCCACATCCGTCTTCTTATCCCTCGTGCTATGTCAATCACTTTAGTTCTTCAGCGGATGCCCTCATTTTGGATTTTGTTATGACTAAAAACTCCAAGTACAGTCCTCTTCATAGCGGGGGGAAAGGGATTACTAGTAATGGAGTCAAATTTTTTTTTATATACAACTTGGAATGGCAAACTAGCTGACGGCCCACCTGATGGAAAGTGGTAACCGTCGCCTATAGACATGAGCAGTACCATGGACATAACCGTGTACTGTTTCGCCCATGATACCCCCATGCGTTGCCATTCCTGAGCACTCAGGTGTTATTCCTCTGTACCCTGTAAATACACGCCATATCCTACCCTTCAAACCGAAACACAGCCATGCAAACACAACTGCTTCACAGTAGAAAGACCAATGGGACAGAGGTACCCAAGCAATCGACTTTTGTACAAAGTCTCCCTCTGGTCCCCCATTACTAGCAATATACCCTGTCAGGTCGATCCTCCAGGTGGTTCCTGAAAATCATCGTGGCTAATTCTAGTCGAATTCGTCAGGATGGGCTAACTGACCTGCTTTCATCCTCACCGGTCGTCTACCACTGGTGCCCGGCCAGTGTATACCGATAGCGCAAACAGGGTTACCATACCATTGTCAGCCATTAAAAAAAAGTCCTCTCGTAGCTCGTTGAGTAACTGGCAACTTTTGTAAACAGGCAACTGTGTAGAAATCGCGTAACTTACCTACAAAAATCAGACGAATTGAGTGCCTTCTTCTTGTCGAAGTCGGGTAAAATAATACAGGGAGCGAGCGGGCGGTGTGTCACGTGACCCAATTATAGTCCGGGCCCCGGCGCGGCGCGCAGTTCGGATTAATTTTTAATAACCGCGTTTTGCTGTTTGACGTCTAATAGTTTGTGTTCTGACAGTGATGGCGCCCGTTCGTAGCAATATAATTGTTATGACAAAACGCCAATTAAAATTGTATTACTTGGTAACTAGATATTGAAACGCTGGCCGTTTAGAAAGATAGGCAAATTATTTGTTCCTATCTCTGGCACACATCGTGTACAAAAAAATATAAAATGTACGAAAAAGACATGGGTAATTTAAGATTGTTTTCCACAAAAAAATCGAATAACCTGGATAGGCAAACGTAGTGTGGGCGACCTCCCACTAGACAGAGTGATGATAACTAAGAATTTGTTGTACTAAAAAACCGATTTCAATTCTGGCGAAACCCGATATTTTTATTTTAAAAGTAAACTGCTGGACCGATTTTGATAAAATTTCTACGGGAGCAATCTGTAAATATATCTTTTCGGATAATAATAATAGTAAAATAAAACAAAAAAAAAATGAATTTTTCAAATCGGTCTACAACTGACGGGAGTTTTGACAACAACAATAAAGTAACAAACATTGTGGCAATTAACGTTCGGAAATATTTTTGTTTGATCTGTTTTGAAAATGAAAATGACGCGGCTTCTTAATACATTGTTTTATTATGAACTTAATCTAACTTTTAAAAAATTATAAAACACCTAAGAGGGCCTTTTCCTTTTTTTAAATCGGTTGAAAATTTCTATCAGGCAATGGATACTGGTGTCGTAGAATTGTAGTTTGTGATGAAGTGTAAGGAAGCAATCTAATCTTTGTTTTTTCCAACCGTTCCTTTTGTGGTACACAATCTTAATTATTGACAGATTTTTTTTTTATACAACTTAGAATGGCAAACAAGCTGACGGCCCACCTGATGGAAAGTGGTAACCGTCGCCTATAGACATGAGCTGTACCATGGACATAACAGAGTGTACTGTTTCGCCCATGATACACCCCATGCGTTGTCATTCCTGAGGACTCAGGTGTTATTCCTCCGTACCCAGTAAATTCACAGAACGATCCTAACGAAAAAACAATATTAATTTTATTTATGGGTTATAACGTGTGAATAGACGTCAAGATGTATAGAGCGAATGTACCAGTACCTAATACGTACGGAATTCGGGGGAAAGGGATTGTTAGTAATGGAGACTGAGAATCCCATTGCTAGCAATATACCCAACCAGGTCGACATCCTCGCGGTTCTCCCTGGAAACTATCACGGTTAATTCCTGATTAATTCATCATGATGGGCTAACTGGCCTGTTTTCATTCTCATCTATCACCCTTCACTGGTGCTCCGCCAACGTATCCCATTAGCGCAGGCGGCGTACGGAATAATAAATAGTTATCGAGAACTTAAAGCATCTTTCAGACACTGGCGATAAATTGTATCGTTTACAATAGCAACAAAGTGCCGCCAATGAATTATAAACACTGGCCATTATACTGTTGCTCGCTGACGAGTATAAGAAAAACAAAATTACACCCAATAGTTGGCTGTGAAAGGAATCCATTATTCCAAATTCGAAATTCAAATTGGCCTATCGGCCCGCGGGGCATTGACGTGTAATAGCGCGCGAAAGCAAACAGGAAGTGCGAAGGGACGCCATTGTCCGTCGCAGTGTCGCCAACTACGAAAATAATAATTATCGAGGGTTGCCAATACAATGGGGTGATTTTTTTTAAATAACGGGTCGATAGGCTGAAGTGCTTCCTATTATCCGGCCGAGAGGATTACTGGTACAATGTCTCGGAAGCTTTTTTATTTATTGATTTTTTATTTAATCTTTAACCAGGTGTCTTTAGAGGTGTCTTAATACGCATTTTATTTACTTTTTACTGTAATCCGATAAAATGATAAATTTCTTTATTATTATGAAAAAAAATATATTTATTTTTTGTTCTTTACAAAATAATAAGTGAATAATAATTGTTAATATTTATATTATGACGATATAAAACACTTTTATCTAATATTTTTTTTTAAGAGCTAAGCAATTGCCTCGATACAGTTATAATAAATTTAAAAAGAGAACTCACTGACATGACTTCCAATTAATTTCTATTTAGTTTTACATTCAAATGAAAGTGCCAATCAAATGCCTAACCGGTATGACCTTTGTGTTACAATCAATAAGGGTTATATTGCAATAATTTGTAAGAATAAATTGATGTGAGGGCGGCTCGCCACGTGACTGCATTGTTTGTACGCCCCCAGAATACAAGGTTTTTTTGATTGAATACGCTTATTTGCGTTTGGGATTGACGTCTCTTGAAGTACAGGATGTTTAGAGGTATACATGCCTCTTTTAACCGATTTAAAAAAAAAAGCAGATTTTTTTGTTTCTTGAACATCAAAACACTTTCTGTTCTTAGCTTACCAGAGGGAGACTTTGTACAAAAGTCATTTATTGGGTACCTCTGTCCCATTCGTGTTTCAACCGTAAAGCAGTTGTCTTTGCGTGGCTGTGTTTCGGTTTGAAGTGTGGGATATGGCGTGAATTTACAGGGTACAGAGGAATAACAGCCGAGTCCTCAGGAATGGCAACGCATGGGAGGTATCATGGGCGAAATAGTATACTCTGTTACGTCCATGGTACTGCTCATGTCTATAGGCGACGGTTACCACATTCCATTAGGCGGGCCGTCAGCTTGTTTGCCATTCTAAGTTGTATAAAAAAAACGCAGTATCACATACTCTATTACGAATGCAGAAGTTATAAGGAAGTAAAGGGCCGCCTGAAAATCAGCACTGTATAGGTGAATCTCGCTGGAGGTGTGTTTATGTAATATAGCAACAGCCGAGGCGGCTCCAACAACCAGCAAAATATACTGATTTTTTTTTTTGTTGTTTAAACTGTATTTATTATATTTGGTAAGAAAGAGATTCATCTGTCTATTATATCGCCATAGTCGTAGAATACTGACGGATCTTTATACGTAATATTTGTCAGATCCGTCAGTATTCTACGACTGTGACGATATGGTTTACTTTTTAAATATTAAGAAGTAAACCTACCCGCTTTACTTAATTGTCTAGTCTAGTCCATTATGTACAAAAACATGTTTAAAGTACATTTATTTAGTTTTTTTTTAAGGGGCTAGGAAAAATCTTAAATACGCCAATACTCATGATGATGATATCAGCCGGTAACTGTCCACTGCTGAACATTGGTTTCTCCTATAAGGGAGTTCTTTTTTTATGGGTGAAAATGGTATGGTAAAACTGCGCTAATGGGATACGCTGGCGGGGTACCAGTGAAGAGTGATAGATGAGAATGAAAACAGGCCAGTTAGCCCATCATGATGAATTCATCAGGAATTAACCATGATAGTTTCCAGGGAGAACCGCGAGTCGACCTGGTTGGGTATATTGCTAGCAATGGGATTCTCAGTCTCCACTACTAATAATCCCTTTCCCCATCATAACATCCTTTTGGCAGGTGGATTGGCAACCACAGTTTTAGGCTTTGGGGATGTTTTAAGAGGGACGCTGCTGCCTAACTTATACCAGTGTATAATTACACCCAGTGTCTATTTACCTTTTATCATCATATCAGCCTGTCCACTGCTGGACATAAGCCTTCCCCATGAAGGGGGTTTTGCCAGTAGTTGCCACGCTTGGCAAGTTTTGCAACCGTAGTTTTAGGCTTTGGGAATGCTTTAAGGACTGCTGGCTGACCGATTATTAGGTTCCCTTAGTAGGCTTTTGCTTCACACGGAAAAGGAAGCGGTGGATCATTCTATGCCGGATCATACAGCAATAATAATACAACGTAAATCACAAATATTACAAGACAAAGATGTCGCATCTGTTAAAGATAATATTGTACGTGTGAGCACCGGTGGCCGTGCGACACGGCGGCGACACTCGACATTGTCGCGCGACGAGGGAATCTGCGTTCCGTTCCGTTCCGTAATAATTAGAGGCGCGCCGGCGGAGCGTGTTCAAGTGCGCGAAACGTCGGCGGCGGAACGCGGCGCGGACACGGCGGAAATTTCCGTTTTTAGGGTCCGCGCCGCGCGCGAGCGAACGAAAGTCAATTTGCTAAAATGTTTGCCGGATACGTACTCGTCGCGTTTGTGATCGCCGGTTTTTTTATTTTTATCATAGGCGTATTTAAGGGGCGAGCTGTATGAGCTTTACCCACCCTGGAATTGTTTAGCGTTCATATGGGTACATAGATATATACTTTATTTGCATTACTTCCAGCACATAAATAACACAATTGATGTCGGTTTGTGGAACATAATCTTATTAAATCAAAGGAAACCACTCAAAAAATGTTCTAAACTGAAAAAAAGTTTCATTTCTGTCCGCGAAACGTCGATATGTGTATTTTTTCACTTTTTTTTGCTGAGCAAAATATATCTGCTGTTGTTATAAAAAGATTAAATAAAAAATTATTTGAGGCCTTGAGGCCTGCATCGGATCATAGATTATTAAGTTTTTTTTCTCTCTCTTCCACCTATTCCTTTCGTTCATATTATTTGATTTGGTGGTGTCTTATGATTGTTAAAATACATCGTATGATGTTCTAAAATTGATTAAGGCACGATGGGACTGACTAAAAGGACAAAAGGCTTTAAATAAATAAAGTTAAAAAAAATATTGAAATAAATACGGAACCGAGAAATCATTTTTTTTTTAATAAAAATTTTGGCAAATATATGCCTTTGTGTTGAATTAATACTACTACAAGTGCTCGTCTTCATATTATATTTTTTTTGTGGGAAAATATAATGAAACCGAGTCGTCGAGAGCGGCCATCCCTCGGCGCGGGTTTCAACCACGTACTTGGAATGAACGAGAGATGATAAAATAAGGATATTATCAAAAATATAAAAAAAAATTACTATATATATATATATATATATATATATATATATATACATTTATAGAGACTACATATATATGATGCATATAACTAGTCTGGCTAAAAATACTGTTAAAAAAAAACTTTTTTTTTTTTCAACTTTTTAATTATTTTAAATATGGAACACGGTTATTATT
Organism: Galleria mellonella; assembly: GCF_026898425.1. NCBI lineage: Eukaryota > Metazoa > Arthropoda > Insecta > Lepidoptera > Pyralidae > Galleria > Galleria mellonella. The sequence goes on from NW_026442138.1 coordinate 1,066,038, forward strand.
TTAAAAACTTCTATCGGTTTCGCGCTATTTCACATATTTTTTCGTGTTCATTATCAAATTGCAATATGGAATGGGGTGTTAAAGAAAAAATAGGATTGCAATGATCGCCTTGCACAAAGTGGGTATGGAGCCGTCGGTCATATTCCAGATACTTCAAAAGCTTGGTATCAGCCGTATGTTCGTACATCGTACTATCAACGGATACAGCAACACTTCCTCTGTCGAACACCAGAAAAGATCGGGGCGGCCGCGTGCTGTTAGAACTACAAAGGCTATTGATGCTGTTAAAGCTAGAATTCTTCGAAACCCTGTTAAGAAACGAAAAATCTTTAATTACGTATAATGTGTATACTAGTCTCGGGACCATGCGGGACACTTAAACTTGAGCGGCGACTTGATATTCCATACTAACTAAACAGTTTAACCCGCTGTGTTTGGCTTGGCATTTTCTTGTCATTATTCGACCTAATTTGATTGTTTCGTTTCACTGGTAGAATATTCCTTTAAAAAGATGCTAACGGTTTTAAATATACTCTGTATATATTAAATTTTACTTTTACGTTAAATAGAGAAAGAGATAAAAACACTATAAGACCAAAACTTATATTATTTGGCCATAATTTTGGCGCCCAACGTGGTGCCGGTTATTGCTCTTATTTGCGAGTCTTTCACGGCGTGAATGTGTCGCGTCGGCGCCATTAGATGCCTATTATGTCTGCCGGGTTGGCTCTCAGCGCCGCCGGTTTTATATTTTTTTACTTTTGTCACAAACAGTTGCTAGGTGAATGGCTGAACAGTCTTGTCCCGGGGTTGCAAGTTTTAATATTCTCTAATGTTCGAATTTTAAATATCAAATAGTTGTTTTAAAATGGACAGGCAAAGAGCATGGCCCATACAGCCTAGTCATAAGTTATTATTGTACTCATGCTTTCCTGGGTGAGCGTATTGGAAGACTGTAAGGCTCACCCAGTGGATGTAGTAAATAAATAAATAAATACTTAAAAAAAAGAAATAAAAGAATACATATACAAAAAAAAAAGGAAAGTACATAAAAGAGATTTATGCCGTGAGGCAGTTGTATTTTCAATTTAAAAAGTGGGATATAGATTTTACAATAGATATCATATATATTTGTAAATTCATATATATTAAAAGTAATATTTAGGTACAATATATATATTTCATAAGAAACAATACAACACAAGTGTTGTGTATAATTATTTCAGTATATTACAATAATTATGTCGAGTTATTCAATTTGATATTGTAACTACAATATATAGTAATTTTTATATATTGCATGTAGCGGCCCTTGTCATCAGTTTAATTAAACACATTAAAGTTTATTTTTATAACTTCGAATTTAAGCAAATTTGTATTACAATTTTTACTCGTCGTCGACTTATATTAGACTGACCGACTGACTTGACAATTGAATGACATATTAAATATCAAATCTGACAGATGCTACTGACAGCTTACACAGATACTAAAATCTTACATTACCCATCCCTAGTATATATGCCTTGTGCTTATCAAGTGCCTATTTACAAAGCACCTTGCATTCTGTACAACTTTTTTTTTTTAATATCGATTTGGCGCCCCCACAGAACAATGTGTACTAATGGCGTCGCCTCGTTACGCACTCAGCTCGCAATTATCAATGCGACCGTTACGTGTCTCGGCTGAATATCTCGACACTAGTTGCAGATTTGTAATGTGGAATTATGTATTTCACCAGAGGGCGATATTGTTCTGAGTAGTTCGGGTACCACTGCCGCTAAGCAGCTTGCTTGCTAGTTTGAAGGGTGAGATATGGCAGTGAAAATACTGGGTACTATAACAAAGGCTGGAATCGAGCAAGTGATATCTTCGGTAGCCGCTTACAACCAGATTAACCGCAGCATAACAAATTAGTAGCGATTCTGTCTGTGCAGGATACACCTTACTCTCTTTATTTTTGAAGTGGTTGTCAAAGTATGGGACCCATATATCTGCATATATGAGTATTAATCGCCAAAATGATAGAAAAATTCTCGATCAATATTACTCTGATAAAAATATTCAGTTCCACTGAAGAATAGATAGAATGTTCCATTCAAAGATTTCGATTTCCCCCTGTCAAAAAGTGAAAAAACTTAAATACGTTTTTTGACTTTTCTATATGATCTCTTTAGACGTGGATGCGTACCACGATCCCTGTTTGCTAATGTATTTACACGCGCGCCGATGCTGTAAGCCGCGTCTCTTTGCACCAAAACTTTGATGCACAAAAGCGCTTAGCGGATCACGGCGGCCGCTGCTTCTCGCTCAGATTATGTTATGTAGGTATTTGATGATGTAGAATTGCTGGATGCGTCAACTATGTTTTTATGTTTTTTAAGGTCATACCATATTAGACGTTAACTGTTCACCGCTCAAAATAGGCCTCTTCCTTGAGGCGGTTTTGCCAGTACTTGCCACGCTTGGAAGGTGGGTTGGCAACCGCAGTTAGGCTTTTAAAGGGGCTTCCCGAATAATAAATAAATTTTGCTCTGCAAAAAAACTCAGCAACCTCCAATCATATATACATACATATATATCTGTCACGCGTGTCTCCCATTAGGATAGGCAGAAACAATGGAACTCCAAATGCTTCGATTCAGACAGACCTCTTTCGCTTCTTTCACTTTCTTAAATCGATATATTTTTAAATAAAGCAGTTTTTGCAGTTTTATAACCGTCACTACTTTAATATGAGACTAACAATAAACCTTATACGGCATCAGATGGACCACCCTTTTCTTTACTAAGGCTAGACTAAGGGAGCGTAATGGTCGAAGGGATTGGCAGCAGTGTCCATTTTAAAACGTCTCCAAAACCTAACTGCGGTTGCCAACTCGCCCGCCAAGCGTGGCATCTACTGGTAAACTCAATGGGGAAGGCTTGTGTTCACCAGTGGGCAGTTAACGGCTGAAATGATAATTTTGAAATGATAAAAATTAACCAAATAACACTGTCCTGAGTTGAACATTAATTACAGTAATACATCTAATTGTCCAAGAGTCGGTACAAGGCAAACGTTCTCGGGGTACATCACCAACGCGATGTACTGACCTCATCAAAAGCCACACAGCAGTCTATTGTGGAATGTTCTCACTCGGCTGTGAGCAGAAGTAGATAGAGACGCATTGCGAGGACCTCAGTCGCGAAGGAGGGCCTCATCGGCGATCCACTATCATTGTGAAAACCACGACCACTCTGTCAAGAATGTTCGACTGAAGAGAGTTGGACATTCCACCGTCTGAACATTAATGTTTCGAACATTAGAACGGCACAAAGCGAACGATTAAACACTTGTGCGGTGTGTCGCACACGAGCGGGCCTCGTCCCGACTCGCGGTGCGTTTCTAACAGTTTTAGCCATCAAGGATTCCTTTAGGGTTGCCCCATATAATATACTTTGAATGGATACTTTTTTTATTTGAATTTAAAATCTTAAAAGAGGCTTGTTTTAAATATTTACAACTAATTGGTGTTTAGGACTTTATTTATTTATTATTTTTATTTAACTCTTTACTGCATCAAAATATTGGAAAATTCAAATTAAATACAGATACAGATTAAAATAGGTAGGTAGGTATTAAAATAGGTATAATAGATAGGGCAATTACCCGCGTTAAATTAACCCTGATATACACTAGTTAATTTAACCACAGTCTAAATTATTCTTACTATGTGTCTTTAGCACGCCATTACCTTACCTTACTGATCTGAAAGTGAGTTTGTTTGTTTGTTCTCGTTTGGTGCTTTAATGGCACAAACAGTCGTCAAGAAATTTGGCACATATGTGCTATTTGGGACAAAGATGGGCATAGGCCACTTTTTATCGCCGTCGATCATGTATTCGGTCACGCGGACAAAGTAACGGGTAAAGACCAGTATTATATTTCGTATAATGAAGTATAAAGACGGCGTGTTATTCCCGGCATAGAATGGGTCACCCCTCCCTTTCTCATGGGTGTCGTAAGAGGCGACTAAGGGAACTTAATGGTAAAGGAATTGACAGAGCAGCATCTCTCTTAAAACATCAGTTAAAGCCTAACTGCAGTTGCCAAACCGCTTGCCAAGCGTGGCAATTACTGGCAAAACTCGCCTTCTGGAGAAGGCTTAGCAGTGGACAGTTAACGGCTGAAATGATGAAGTTGTTCAGTTTTAGACAATAATTCCTACCTTTTTGTTATAGATCGGCAATCATATGGCCCAAGACGGGGTGGGTTTGTTCCATACCAGGCCGAAGGTTACCAACAGAGCACGAGCCAAAACTACCAGAGCTTCCAGAACTTCAACCGCTCCGGCTACGGCTACCAGGATAGAGCAGGCAATCAAGATAGGTCCGGCAACCAGAGCAGACCCGGCAGCCAGGGTTACAACCAGAACAGATACGGCGACCAACAAGGTCAGACCTACCAGCAAAAAAGGGATAAATACGCGAAACCAAACCAAGGCCCGCACGGATATAAACAATCGAATTTTTACAACTCGCAGACACCGCACCAGTATCATCAAAATAGATATGGTAGCAGTCAAGGTGGTCACAGTTCACAGCAGAGTAGGCGGTACCCGGGGAACTCTGGCAACCAGGCTGGTTGGCGTTGATAACTTCTGTCATAATAGATTAAAATTAAACCCCTTATTTATAAAAATAGAATAAAAATGTCAAAACTGTCATAGACTTATTTTAGTCTATGATGTGTACAGATTTTTTTTTTATGAATAAGGAGGTAAATGTGTGTATATATATAATAAAAGGTAACAGCTGGTCTGCTCTTGAATCCAATATCAATCCAATCCAATATTGCCAATGACAATTTTATACTGCACTCATGAAAGTTAAGCAGTTAGGAATAAGTTTATAATTGAAATCTGTTTACAATATTGCATTAATGATAGATGTATATTAGTGTAGCTTGCCAATGCATCTATCAGAACAATATGGAGCCATTACGTCGCTAGTATTGCAATTTGAGAGTGCAAAACGTCTCAATTTAAATATTGGTTTTTATTGGTTGGATTTTATTTCAAGAGTCACCCCACTGAACTCCTATTTAGTTGATATAAATTAAAAAACCAGACAATCACTGTGTGGTATATAGATATATCTTATATCTTGAAGGGTCAATATGCAGTTTGCACTGATATAGTTAAGGTAAAATATGCGCTGGTTGATTAGTGGTTTAAACAAAACATCTCCCATCTTACAACCAGCGTTGTACTATTTCTTAACAAATTTAAAAGCGTTATACCGCACTGCTCGAATGTATTATGTACACAGGGAGCCTCTATGTATTTAATATTACTGTACATTATGATCGATTCTGTATAGAAATATAAATATTGATTATTGACAGTTACGTACTTACTGCAAGATAGATCATCCATTTTTATCTGATGATAAATTGGAGATTTTTTTTTCTTTGCTGATTTTAGGTAGAAGGAAAGGAAGACTATAAGATAGCGATTTTTTTTTTTAAGTTGTGTATAGATTGTTGTGTAGGTACGCTCCTCCAAAATCCGAAAAATTAAAAATTTGTTAGTAAAAATATTTACAAGGTTTCAACCAAGGAATATATATATATATATATATATATATATATATATATATATATATATATATATATATATATATATATATATATATATATATGTATGTAGTCTGTATGGGTTTTTATGGCAATATCAAACGATGACATAATAAACAGCAAATGGTATTACAATTTTACAAAATTAAATTCTTTTGGCCTCACTTTATCATTATTATAATAAATAGCAATAAGATTTCTGTAAATAGAAAAAAAAAAAATGTTATCAATGTTAAGCAGTAAATTCATACTTAATTTTGTTGTTGAATTTTTTTTTCTTCTCTTACTTTTTTTTTTAAGGTATCGACCATATTTGACTGCAGTTTACTTATTTTAGGTTAAAATTTTGTTTAAGACTATACACATTTTAAAATACATGAAGATATACCGATATAACGTTCAGAATCATTGTGATTATGCCTTTTTTTTTTATTATAAATGCCATTTTTGTAATTGACGACTTCAAAATGATTCTTTCTTGTAAGATTAATTTTTATATTTAAGTGAGTTTTGGCCAATAATTATTAATATTTCATATGTTATCATTGGAAGTTGCCAGTGTATCTGTTGTTAATCTCAAATTAATAAAAGGCTGATTTTTTAATATTGGTAATATAATAAAAAAAAAACAAATATACGTCAATGTAACTGCTTCATTATAACGTCAAAGATCCAGTATAAGTCTCTTACACGAAGCTGGGAGAAATGGTTGTAAAAATAAACACTGATCGCCATAGAAGAAGGAGACTTTGTACAAAAGTCGATTGCTTGGCTACCACTGTCCCATTCGTGTTTCAACCGTGAAGCAGTTGTTTGCATGGCTGTGTTTCGGTTTGAAGGGTGGAATTTGGCGTGAATTTACTGGGTACAGAGGAATAACACCTGAGTCCTCAGGAATGGCAACGTATGAGGGGTATCATGGGCGAAACAGTATAGTCTGTTATGTACATAGTACTGCTCATATCTATAGGCGACGATTACCACTTTCCATCAGATGGGCCGTCGACTTGTTTGCCATTCTAAGTTGTTTAAAAAAAAAAAATAGAAGAAAAATAGAATAGAACCTGCATCCTTAGACAAAGTACAAACGAATCTATCTATAGAATCGTTTCGGTAAGCGCTCGCTTGAAAAAGAACGAGATAGCACATGTCGCTATCTCATTCTATATCATGAGCTCGCCAGTGATAACGATTTGATTAGTAGATTCGTACGTACTTTGTCTGTATGGGTTTTATTTAGCTATAGCCATATTTAAAGAATACAAACTCGGGATCCCGAATGTCAAAGGCAATTATATAATTGTATATATATAATTATATATATATAAATTTATTGTATAAATTAAAACAATTAATCAAATATAATTTTAGAACGACCACAGATATAGAAAAATAAAATTTGGTGTTAACAATTGTAATACAAGATTTGAATCTTATTTCAATATTGTATTAAGAATAATATACAAGAAGTTTTTGTTAGAAGGTCGATGGCATAATTTGTTTTTTTTTTTTTTTTTGTATCTGTGGTCATTAAAGAATTGTTTTTAATTATTTGTTTTAATTTATACAATAAATTTATATATAATTATTTCAGCTGCATATAAAACGGCCAGTTGCCTTTGTCATTTGGCATCCCGGGATGGAATACTGTAGCTATATTACGTCTTTAAATGAAGAGACAAGTAACAAAACACGCAAATATTTGAAATTAACGTTAGATTGATATATCATAGACAAATTGAAATAGATATAAAGTAAAAGGAATACAGAATGATTGGGGACGTTTTCATGATAAATATCATCACGTCCCTAACAACTTAGAATACGGCTGAATAAACAAGCTGACGGCCCATCTGATGGAAAGTGGTAACCGTCGCCTATAGACATGAGCAATACCATGGACATAACAGAGTATACTGTTTCGCCCATGATACCCCCCATGCGTTGCCATTCCTGAGGACTCAAGTGTTATTCCTCTGTACCCTGTAAATTCACGCCATATTCCACCCTTCAAACCGAAACACAGCTGCTGCACGATTGAAACACGAATGGTACAGAGGTACACAAGCAATCGACTTTTGTACAAAGTCTCCCTCTGGTAAAATCTATTTATCCGACTTACAAAAGAAGACGGTTTTCAATTTAACTGAATTTTCTAATTATATATATTTTTAATTATCTAATTGTTATAATAACGTTATCGACAATAGTCGAAGAAAAAGTAACGAAAAAAAATACTGTCATGCGAACAATATTCTAGCACAGTTTGGATGGTATAGAATGGTAACCCCGCTGTGCTAACGTTATATGTTGATGGGGTACCAGTGATGGATGATAGATGATGATTAGGACTGATCACTTCATGATGTAGCCGACTATTTCATGAAATGGTTATATTAAATCATATCAGCCAGTAACTTTACACTGCTATATAATATAGATTTTTTTTTATAGCGACTAAATAAAAGTAAATAAATAATATGTAAAAATTAGGGCGCCTTCTGGCAACACCGGTTTCTCAGTTTAGTGTTAACACGTTCACGCCGCGGCCAATTTTAATGTTTAATACATAAACGTTAAATTTTCATTATTTCTAATAGCACAGTCGAATACGTACCACCGGTGGTACGCGCCGCCAGAAAAGGCAGTGTAGTGCGGGCCGCCGGTGGTACGCGCCGCCAGATAAGGCAATCTAGTGCGGGCCACTGGTGGTACGCGCCGCCAGATAAGACAATTTAGTGCGGGCCACCGGTGGTACGCGCCGCCAGATAAGACAATCTAGTGCGGGCCACCGGTGGTACGCGCCGCCAGATAAGACAATCTAGTGCGAGCCACCGGTGGTACGCGCCGTCAGATAAGACAATCTAGTGCGGGCAAGTGGTGGTACGCGCCGCCAGATAAGACAATCTAGTGCGGGCCACCGGTGGTACACGCTGCCAGATAAGACAATCTAGTGCGGGCCACCGGTGGTACACGCTGCCAGATAAGACAATCTAGTACGGGCCACCGGTGGTACGCACCGCCAGATAAGACAATCTAGTGCGGGCCACCGGTGGTACTCGCCGCCAGATAAGACAATCTAGTACGGGCCACCGGTGGTACACGCTGCCAGATAAGACAATCTAGTGCGGGCCACCGGTGGTACGCGCCGCCAGATAAGACAATCTAGTGCGGGCCACCGGTGGCCCGTTGCTGCGTGAACGTGTTAAACAATCATAATGTGGCGATGTACTGAGAAAAAAAAATTGTAATTATTAAATTAAAAATTTATTCAATCAGTATGTTTTAGTCCACGTTTCACACCCATATTATGATATGCTCCAAATGTAATTTTTTCTATATTGTTTATGGTTTTTTTTTTCGGATATTTTTCATGTAAATATGTATTTTTCCGATTATTATTCTAGGTCTAATATCCAATGTGCATCTAGCGCGCCCTCTGTGATGATTATACATCTTATATTGTCATGGGAACTGATAATTTGATTATTAATGCAAATTAATTTTTTGTACAAATTATTTTTACATAATAAAGAGTTTAGTTTTCTTATAATTATTATAATAAATTTATTGGACCATATTGTTTTGTTTCTTTTAATCCTTACTAATTATTGTATATTTTGATTGGTGATCCAACAGCTAGCGTGGAGTTTGGTAAACCTACATTTTGGGTAAAAAATGATATTTTACTAATATAATAAAATATATAACTACACGATGTCTGTACATGGGATATTTTTGAGAAAAATTTATATGAGGTGTCTTAAAAAAACAGAAGTCAAAACAATACTTTTTTTTAAGATTTTGTCCGTTTGTTTCGGTCTCTTTTAAAAACTACTGCACCTAATTTGTTGCGGTCTTTGCAGTTGTGTCCCTGAAGCTCTAACTTAATATCTAGTATATGTTTTATTTTTATTGATATAAAAGTGCATTATTTAATTTCTTTTTCTACTCCTGAAAATCACGTGTATGAAGTAGCGGGCAGAAAACTATTGCCCCCTTATTGATAAAAACGTTTAACCTGTCATAAATCTATTTTAGTTATTGACCTGTTTTGTCTATTTCTTTTATGCTAAATTCTAAATTAAAAAAAAAATAACAAAAAAACTATAGGGAGACTACAAAAGTCGATTGCTTGGGTATCTCTGTCCTATTCGTGTTTCAACTGCGAAGTAGTTGTGTTTGCATGGCTGTGTTTCGGTTTGAAGGGTGGGATATGGCGTGAATTTACAGGGTACAAAGGAATAACACCCGAGTCCTCAGGAATGGCAACGCATGGGGAGTATCATGGGCGAAACAATATACTCTGCTATGTCCATGGTACTGCTCATGTCTATAGGCGACGGTTACCACTTTCCATCAGGTGGGCCGTCAGCTTGTTTGCCATTCTAAGTTGTATAAAAAAAAAACTTTTTCAACTATTATAGTTGAAATAGGTTTGTAGAAGGTTTCAGCTTTTATGATCAAGGGTAGGGTAGGGTAGACTACAATAGTGAATCTTAGAAAATATTTACTGACCTAAAACTGTAAAACGCTATTCGTGTAAAAAGTTAAATTAATAATATATTAATTTTATATATTAAAAATAATATCCTTGCTTCAAAAAAATCTGTAATTATTTTTAAATTTAACATAACTGTCAAACATTTTCCAATATGGCGCACAATGGCGGTCTGAAGTGGCGCGTTTGTGCAACGATCAATAGTTTTTTAATTCTTTTTTTTTTTGCGGCACAATCGAAGGTTCGTAATCGTTCGACATGAAAGGAAATTAGGGGCCCTACATACTGGCTGGAGGCCACTCGAGCAATGAATGAGGTACGAACTTAACGGAGATTTTAAGATTTTTTTTGTACAGGTAAGCACTGCAAATGGGCCGTTAATAATTCGTCGGGCTCGGAAGTTCGCTGGTTAAGATTTGTAAGTAACATCTGTATAAGGTGTTTTACTTAAGCAGTATGTAACTGCAAACGAGTAAAGCAATTGCAGTGATTAATATATAAACAGCGAATTTTTTTTTATACAACTTAGAATGGCAAACGAGCTGACGGTCCACCTGATGGAAAGTGGTAACCGTCGCCTATAGACATGAGCAGTACCATGGACAACAGGCTGTTTCGCCCATGATACCCCCCATGCGTTGCTATTCCTGAGGACTCAAGTGTTATTCCTCTGTACCCTGTAAATTCACGCCATATCCCACCCTTCAAACCGAAACACAGCCATGCAAACACAACTGCTTTACGGTTGAAACACGAATGGGACAGAGGTACCCAAGCAAACGATTTAATGTTTAACCTACTTTGAAAAAGAAGGTTTTCAATTCATCTGTATGATGTTAATAAGGCTTTATTAAGTAAGTAGCTACATTCAGAAAAATTCCATTATTTTCTCGCAAATTTATAATAATAAAATCATTTATTCAGCTATAAATAATATTTCATCTATCTATCCTATTTAAGAGCTGCGCTCTTGTCGGTGGAGCTCTTGCCACTCACTACGATTTTCAGCGAGTCTCTTCACCTCTTGATACGACACGACACCAACTCCTTCCTTGATCCGCCTGATGTAACTATGCCTCGGTCCCCCTCTCCCCCTTCTTCCTTCTAACTTACCTTCTATTATATAATTATAATATTTCATAACAAATTAAATTATATTTTTTAACCAACTTCAAAAATAAGGAGATTCTCAATTCGGTTGTGTTTTTGTATGTCTGTCACCTCATAACTCCGTTAGTTGTAAACCGATTTGGAAAATTACTTTTTTTATCTGTAAAGATATACTTGCATATTGGTCCCATAGAAAATTTATCAAAATCGATTTAATAGTTATTAGATCAAAATGACTAGCTTTGTCACAACTGTGGTTGTTATTTTTAAACACTGGTATTAGTATTTTACTAACATTATAAAATGAAGCATTTTGTACATTTGTTACAGACCTTTTTTTGGGATCTAGGGACCAACGATATCTCTATACAAGTCGTACTTTTTTTTTAAATGAATGATAATGAAATGGTAACCACACCGGCGGGGTACCAGTGAAGGATGATAGGTGAGGATGAAGCAGGTCAGTTAGCCCATCGTGACGAATTCAACAAGAATTGTTCACGATGGTTTCCAGGGGGAACCACGTGGAGGTCGACCTAATAAGGTATATTGCTAGCAATGGGGCTGTCAAACTCCATTGCTAACAATCCTTTTCCGCCTACTAGTCGTACTAGCCCGGAGTGCGACTCGAATGGATTAGGTACGCCATACTCTGGTGTTACATGCTTAACACTACCAACTGGTAATTCCGTCATGGTTGAAATCTTTGGAATTAAACTAAAATTGATATAAAAACATAAATTCAAAGAAAAGTAATTTTTTGGTCGTGAACGCTTTGCAATCCAAACGGTGTTGCCCGTCGTGGTAGGAGGGAGTACCTACATACTAGTGCAATGACAAATTTCCTCGTCACCAATACGGTGTCACAAGACACAATTTTTTCAATTTTTTATTTTATTTATTTAACACTTTATTACACCAAAATTACAGGAGTTGTTGAACAATTTATCTTTTTTTTTTGTCACAGACCTCATAATAGTGTTGCTACTTTTGAAATAACAATCACCACAAATGTGACGCCCACTTCCAACGTATTGCCATTCTTGGTAGCGTGTGTACAAAGAATGAAGAACTTATGGCAACTAAGCTAATAAGCGTTTAAAATCACCTATTGTCTACATAATAGATATAATGCTGTTTTAAAAAAAATATTAAACGAAATTGCAGAGTACAGAGGCATAACAGCTTAATCATCTGGAATGGCAATGTGTGAAGGGTATCATGAGCGAAACAGTGTACTCTGTTATGTCCATGGTACTGCTCATGTCTATAGGCGACGGTTACCACTTTCCATCGGATGGATCGTCAGCTTGTTTGCCATTCTAAATTGTATAAAAAAATACACATGTAATTATACAGATATGTACTCCATCTATTTCTTAATTGTAAAAAGAAAAAAACATTTAAACACCTATATAACAGTAAATATTGCTGAACAATTGTAGTTAATTTTGAGATCGGCAATCATCAATATTTAGTAAACAAAAAGTCATTCATTCATACATACATTCATACGTACTGCAGGTAAATATAGAGAATTTTGTACTTTACAATCTTTTGGAAGCACATCCAAAAGGTCCTAAATTTTACATTACTATTTAGTATTTTTTACAAGTGATAATAAAATAGTAACCTCCCCCGTTCCCGGCATAAAATAGGTCTTCCCTTCCTTTTTCGTAGGTGTCGTATAAGGAGACTAAGGGATTTTATAGACGAGGGATGGGCAGCAGTGTCCCTCTTAAAACATCATCAAAAGCCAAACTGCGGTTGCCAACCAAGCCAAGCGTGGCAACTATTGGCAAAACCCCTTTATGGGGGAGACTATGTTTAGCAGTGGACAGTCAACGGCTGATACAAAAACCTCGTCTGCGCTATGAATTTACGCTGGTGGGGCATCATGAAAGACGAAGACAGGCGAGGATGAAAGCAGGTCAATTAAACATGTTAGTTTCCAGGGGGAACTGCATGGATGTCGGCCTGACAGAATATAGGTATTACTAGCAATGACGAATATCGTCCCCATTACTTTCCTTCTTTTATCTTCTCTCCGTACAAGTTAATTTAGGCTTGTTAACTTTACCTCTTGGCTCATCTGATAGTTACAGCGAAATATGGTATACCTACCTATATGTATTTTAAAAATAAAAATGTTTTATAAATGTTAGGATACTTGATACGACACAGCAAACTTATGAACATTAAAACAGAAGGCAAGATAAAGGAAGGAGGAAAAGAGGGACACCAAAGCATAGTTACATCAGGTAGATTAAGGAAAAAATTGGTGTTGTGTCGTATCAAGAGGTGAAGAGACTCGCTGAAAATCGTGAGTGGCAAGAGCTCCGCGGACATGAGCGCGGCTCTTAAATAGGAAATGAATGAATGGATTATGTATTTACCATATTAGACACCTATTTGGGATGGAGAGGGGCATTACAGTCTACTTTTTATCCCGGACAATCAATTATGTCCCGGTCATGCGGACAAAGTCGCGGGCACACCTAGTACCAATCTAATAATGGACCATCATCTCAAATATTTTCCAAATCGCTTCCCTCCAAAATTCCCACACAGGTAACATCTACGTACCAGCCGCGCCAATTTAATATCACACCTCAACCGTGAAACGTCGACAAGTCAAAATGTCGCGAACACATCGCCTGTTCACTTCCCATAAACCCACCTCAGATCAGGAATGATCACCTCACCGTAAACTAATATGACAAAAGTTTGTCTTTTGTGTGTTGCGCTCATTTGGACTAATGATTTTATAGGGGCGGCGGCGTCAGCGGGTTGCCGGCCGCCATGCTGGGCTCGCGTGACGCTGAATGACGTCACGCGGCGCGCGTTCGAAATTCAAATTCCCTTTGACAGATGAATTCGACTTCTTTATCGGTGGTCTTGAGAACTTGTAAGTGGCGTTTTGAGTGGACCAAGCCGTGTGTGAATGAGCAATTTGCGATTTGATGGGAAACCGATTTCGCGAGGTGACGGCGTTGATTGCATGAGAACTTGACTACTGGCTCTCTGGTCAAGTGCACCGTCTATTACCTATTATGTTATAGACCTTTTCCATTTCGTTACATCGTTTGTATTTTTAATTATATAGTCTGTTAATAATACCCACTTATAATACAAGTCGTTTGGTTATTTTTGTGAGCCGAGTAAATTTTTTTTTTTTTTTTTTTTGTAAAGGTGTTATACGCAGTAGAAGTGTCTTAACACGATTAATGCTACAACTTAATGATCATTGTAAAAATAAAAAAAAAAATGCTAAACAACAGATTGTTAACTCTTGATAAACTGCATATAGGTACTCCCTCTACAAGAGGGAGACTTTGTACAAAAGTCTTTTGCTTGAGCACCTCTGTCCCATTCGTGTTTCTACCGTGAAGCATTTGTGTTTGCATGCCTGTCTTTCGGTTTGACGGGTGGGATATGGTAGTGAATTTACAGGGTACAGAAGAATAACACCTGAGTCCTCAGGAATGGCAACGCATGGGGGATATAATGAGCGAAACAGTATACTCTGTTATGTCCATGGTACTGCTCATGTATATAGGCGACGGTTACCACTTTCCATCAGGTAGGCCATCAGTTTATTTGCAATTCTAAGTTGTACAAAAAAAGTTTTTTTTTTTTTTATTTGGATAATGACAAAATGGATACAACTATGACGAATTGTGAATGATTGATGAACGATGAAGATAAAATCCATATTATAATTATGACTAGAAATAATTAGGTGCCTATAATATGCATTTTGTTGATACCAACAAACTAGGTAAATCTCTCAACCAAGTAAAATTCAATTCGATATGGAAGGGGATTTCTATAGGAAAGCATTGCAGTTAATTGAATAGCAAAAATTTATCTGAAGCAATAATTTATTGAATTTAAAAAACTATACCTATGTTAAATACCTCAAGAGTTTGTTATACCAATTTATTGTTTATTTGTTAATTAGCATGCTGTGAGTTATTGAAGTCGCTGGTGGAAGACCCAAAAAAAAAACAATTTTATAAATATAACTATATTTAATTCTAAAATTAATTATTACAATAATATGTATCTTCAGATCGATGTGTGATCCGTAAGTGAAGTTATATAAAATCAAACATAAAGGAAATGGGTATTTTTGCTGCGGGAATTGAAATGCTGTCTCGACGCAGGTGTCTTTCTCGGTAGCGCACCTTCTTGCGTCATGCTAGGTGGTCCGATCCGATCGCCGTTGAGGGTGTGTCGTAATACTTGATAGGTATCTACTATAACATGTGTTTCCTTTAAAATTATTGTACACTATGTATAAATAGACATCAATCTTAATATTAAATCTTATCAGTGTAACAAATGCTGGGATACCAAATAAAGATAAAATAAAATAAAATCTTCTTACTGGAGACCTGCCGTGACTGACTGAAAGTATCCGTGTTATCTCTGAAGACCTTTTGTTACCTAATTGCCATAATGAATCAATAGTAGGCATGGATACGCATACGCTATCTCATTCATGAGACAGAAAGAAGTAGCATATAGGCACAATATAAGTACAGGCCAGAAATAATGCGACACGACAGACAAGACCTCATATATATTAAAAAAAAAAAAAAAATACTGAATATTAACATCTTATGATGTAACTATGCTTCTAACAAATAAATAATTATCTATTATGATTAAAATTTGCATGCCCCGACAGTGGACAAACATTCTACTTGTGGACACCATCTGTATTACATTAATCGTATTTTTTTTTACAAAGAAATAAATGATTGGTTTTATTATTGCGGAACCGAATGAGTTATCAGTCCGCCAAATGCGTTTGGCTGGAGACAAGTAACTACTGTCGACTACGAAAACTTAAAAAATGAGGTATCTCCGGCACTTTAAAAATTTAGTACGTTTTTGAAGAAGCCTATTAATGCTAGAATCTATACATGTCCTCTATATAGGTAAGTAGGAAAAACCTAGGCAAATCAATACCAATAATATTAGGGGGAAAAGGGATTGTTAGTAATGGACACTGAGAATCCTATTGCTAGCAATATACCCAACCAGGTCGAACTCCTCGCGGTTCCCCCTGGAAACTATCATGGTTAATTCCTGATGAATTCATCATGATGGGCTAACTGGCCTGTTTTCATTCTCATCTATCACCCTTCACTGGTGCTCCGCCAGCGTATCCCGTTAGCGCAGGCGGGGTTACCATACCATTTTCACCCATAAAAAAAATACCATCCATAAAAAATAATACTTAGATACCAATAAGTTGTAACCAAAATGTAAAATAGAGAACAAACTATACACTCAATCATCTGCAAAAAAGGCAGAGCACGACTAACTTACCTTTGCAATAAAAAATGGGTTTCGCACCCAAATGAAAATTAGTTGCCCAAACAAACAAAAAAGTTGCAAAATTATTCTAGTTTCCCCCCAAATTTTGCATTCGAGGCACGCACCGCGCAGTGCGCCGATTGGTCGCCACACTCGTGCGTTGATTGGCCCACAATTTGACAGTAATGGCGTTAACTCTATCCAACTCAGTTATAATATGACTTACGCTATAAAAATTCAATGAAATATCAACTTTAAGAACTGTTATATAAAGCAGAAAACAGTCAGATAGGAATTTTGCACTTTGGCCGTTTAGCAATTGCTCGTGTCCCCCTCTGGACAGATGTTGCTACACTTTAGTAACAATTTCGCCCACAACTCGTTTCAAAAGCCATTGTGTAACATTTTTTTCTATTATTTTGACTAATTCTTTTGTCGTGCGGTTGGTTAGATTTTATCGTGCAGGGAGAGTTAATTCATTGGGTGCGTTTTTGTTCAACGCTACCGGTTTTTAAATAGTTTTTCTGTAATGTTGTTTTAGTTCTTTTTGTAATATCGAAATTAGAATTTAAGTATGGATAAGACAATTTGGTCAAAGCTTTAATTGATCAATGTTAGAGGACTATAGCCTATACTTAAATTTTTTTTTTTATTATTGTCCTGTGCCTACCTTGGTTCCTGATAGAACTAAAGGAAAAAGAAAATTCCAGGCCAATTATCATACTGAAGACTAGGCAGCATGGTTTCCGACCTTAGCCTGTTCCATAACGGAACAAACGTACAAAAAAAAGGAAAAAGAAATTGTTAGTAATAGAGTCATCGTCATTCCTGTTAAGTCGTCCTCCACGCGATTTTCTCTAGAAACAATCATAATTAATTTATTGTTTAACTAGTCTGAGCTGCTTTCATCTTTACTTATCATCTCACTGGTGTCTTGCTAGCGTATAGGTACCAAAGCACAAACAAGGTCAACATTCTATCGTCGCTCATTAAAAAAAATCTGAACTACCTATTTACCCATAAAAAAATGTATTGAAGTCTAAAGATTCAATTATCTTGATAGGTATTTATTATTTTAAATAATTATTAAAAAATAATAATAATATCTAATATATAAATAAATTCTTTAATAAAGGTAACTAGGATCTACACAATTTTTGTCCAATATTAATTCGTATTAAATTTAAACTATTATATTAAATTATTACAATTATAAAAAAAAAATTAATAGTATATGACACTTATTATTGACACTAAATTTAGAATACTTAATCACCATTTGAATATTATTGTTGATACATATTATTGATGTATTATTATTAATGTAAAAATGTGCTATGTAGTTTTGCACAAATTAATAAAACACAAATAAATTTATACATACATATCTACCGGTCCGTGTCGTAAGCTGGCATGTTATATTTACGGTCCGCCGCCCCATAAAGCACTAATATATTTTTATTTCATACTTTTTAATAATTCGCGCGGCAGCGGTATAGCGGTCGAGCACTCCACTTGAGCACGAACCCAAAAAAATCTCAAAATCTAGCCATGTGTCACGATACCTCCGATGGAACGGTAAACGAGGGTTCTGTTCATAAATATTTTTTATAGAATAATTTCATTTACAGCCATGGCCAGAATTGGGGGGGGAGGGATGCATTGAGGGGCAATGCTCTATCTTAAAATAAAAGGCCTCAAGAAAATTTGACAGATTCGCTTTTTCGAAGTCACTTAACTATGGTTTCTGTCCTACCAAAAAGTTCTTTTGTCTTACCTTAAACTTAGGTCCAGCTACGGCCCTGTTTACAGCATAATTCAATATATACATATAGTTATTTTGTAGTTAGTTTGTTCGTTACTTTATAGCGCCTTAAGGCCTTAATCAATCACTATATAAATATAAATTTGGTATATATATATATTATATGGGACAAGAATATAGGCTAATATTTATCCCGGTCAATACAGATATCTCGATCACACGGACAAACCCACGGACAAAAGCTGGTTTAATTAATAAATCTAAAATAAGAAATGCTGCTTACTTAGATACTGTTTCTATAGATATACAAATATTAAAACAAAATACCTGTGAGAGATATAACATGCAGATAACGTAGATAAGGTACCTAACTATTTAGACACTATTTCTAATATGTCTCGTCTTTTTATTTTGTTAGTAGGGATTTCGAAATTGTCGAAATTTTGCACACATGTGTAGAGTACTAAATACTGTATAATACAATTAAATAACAAGACTAAATAGATATAATGGAAATAAATGCTTATTTTCAATAATAAATTTTCCAAAATTCTTTCAGGAGTAAAAAACAGGGTTTGACGCGTGCGAAATTATCGCTAACAGATAGAAGACTGAAAGAAAGATAGGTGAGCTTTATATTCACCTACCTGTAGGCAAATTTAGTAAAAAACTAAAACACTACCGTATTGAAAAATACTCGTATATATAATACTCCTGTATTCCTATATTTAATGTAGATAAAAAAACAACTAGGAAATTAATTAACAAATTACATATATGTATGATGGAAATTATTATTGTGATTGTATGTTCACTAGTATTATTTATATTGTGTAATCATACAGATATGGCAAATTGGCTATATACCTTAAAAGGATATTAAGTTGGCTTCAATGTAATACATGTATATATAATATGTCTATATAAATCTATATAAAAAACCATCTAGTGCAAATAAATTATTTATTTGATTTGGTATAGTGTTTAGAAAAAATGAATGTATTTTTTACCATTGCCCAAGGAACTCTAAGCTCATGAGACCGCGCCATTTGACGTTGCGCATTATTATGTATTTTGGAAAAAATCCATTGTTTCGTAATCTCCCTCGGCTCTCGAGGTCTCAAGTGTCGATCCATTGAACGCTGTGAAATTTTCTATGTGGATTCATTGTGTTCCACAATTATGTAGAATGCGCATGTGTTCCGGAAAGGTGCCAACATCATGTACTTATGTAATAAGCCTAAATGCAAGCGCCCCTGCTTTATGATTTTTTATACAGAAATAGTAGGTATTGTAATCAAATATAATTTTGTTGTTGTACCCTTAGTATATATATTTCTAGTATTAGCTTTTAAGCATAATATAATTTTCTTTTTTTTATTATTATTTTATATATGTATGTATATTTATCTTTACTGTTGCCCATTTCACGTGGTTTGTTTATTATTATTGGCTATTTGTTTCTTATTATATTTATATTTACTGTTATTGTAAGAAAAGCTGTTGGTCTTCCAAATAAATGAACAAGTTAGCTATATAACCCTATATTTATGTTCATATTAGTACACAGTTCACAAGCAAATTATACTTCGTTTCGGTGTGTCATTTAGCTTCAAAAAATATTTTTTACTATTACATTTTTAATCAGTATGCGTTGTTATTATATATACCATATTATATGTATTAATTAATATTTAATGTAAGAAAATTAAATATAATGTGTACTTACGAAATCTTTAACAATAAAATTACTATTTAATGTTATTTATGTGTGTAAAATATGTGAGCCTATTAAAAAATTTTGTTGTTAAGAAATTTATTTTAAACGTAAAGTTACAAATTGCTGAAAAAATCTTTATTGTATACAGAAAGGAGTTTACCAGAGGGAGTTTACAAAAGGTGATTGCTTAGGTACCTCTGTCGCATTCGTATTTCAACCGTAAAGCAGTTGTATTTGCATAGCTGTGTTTCGGTTTGAAGGGTGGGATATGGCGTGAATTTACTGGGTAATAAAACCTGAGTCCTCAGGAATGGCAACGCATGGGAGGTATCATGGACGAAACAGTATACTCTGTTATGTCCATAGTACTGCTCATGTCTATAGGCGACGGTTACCACTTTCCATCAGGTGGGCCGTCAGCTTGTTTGCCATGCTAAGTTGTATAAAAAAAAAGAAAAGAAAATAGTAGAAATATCCTGAGTATTAAAAAGTTCAATATTTAGATAGAATAATATAATTTAATATTTATATCTATATTTCTAACCTATTTGCCTATATTTTCAACTTATTTTCTTTGTTTTTATACCTTCTCTACATATGTTGGTTGTGAAAACCAAGCGCTGAGTGACTATTAATATACCTATCTCTTAAGCCTTCCATCATCTATTTATTTAAAGTCAATGAACAATTTTCCAGACAATGTAACAGTCTACCTGATCACGGATCCGTAAATCTGGTACTGGTACTTCCGAGGTATTCGTAAATTTCATTCCTACATTTCGATTATTTTGTATGGATATTTTTTCCACTGTATCACATGCAAGTATCTCGTATGAGTAAAGAATAGTAAAAAATGCGAACATGCTGACTTGACTCCACATAGTTCTCATTTACACGGACCCAATTTTTGTGAGGACATTATCAATCCATGCCAATGGTACTTTTTTGTTTAAATTTTGATTATTTTTGTACAATACCAACCATTTCTCTCTTTTTCACTGCATTCACATCTAAAATGTTACATAACAATTTCGGTGCATTTTTTAACAATTCCCAAATCATATTTATAAAATCTTTAGTCCTTTTAAAGTTAGTAAAAATAAAACCTCCATGTTTCATAATAGCATATTTCACGTATCCTTTGGGCACATTACGTTCACTCAAGAGCACGAATACAGAAGCAATTCAGATCAAACGGAAATGTTTTTGTGTCTAAACAACGTGTTTCCCCATTGTTTCGGAAAATGCGCCATTAACGGGCAACAATCGTTCAAATGAAAGCGCGCCAAAGCTTCCGACGTTACGTTAGATCGCGTGCCATTTTTCTTGAGTGCTTGAAACTCGATGTAGCTATTGTTTTTTAAATAGATATTAAAATATACCTTCTTTTTTACATTAGATTATTTTATTTAAAGGCATATTAGCAAAATATTAGGTAATTTCTGTCAAAAAAAGAAAGGATTTTGTGAAAGTCGAATAGACGCCATTACGTACCTAATTGAAATTTGAAGGAAGGGGGGA
Source organism: Galleria mellonella (assembly GCF_026898425.1). Lineage (NCBI taxonomy): Eukaryota > Metazoa > Arthropoda > Insecta > Lepidoptera > Pyralidae > Galleria > Galleria mellonella. The sequence continues at coordinate 1,087,606 of NW_026442138.1, forward strand.
GGGGAGGGTTTTTTTAGTAATACGGACTACCACTCTTATTGCTAATAATATACCCTGTCATGTCGACCTCCCCATTGTCCTCCCTGGAAACCATCGTGCTGAATTACAAGTGTATCATCCCTCACTAGTGCCTCGCCAATGTATATCATTAGTGCAGCCGGAGTTACCATTCTATTATCATCCATTAAAAAAAAATAGTAAGTTCAGGAGGTATGTACCTACATACTAATAAATTTTCGAGTATATAAGAACCTAATTCCCCCTTCCTTTCTTGTGGGTGTCGTAAGAGGCGAATAAGGGAAGTTAAGGGTCGAGGAATGACCAGCAGTGTCTTTAAAACATCATCAAAGGTTAATTGCGGTAGCCAACCCGCTCGCCAAGTGTGGCAACTACTGGCAAAACACCCTTATAAGGGAGGCCTATTCATTAGGGAACAGTTAACGGCTGATATCGCCAACAACAATGGCTTCCAGGGGAAACGGCATGGGCTAACTGACCTGAGAATCTACCATAAAATATTTTCCGAAATTTCAGGGCCGAACGAAACACAAATTTGATGTTCAAATTACATAATATGTACCATTTAAAAATTTTAAAATAGCGTTCCTTTGGACTATTATAGTAGGATTTATGATGAACGAAATGTTAAACTCCATTTACTGGGCCGATTTCGTTATGAATAAAAACACGAAATTAAGTTCGTAAATTCGAAATTTCATTTCATATAGATCTCCTACTATCATTATCCCTAACTGGTGCCCCGTCAGCGTATTCTGCAAGCGGGGTTACCATTCCATTCATCCATTTAAAAAAAAAGCATTAGCTTCACTGTTTTTTTTTTTGTATTTTTGATGCCTAAATATTTTTTTCTGCATTGATAATTTAGAAAACAAACATTATTCATTTACCTATTTGCTTATCTAACACAAAATAGACGATTCATTAATGTATGTATTACAAACACACGTTAGGGGGGAAAGGGATTGTTAGCAATGGAGTTTGTCAGTCCCATTGCTAGCAATATGCCTTATTACGTCGACCTCCACGTGGTTCCCCCTGGAAACCATCGTGAACAATTCTTGTTGAATTCGTCACGATGGGCTAATTGATCTACTTCATCCTCACCTATCATCCTTCACTGGTGCCCCGCCGGTGTATACCGATAGCGCGGGTGGGGTTACCATTGCATTATCATCCATTAAAAAAAAAATTACAAACATACATATAAAACAAAATACATCTCTAATCGAAAATTAGTGCCCTTAAAAAAACAATCTTTGAGAATTTACTATAACGAGCTGTTATAAAAACGTATGACGACTGGTAGACAATAGCACAACCTGTCATCGTGCTGAACAAGTTGTCAAAATAATACGCGAGAACGTGAATGGATTAAAATAAAGGCGTTTTATTGGAGTTATTTGATTTGTCGAGTCATCCGAGTGTCGATACGGAGAGATCAGCGGATATAATGTTAAAACCATATGACTCCCAACAGGGCATTTGATAATATTTTCTATTTTAAAGATCCGATGAGCAAGTATACCTGGGTGTACTTGGATCATTTGTTTTTTTTTTATTTTGCTCTTAAACGATATCACGATATTTATCTAAGTTAATTATTAACAATAAATTAGGTAAAAATATAATAATGTCTCCAATGAAGGAAAGGAAAGAAAGGAAATTGTTAGTTTATATATTTTGTTTTTTTTTTTGTTTTGTTGCTTTTTTATTTTCATTCTTTTATCTCTTTTACTGTTTATTATGTGTATGTTTTTTTTTTATTGTAATTTTTGTGCTGTATGTAATGTAAATAAATTATCTATCTATCTATTGGAAAATAAAACAACAAAGAAAAATAGACGAAGGATGTAATAGAATGGTATCCTAGAAATGGGAAAAGACAACGAGGAGGGCAAATCAATAGATGGGAGGACGATTTACCTAAAGGATGCAGAAAGCCAGCCAGGGATAGAGGAAAGTGGAAGCAATTGGGGGAGGTCTATGTCGACAGACAACCTGACCAACATAATGGTTGCTAGTAAGCAAGCTTAGTAATAAGTAGTGTGTAAGTTAAAGTAAAATTGTTGTCAGCGAATAAAGGCTTTATTATTATTATTATTTTAAGTTAATTATTAACAATAAATTAGGTAGAAATATAATAATGTCTCCAATTATTATCTTTATCACTTTTATAGTTTTTCTGGTAGAAAAAAAATAACAAAAATGTAAAATATCGTAGATACTGTGACTCAAAAATATTGATCTTTTATTGTGACAATTTTATTATTATTGTAAGTAGGTATTCATAGCTCATTTGTATATAATAGTAGTAATGAAATGTAGTAATGAAAATAACTGACTTTATTTCTTTTTTAATGGGTGAAAATGGTATGGTAACCTCGCCTGCGCTAACGGGATACGCCGGCGGAGCACCAGTGAAGGGTGATAGATGAGAATGAAAACAGGCCAGTTAGCCCGTCATGATGAATTCATCAGGAATTAACCATGATAGTTTCCAAGGGGAACCACGAAGAGATCGACCTGGTTAAGTATATTGCTAGCAATGGGATTCTTAGTCTCCATTACTAACAATCCCTTTCCCCCCAGTAACCATAGTGGTTAATTCTCACGAAATTTTTCACGATGGGCTAACTGACCTGCTTTCATCCTCACCTATCACCTCTCACTGGTGCCCCGCCAGCGTATACCGATAGCGCAGGCGGGGTTACTATTCCATTTTCACCCATTAAAAAAAAGTACCCAAGCAGACTACTTCTGTACAAAGACTTATTCTAGTAAAATATACGGATTCCTGTACTCATAAGACATCGGTGTGGTCGTATTCAGTTGGGAGACCGAGCACCGCACCCCGAGTGTTAATGAGGCATTGACTGACACACGCTGACACGCCAGCATGCCACCGTGACTCGCCACATCTCGCCATCACCGGCCACGGGCTATGGGCCACGTCTCACAAACACAATAAATATATCGATCCTGCATTGTATAACTGGCATGCATATTTTTATAATTATTTTTCATAGCAATTAGTCAGTTAGACTACGATTATTCTATATTTTCTGCACTAAAACTGTAAGCTGATGATTTATTTACAATTATATCTATCTACCTATCATCATCCTCCTACCTTTATCCCAAACATTTGTGGTCGGCGTAATATGATTTTATCCATATTACAAAAAGATTTGGTTTTTAGTTTTACGACCGGCCACCTGCCTGACGTCAACCCTCTTTGGGTTATATATATATATATATATATATATATATATATATATATATATATATATATATATATTATTTATATAATATAGTTATATATTAATATCTATCTATCTATATCAATTTTAATTTGTAAAAGAATTCTAAAAACAATTTAAAAAAAAAGGGCTTAAAGAATTATTAATTAATAGAAGTTATACGGCGACTAAGGGCCAACCCGCTTGCCGAGCGTGGCAACAACCGGCAATCCAAAATGGGAGAGGCCTTTGTTAGCTGTGGAGAGTTAATAACGGATGGGACGGATGGGAAGTAAATTTTGCTCTGCAAATTAAAAAAACACGATTGTCCTGTTAATAAATGAACTATTTCTAAAAAAGAACTTTATTGCCTTTCGGTAAGGTAAGTATACATACATACAGAGGAATAACACCTGAGTCCTCAGGAATGGCAACGCATGGGGGGTATCATGGGCGAAACAGTATACTCTGTTATGTCCATGGTACTGCTCATGTCTATAGGCGACGGTTACCACTTTCCATCAGGTGGGCCGTCAGCTTGTTTGCCATTCTAAGTTGTATAATAAAAAAACATACTACCTATATAGCTTCAAGCATAAACCTTGTAGTGAGGATTCCGAATCTATGGATGATATATTGATAAGTAATGTGTATAAATCTACTGGGAACAACTTATCAAAGCTAAACTGCAATGGAGAAATAGTAAAAATTACAATGCGTCCAATTTTTATTTATGAAATACGACATCTGGCTTCATAATATGTGAAAGTAAAGATTACAACTAAGATATATTATCATTAAAAAAAAAAACTTTTTTTTCTTCAAATAATAATAATCAATATCATTCGAATCATACTTTTACTCCCCTTTCCATTTTTTAGAGACTGATTATTATGAATAATAAAAAATACGAAGACAAAACACTAGTTCCCTAATAAATTCATTACAACGCACGCCCGTGCTCTATCGATTGTGGCCTCTTTGCTCGAACGTGCCACAGACAATTGGAGCGATGGCGCTTCTCTACGCAGCCAAACGAAATCTGGAAACATCACTAGATGACTTTTACACAATGAAAATAGACTTCTGTATACATGTGATAAGGTTCTCTTTAAAATGTGATACGTCTGAGGATGGAACTCTTTGATTCGCGTTATTCGTAATGAAAATGGTGGAGACTGGGATGCCTAGCTTGTTCTAATAAGAACTGTATTGCATTCTGAATATAATTCAAATTAAATTTTTTCTAATGCATCATGAGGCTTTTGTTTTGTAGAACGAGATGCTCTTTGTCTCTGAGTCACTGTCAAGCGTACTTGTATTTTCCCGCGTTTTTTGTTCTAATTAGGAGACAAGCCCTCAACCTTCGGCGCTATACGTATCTATGCACTTCGAACATAAATATTAAAAATATATTTTTTTGCTCTATGCTTTTTATTTGGCTTCCATTTCATAGGACAGTTTCATACCTTCTTCCTTCAATCGTCCACTTTAATTACTGAAGCGTTATATGTACATATATCTACTCATGCTTGAATTTTGAATTTCAAGCTAGGTATTTTCTCTATAATTAATTACTCTTTTCCATCCAAAGGTTGCCTGGAAGAGATCGCTCTTAGCGACAAGGCCAGCCATTGTTTTCTCAGTGTTATTATTTTCTTGTAATTGTTTGTATGTATTTATAATAAGTTTACTATTGTAATCTTATGGAAGAAACAATAAAGAGTATCTATCTGTTTATACATAAGTTTTCTAATTTTTTTTCTATTTATCTGTTTTTTTTTTTTTTGTTTTTTATTATTGATTTCTTAGCAAATCTATTGTGAGGTTATTAACTAGACAGACATTCTGTCTAAACGCCTGTGCCTTTGTTACGCATTCTCCTCGGCAATTCGCAATTAATTTTACATTCTTTCCCCATTTACAAGTATCATAATTTAAATCGCTTTTCTACGAAACAACAATATTTTGTATAATTGTGACTAAAACATTTATTACCGAATTTGAACCTTTATTTTTTTATTCAAATAATTTAGTAAAATTTTATAGTTTTGGTGAATTAATAGTTTTATAGATTACCTCACTTTCCAATGGTCATGGATTCGATACCCGCATATTTGTGTTTCCATATATGTCCGTTTTCTATATACTTACGTTTTTTTAACTAGTGATCCGCCCCGGCTTTACAAGGATAGATATATAGAATAGTTCATATTACTCGCTCATAATTTTTTTTTTACAACTTAGAATGGCAAACAAGCTGACGGCCCACCTGATGGAAAGTGGTAACCGTCGCCTATAGACAGGAGCAGTACCATGGACGTAACAGACTATACTGTTTCGCCCATGATACCCCCCCCCCCCCATGCGTTGCCATTCCTGAAGACTCAGGTGTTATTCCTCTGTACCCAGTAAATTCACGCCATATCCCACCCTTCAAACCAAAACACAGCCATGCAAACACAACTGCTTCACGGTTGAAACGCGAATGGGACAGAGGTACCCAATATAACTATAATCATCATCATCATATCAGACTTTTTTTTTAATATTAATAATAATAATTTATTTATTTGCTAGAAACGTGGTAATAATAATGGTCTTAAATATAATAGATCTACACATTTCGCCTTATCTAAAGGCATGCAAATTTAGTATTATAATTTAGTGGCTTACGTATATTAATAGTCTAGTAGGAGTCAATCCATAAATATTGGCAGCCGCACACATACTAGTGGTAGCAGACTAAACAAATACAAATACAAACTAAACAAAAACAAATACATAACAAGTCATTAATATAACAAATGTCATACAATACAAATGAATTACACATTTACATACATTCATTTAATTTTTTAAAACTTGAACTGTCCACTGCTGAACATAAACCTCCCCTTTGGTGGGTTTTGCCAGTAGTTGCCACGCTTGGCAGGCGGATTTATAACCGCAATTAGGCTTTAGAGTTGGTTTAAGAAGGATGCTGCTGCCTATCCCTCGCCCTCCATTAGCTGCCTCTTACGACATCCATTGAAAAGGAAAAGGTGGTCTATTCTATGCCGGGACCACATAACATGTAGCTATTTATAATGTAAAAATTTGACGTTCATAAGCGGCTAAAATGTCCTACATGAATAAATGATTTTTGAATTTTGAATTTTAATATTGTTGCATGCCCGATAGGGTATAACTGTTTATACTGATGTCAAATCTTTCATCTTTATTATATTAGTACAGAAAAGATATTAAAATATACCTAATAAATTGCAGTCTATGGTTTTCGTAAAGTACCAGCTTTGCTTAATTTTCACGAGAGTGGTGTCTTAATATAAATGCCCATATATAGTAGTAATTTATTCGTATTTATTTATCGAGACAAATTTTACAGAAATTATTAACAGTAATACTCTAAATACGACTATTATTTATATTTATGTATATATAGACAGATAGATAGGTACTCTGTATTAGTTTCTCCAAAAGATTACAGTAGTAAACTTATTATCGATACAAACAATTACAAGAAAAGATCACAGTGAGAAAACAATGGGCGACCTTATCGCTAAAAGCGATCTCTTCCACGCAACCTTTGGATGGAGATTATTTATAAATATCGGATACAAAATTTGCACAATAAACATTTTCTATTTATATATCTACTTAAAGTTAAGTAATAGTACATTACTGCAGCGGCCGGCAATTGAGGCATTGATGGAGGAACATGCAAATGTGGGCCGAGGCGAAGCCGAGACACACATACGTAAGTCCATCAATGCCTAGTTGTGGCCAAGGCTAGTATAGTACTTTTCTCAAACAATGCGCGGAAATCAAAAACACAATTTTACTTTTTAAGTTCAATGACGAATAACGAACAATAATAATTATTCACGCGCCACAATGTTCCTTTGTTTTTTTTTAATAAACAACTTTCTATTTACAAGGTAGTTCGAAATTTAAATAAAACCTTTTATTAGTTACCTCCTTAGTAGCCATGTTTCGAAGTAAAAGGTCATTCCATTTTTAAATTACAGGGCAGATATGAGTTTACATAGTAATTTATCTGGCCGCAAAACACGACAGATATGGATTTTCATACAACTTTTGCCGGCCGCTGCCCGCATGTATCTGGCCAGTACGGCAATTTTGATTTATCTCTAAGAAGATTGTCAAAATAATGCTCACATTTCCAAGCATGTTTGAGAAAATAATAAAATACAATAGGAGTTTATAATTGACCGAAGCTTGCATTACACAATCCCCATACATTAAGGGCAAGACGTTCTTAAGACCATGAATGGTAAATCTTGAAGCCCTAATGGTGGCTCACCCCTTCCAGAGGGTCGGTATTCATGATGCGCCCGTAAACACGAATAATATTCGCAAATTTGTTTACAGATCGTGTACGCACAATTCGCGATTTTTCAGAGGGGAGCAAAATGTGATTTATTTTTCAGTAGGAAGATTTTAAAATAGGGTGGAGTTTTAAAAGTGTAATTGGTACCGACGGAAAATGTCGTTATATCGTCAAATATTAGTGTGTAAACCTCAACGTTATGGCCCTGTGGCGTGTTACTGGCCATCTAAATACGCCTTTTATGTCTTTATGATTTTCGTGCTGATGCAAAATGATATAAAAGAGAACTACAAAATCAAACATTTTAATTATTTATCCCCTTTCTTTAACCCTCATAATTGATTCCTCTTTCTATAACAATGAAAATTCTTTTAAGTTTACAGATAAAAATAGGTTTTAGTTTTTTAGTTAAATTTAGTTCTTTTACATACTTACTCGCAGATTAGTTCCATGGAAATTTTATCAAGATCGGCTCAGTCGTTTGGATTTTAAATAAAAAATAACTAAGACAGTTTTTTTTTGTGAAATCTAACTTATTTTTTTTTTAATCATTAATCATTCGAATCGATGTTCCAACCATAACCTATTGGGGGGAAGGGAATATTAGTAATGTAGTAGAATACTAATCCCATTGCTAACAATATAACCTATCAGGTCGACCTCCACGTGGTCCCCACTGGAAACCATCGTGAGTAATTTATCGTCGAATTCGTCATAATGGGCTTACTGATCTGCCTTTTCATCCTTACTGGTGTCCCGTCAGTGTATACCAATAATGTGGGCGGCGTTACAATTCCATTAACATCCATTAAAAAAAAAATAACCTATTTTGCAATAAGTAGTAAACATTGTATTTAGTATAAATAATCATCTCCAAACACCATCAGCAACGTTATTTTTATATTATCATAAAATCTGAAACGCTTGCCGATTTTTGATAAAGTCGCATGGAGCTGGACACGCGGCAGCCACCAGCGAGCACTGCACACGTGCCCTATCGCGGATCGATGGAGCTACGTGCTCGGCGGGGCCGCCGCGCCATGTTGGCACATCACAATATATCCGGCTTTGTCTAATTAGCGCTTCCGGGGACAATTGTAGTGGTGGACTTATTATTCATTGTAGCTGGAAACACCGACCTTACTAATAATATATGTGAAAATATGTATATTTGTTTATAACCTCTTAGCATCTTAATCAATCGCTTAGTCTTCAAGAATGGCAACACATGAAGACACAGTATATTCTCTCTATTATGTCCATGGTGCTATTTACGTCGATAGACGGCGGTTACCACTTTTAATTTTTTTTATGGATGGTAATGGAATGGTAAACTCCGCCTGCCCGTACACGCAGGCGGGGCACCAGTGAGGGATGACAGGTGCATAATGAAAAAGCACGTCAGTTAGTCCATCGTGATGAATACATCTGGAATTTAGCACGATGGTTTCCAAGGGAAACCGCGTGGAGGTCGACCTGACGGGGTATATTGCTAGCAATGGGACTAGTAGCCCGCATTACTAACAATCCCTTTCCCCCACCACTTTCCATTAGCCGCCAGCTTGTTTGTCATTTTAAATTACTAGAAAAATGGAATGAAAAAAATGGAATTTAATATACTTACATGTAGATACTATATGCCATGGAAAAGAACATAGACTACTTTTCATCCCGGTAAAAGCTAATATCCAATAAAATAAAAGGCATTTTTCTTTGTTTGCAAATAAAAATATCAAATTTAAATACTTATTGGTTAACATCGATTATTACTCCTTCAAGCTTGTTAAGTATATTCGTTTTGAATCGAAACATTCTTCTGAATTTTTGCCCTTCGGTAGCAAACGCCCCAAAAGTATTCGATCAATTACTTGCCGTAAATCCGTAGTAACTCGAAACTTTATGCGATATGCCAATTTCGTTGTGAAGAGGCCAATAGTTTTCAATTTCGCCTCCCTCACCTGTCCTGTCGCTCTCAGTTAATCCAGCATTTTATTAGCGTGCCCTCGTAATGCCGTGCACGTGCACTCTTCTTGGCTTTGTTCTATGGAAATTACTGTCCAAAATGAAAAGGATGCAACTTACTCAAACTTTTAAACGAATCTGAACCTTACAAAATGATCATAAAACACAATATTCAATGTGACTATTGAACGTTTGCGTCGTTCTACTTTTTTCGACTGCGATGTTATTATTTCGTTTTGGCGGGCCGTGACTGACATTCAACAAAGTCGATGTTGCCATGCGGAATAAACTGTTATACGCGTTATGAGAGATTACCCGGTAATCTGGGAATATTGAAGACAATAAAATGAGCTTACAACGTTGAGTGGTTGGGAGCAATCGAGGGCACAAAGGTAAATATTTCGTAGCATTATCTAAGTATTTATTCTTTACGTTCTTAAGTTTATTTAGCAATAAAGTTTAAGATATTTACGTGTATTTATTTATCATTTTCATTAGCATATTTGATTTAAATAAAAATATTTAAAAAAATTAATGTGTATGCTTTAGATGCAAATAATTTTTTTGCCTATCTAAACAAACCTTAATTATATATAATTATAAAAAAATATATAAGCGGTAACGTCATTTTTTTCCATAGTATGTAACTAATGATGTTGATGTAGTTGTACTCAGTTAAAATAAAAGAAACAATTAAATTTATAAACAATTACTAAAAAGTATACTATTTTACAGTCAAACAAGCACATTTATTGTATATCAATCAATATTAATGCCAATATTTCAATTATAAAGTGATTTATAATTGAAATATTAGTAAATAAACTTATTGAGAAGTATTTGTAAGTGGTACTCATATTAGGTAGGTATTATTGGATTTAAAAGAGATTGAAACAAGTTGATAAAACTCATTAATTTTTATTAATTTTATAAATTGAAATTCATTACACCCCACTTTTCATTATAATTACAAATTCCTTTCATGTTATTACTATTATTTATAATTATAATCCATAATAACGTCCCCTAAGCGTACCTATAATAATTACATCGACCTAATCTCAGAACATATAAATTATGTTTAGAAAAACATTAATTACATATCTCTTCAATTTGTTACATTAATCTAAAATATAATTAAAGTGGCTTATTGCTATTATTCATTGTTTTTTTAGCGTCAAAACACACGCCATTTTGTTGCGGTGTTGCCAGCGCAGTTTGTTAAATTAACCTTATTTACTACATCACTATTTACAATAGAGCGGCATTTTGCGGCTTCTACAATTGCAGAAAATAAAAAATATATTTAAGTACAGTTCAATCGACTTATAAAATATAATAATTGAAGCTCGTATTTTCTTTGTCCAGAGACTAATAATTTAACAGTAAGGACGAATAGTTTATTAACTAGTAAGCTAGTTTTTATTCTAGTCAGTAACTATCTAATTTGATATTTAATTAAATAATGTTTGTTAATTATTTTAAATAAAAAAAATATTTTAATCATCGTTTATGTGAATATCAAATTACATGATGAATGACTAAAATAAAAACACTGTCCTCATTAACCGTTGTAAATTTTGACATAAGCATGTTAAAAAAATATATTAAACTTTTTTTTTAAATTACGAAACTTCGCTGAGAAAGTGCTTTCATTTAATTAAATCTTACTTGTGACTTGACATAGGTACCTACTTATAGGTAGGTGCTTTTTTGTTAACCAAGAATACTTGATAAGTTTGTTTATTATATTTTATTTCTGTGCAAAATGGAATGGTAGACAATCTGATGGCTTAACCAATAGAAAATAGCAAAACTGCATTCATATCAAGATAAATGAAGGTTTCCCGATTTACCTTACTGAAATTTTTGTATTACTGCATTTCTTTTGTTGATTTGTGAAACCTTATTTTTATCTAATTAATTAATCAATTCGTACCAATTCGTAATTAACACTGTAAAAGCCATTTACCTATACATTTAAAAACATAACTATTGCCTAATAATATAGTAAAGAAAAATCGTTGTATTTCCAAATCGATAGATTTGCCACAAAATTGTTTTTTATGGAATTATAAAATGGCAAAGAAGCTGTTAGAGTAGTTCGATACGATTTCTATTGACACTCGCCACTCGACTTTGGCAAACAAAACCGTATGACAATAGGTCCTATGCCTAAATATGTCTGCGAACAATTATAAGCACGTATAAAAACGTATATATGAAGGGTTATTTTGCTGACAGATCGATCGATTTGTGCGTAAATCTGATTATTTAATTTGCTACTAAAATTTGAATTAATTGGCCATGAATAAAACTACACGCTTTTGAAAATAGATTAAAAAAAATGGCGACGAAATTAAATAATTTGTTGGATAAACTTTTTGTGTTATATTAAGTATTTATTTACAAGTAAAATCTATCTACACACACAAAACACTGATTTTTACCATAAATTGTACTATTCACACAACAATTAACTACTTTATCAGTTATTTACAATGAAACGTGAACTGAAACTTGTAATATTAATCAAATTATTGCATCATCGAGTGCAGAATACAAATTTTGGCACTTTGCATTTAAGTAGACGTGTAAAAGCTTGTCCAGAAAATACAATTGGATGCTTATAAAAGTTCTAACAAATGGATGTTCGAGCTTGGAGTTCATCAGGTGAGCAATTAATGATCCGTCACTGATATCATTCGCAGATAGAAGAAGATATATTTGTAAATAGAAATTTAAAAATAAACTAAGTTGAAAAATTTTATAGTAACTCAATCCGATGGGATTCGAATTCGCATCACTCGCTCAGTCTCGGCAACCGAATCGGTTGTTTTTCTAGTTAGGTACAGATATACCTTGATATTGCTTTGGTTTTTTAATATATTAGGTAATAGTCGATCTAATAGACTCTGTCCTGTCCAAATTACCAATTAATTTTCTATCTCTAAAACTTTGACAGATAACAGAAATATTAGGAACATTAAATAATATATTAATTTAATTAAGTAAGTTTATCAATAATTTAAATTAATATAAATTTTGTTGATAATTTATTTTATTATTATTAAATTACCAATCTACCTATGTATCTTATGCATTGGATATACTGTCATAGTTAACATTGTAAAATAATGATAGTCCAGTATTTTGTTATATTATAATAAACTGAAAATGGAAAAACCGGTCTGTGAATTTCTTATTCTCAGAGACGGACTAACGAGGGAGCGAAAGGGATGGCCGGCCCTGGGTCTTTTGGTCCTGCGGAGGGTTCCGGGCGTTCATTTTCCTTATACGTATTATTTATATGTAGGTATATGTTTATTTAAATCTAGTTTAAATTTCACTTGCAAATTTTTAAGTAAAAAGACTTGTACATAAAATGTGATAAAATAAAAAGCCTGTAAAATTTTGTAATCTTCTTAAACAAGGAGCCATATTTAGTTTTGCCACCCCGGACCTATGCTGGACTCAGTCCGTCTCTGCTTACTTTCATAAAAAAATTAAAGTGTACATAGATATAAGTGTTTTTGTTCTAAAATGTATCCCAACAAACTCCTTCAAATACCAGTGACCAATATAATCTATACTTATAATAAACCTATAGAGAGGTCAATTCTATACATGAAATATATTTCCAAAATAACTATCAGCGGGTGATTAGTGATCGATACTGATACCAAAAATACAATCAGTAAAATTTTTGTCTGTCTGTCTGTATATTCATTATAGAAACAAAAATTACTAGACGGATTTTAACGAAACTTGGTACAATTATTCTTCATACTCCTGGGCAGGTTATAGTATAATTTTCATCACGCTACGATCAATAGGAGCAGAGCAGTGAAGGGAAATGTTAAAAATGTCCACCCGTGCGATGCCAAGACGGGCCGCTAGTCTTAAATAAGTACTTTGATTGTATTTTCCGGACAAGATTTGTAAAGTCGATAAACAAAACTATCACACACAAATAATATTCAAATCCTTAGTCGCTTTATGACCGATTTACATTCTCTTAGTCATTAGGAAAGTATATCAGTAGAACAATGTAAACGGTTGCTTTTAATGATCAATACGCAAGCAAGCAAGCGTGTAAGTTCTCATAAAATACTCACATTTGAATGCTACTAAACACTATCCTAAAATCCTAAGATAATGTAAACCGGACTTTACTATAGTAATCAAATATTTACAAATACCCTCCATCCGATCACTTCACTTGCTAAGTGTAGTTTTCTTTTTAGTCACATATCACTTGAATCCACTAATTTCACTAAAATTGTTACTGGCCTAGCTGTAGCGCCCAGCGTTGCCTCACCACGGACAATTTTCTTGGAGAAGCTCCTTATGTACTCATTAAAAACAAATTAAAAATTCGAATTTGAATGTTTATAAACAGAAAAAAAATATGCTCACGACTATATTTCCTAATGGGATAGTCAGAGGCATTCATTGACAAATATTCATAAAATGAATATACGAATGACAATTAATAATGAAGTAATTTTGATAAATATTGAAAGGTATATATATATATATATATATATGTGTGTATATATATATATATATATATATATATATATATATATATATATATATATATATATATATATATATATATATATATATATACATACAGAATAAACTTTATTTAAATTGAACTTAGTTATTTATTAATATCATAACTAAAATAATAAATTAATAGTCGATATTTGGTCTGAGATTTATGTCTCGGACTTCAATACTAATACATACTACCAAATTTGAGGTATCAATGATACTTCTTGAAGCATAATAATAATAAGTAAAAAAAGCAAAAACACAAACATTATGCACTTACGTGAGATAAAAAAACGCATTACTGAAATGAACATTAATAAATAAATGAGAATGAAAAAAAAAAAATAAAGAGGAAAAATAATTTTCGTCGATGGAAACACTAAATCAATATTGCCATAAATTGTAAAGTTTTATTTCTTAATCATAAAAAAGTCTAATAGACTATTATACTGTTTTTTTTTTCTTTGAGGTAAATTTGTATCTATAAATATAGCGGCAACACACGCCAACTATAAAAATGTTGCCAGATGTCACAGAGAAAAAAATTACTCATTGCGAAAATTTTAAATTAATCAAAGTACATCTCCTCCTTGAACATTGTCTCGTGATAAAGCTGTGGGAACTTCTACCAGGCCCTGCCCTGTAGAGGCAGATAGCCCGAGCATTGCTGTTGGTACGCCGTGGGTTGCCGGTACGAGGACACTAGGGGGTTGCTGCACGCGGCCTGCGAGGGTTGGGGCGCGGAGTATCCCGATGTGGGAGTAGCGCAGTGGCTGTGCGCTGGTGACGAGGACTCCCCAGATCCACACGGTTTCCCATCCTTCACCAGGACGGGCACTGCCACTCGCCGGGGCGATGATGAGGACTGTGGGATGATGAAAATGTTAATACTTTGTTTTTCTTTTTTTATATTGTATTTTTTATTACATTACAGTCTAGTGTAATTATTATTAACTGTGACAGCTCTTGGTTGGGCAATGCTTGACTGCGATTTAGTAATCCTGAAATTGAATCTCTGTTCAATCCATAACTTGCTGCATACTTCGAAATGGGCACGCCAAGCAGTTGTCCGATATGCCATGTCAAAGGCCTTCGTGTATAACGAAGAGGGTCTAGAAACTCATGATACCAGAGGGCGTCATAGTAGTAATATTAGGTATAAGAATCTGAATCCTATTTTCATTGTAAATATGAAACGTGAAAATAATAATAACAAATGTATTTATTTAAACAATTACAGCTTATTAGTTAGTAACAAGATGTTTATTAACAAACTAATACAAGTACCTACTTGGTAAAGATTTTTGGATATTTGTTACACAGCAATGTCCTGAATGAACATATAACATACGATTTCTTTTAATCTTATACTTTTAATCTAATTCACACCACGAAATATAGCTTGTTAATCTATAAATTTTATATAAATAAATATACATCTTTACAAATGGGAAATAAAAATTAAAAACATTTTTTCTTCAAAAAAAAAAAAAACTCTTTAGAAATATACAACAAATTACATTCAGTGAATTAATTACATTTACAATTGACATTTAATATTAGTGAGATAAGGTATTAGCCGTTATAATCAGAGTTATATTACTGCCGTGAACAATAAAGTCATTACGCTTCCAGGGAGTAAAGCTCAATCGACGCCCACCACTAACAATCGGAAGTCGCAGCCCCCGCACGTTCCTGCAAATTGAGGCAATCATAGGCTGGCAACACGCGCCTCATTAGGGCTGTCTCCCCGGCTCCAGCTATGCTAACCCCACATCTGTTTCATATAATTACGTTATAAACCTTGCGAGTTTTTGGGAAGTACTTGTAATATTTGAATTGTATCTAATATTTTTAGAAAAAAAAAAATTATAAAGATATCAGCTACATTTATGTGTACTTTATGTTTCAGAAAGAATTGTTTCCCGTTACACAGCTAACGATTTTCGAAGAGACTTAATAATAATAATCAAAATAATTTAGAATTATTGTGTGTCTATACAGTAAAAAAAAGTACCTTACTGAACCAAATTGGAAGTGGTTTTCATAGATTTGTTCGTAAAAGTAGAATTGATGTAAATTTTATCTTGATACCATCAAGAAATGGTTTATGTAATTGGTTTTCCAATTTAATAAATCATATGACTAGTAATCCGACCTGGTTTCACGCGAGTAGATAGAAATATCGAAAATAATATATAGCTTATATTAATCGCTGACAAAATAGGTGTCTAAAAAGGAAAGAATTTTTAAAAACATTTAAATATTTTCTGAGTGTATCCATTCCATATCCATTACAAATTAATGATGAAATCTTTTGTCTGCATAATGTTAGTATAGATACTAGTAATGTATTATATTATTTGTAATATAGATTAAATTATAAGTTTATAAAATAATATATATCTAGAATTAGTAGTAAAATAAATACATCTCAGAGTGGACAACCTAAATATTTTTTAAAAACTTTTATTTAAGTTTACGTAATGCCTAATGGTGTTTAATAATTCTATCACACAAACCTTACGTCATTGGCAATTCGTAATACAAAATAAATTAAATTTCCCTTCTAAATGAAGTCAAGAAAATAATACTTAATTTGATAACCCTAGCAGAAAAAAAACTAGTCGCTATGGGGTTGCCAGCTACCGGTTGACTTACTACCAGTGCGGGCCCCGTATACCTACCCCGTAGCTCGACGGGAGATTCTCTTATGGCCAAGTTTGGTGCTCGACAATCGAGGGGAATCGCTGCGTCGTTGATTTTATCGCTTACTTCTTTAACATGCATTATTCATTAGTTAAATCGAATATTAAAATTGTGCTTGTTCATAAAATTACGCTTTAATATAGAAACAAAATGGTCACAATTCATTAAAAAAAGAAATAATTCGTAATAAATAAAGTAAAATTAATTTATTATTACACTACAATAAATCAAAGAGCATATTCAGAAATAGACTAAGAGAGGTCGAGGGATGGGTAACAGCGTTCCTTTTAAAATACCTCTAAAGCCTAACTGTGGTTGCTAATTCGCCTGCCAAGCATGGCAACTACTGGCAAAACCCCCCAAGGGGGGAGGCTTATGTTCAGCAGTGGGATACAGAGGAATAACACCTGAGTCCTCAGGAATGGCAACGCATGGGGGGTATCATGGGCGAAACAGTATACTCTATTTAGGAAATTCTACACTATTCTATACGCAAATGCAGTAAGTTGGTATTAATAATAACTAGCTATGTACCGTGGTTTCGTCCGCATTAATAAGTAAATAAAGTGTCCTATGTGCTAAGCTAGGACATAGACTATCTGTGTACTAAATTTTAATTAAATCCGTTCAGTAGGTTATTTATACAGCTTAGAATGGCAAACAAGCTGACAGCCCACCTGATGGAAAGTGGTAACCGTCGTCTATAGACATGAGTAGTGCCATGGACATAACAGGGTATACTGTTTCGTCCATGATACCTCCCATACGTTGCCATTCCTGAAAACAGGCATAGTTTATGAAGAATGGTATCTAAATAATCCACTTGTATTTCAACAAATATTCCTAATACACAGCGGAATCTATGCATGATATATATTAAAGGTTACAATTTTTTTTTTCAATTTTTCGTACCTGATTGTGTTGGTTTTGTTCCGCCATCGCCTTTTCCTTCGCTTGCCGTTTACATTTGTAGCGATGATTTTGAAACCATATTTTAACCTGCGACAAAAAAGAAATGTTAAAAAATGGAAGTGAAATAGATTACTAATATAATAAAATTGTAACTTGACAATGACTGTATAATTGTCACATATTTTTCACCATATCTGCCCTTCATACGCTTTTTGCTTTCACCTAATGGTTAGCTGGTGGGGGGAAAGGGATTGTTAGTAATGAAAACTGAGAATCCCATTGCTAGCAATATATCCAACCAGGTTGACATCCTCGCGGTTCCCCCTGGAAACTATCATGGTTAATTCCTGATGAATTCATCATGATGGGCTAACTGGCCTGTTTTCATTCTCATCTATCACCCTTCACTGGTGCTCCACCAGCGTATTCCGTTAGCGCAGGCGGGGTTACCATACCATTTTCACCCATAAAAAAAAATTGTTAGCTGGTAGAAAATGCCATATGGCATTAAGGTCGCCATTTGTATAAAGTTTTATTGTACAATAAAAAATTAATAAAATAAAATAATGACTGTATAAAGGAGATATGTAGGAAAAATTAATAAGAAGAGTCTTAATAATGTATGTATGTAACTATGGCGGGCCATATGGTCCCGCCATAGTTGACATGTTGTCTGGCATAAAATAGGCCAGCCCTTCCTTTTCACTAGACGTTATAAAAGGCGACTAAGAGAACTTAATGACAGAGGAATCGGCAGCAGCGTTTTAAAACACCACTAAAAGTCTGGCTGCGATTGCCAACCCGCCAGCGAAGCGTGGCAACTACCGGTAAGACTTCCCTTATGGGGGAAGCTTATTTTCATAAGTAGACAGTAAACGGATGATATGGCCACAACTAATAAGAAAATAAGAAGGCAGTATAATTTTTTTTTTAAATTTTATCTGTCTCTCTGCATTTTTGTACCAATATCACGCATAAAACTACTACACAAAATTGAATTTGGTTTTCCCGGTTTTTTTTTTAATGGATGATAATGGAATGGTAACCCCACCCGCGCTATCGGTATACACCGGCGGGCACCAGTGAGGGATAATAGGTGAGAATGAAGTAGGTCAGTTAGCCCATCGTGACGAATTCAACAAGAATTGTTCACGATGGTTTCCAGGAGGAACCACGTGGAGGTCAACCTAATAGGGCATATTGCTAGCAATGGGGCTGTCAAACACCATTGCTAACAATCCCATTCTCCCCTAATTTTCCCGGTTATACTCTTGTAGGTGTAACTAAAAAAAAAACAGTGTGTACGTTTCACCTTGATACGACATCTAGTAGTGATGTATTTCATTTATTTTTCTACTTTTAAAATCCACGAGTACGAAGTACACATAGTAACCAAATAGCTAGTACAAAATATGAGAACGCTTCTTTAGTGCAGTAAGTTGGTACCAACATTCAGATATAAATGAAATATGGTAGTCTCTCCACTTCACGCGATGCAAACAAGTGGAGAGATTCTTTAACGATCTATGGCTTCTAAGAAATAACTCACAATGATGAGACAATTTGCAGCCAAGATAAAAATGTTTTCAATTTGACTGTATTTTTTTTGTGTTTGTTACGGTGATATCTTCACACCAATTAAGTGATTTAATTCTGTACCGCTCCAGATGGTTCATTTTCGTAAGACAAGATTTAGCGCACTACCGAGACTTTCCTATACTAATTTTTATAACTAATATTTTATAACTATATAATTATAACATTTATTTTCTACTTTATATTTTATTAAGATTTTATATATTTTTCGATTATATTTCACAAGGCAATTTCAATTGTGATGAAATTAGTGTAGGACAACTTAAGCGAGGATCGAAGAACGATGTCAATTAAAACAGTATAAATTGTTTTAATGGAATACCTGTTGATGAACCTATACATAGTGTATGTTGTTCAACATACATGGTACATACTCGTATATAACATCCATACATAATTTGCATGTCTAGTGTAAGTATTTTTCATACATAACCTGAACTAATTCTCTTAATACTGAAAATGTTGCTTGTTACTTTAACATTTTCAATATTAAGAGTGAACTGAAAATGTTGCTTGTTGTTTGTTAGCAAAACAAAATATCTTTGCTACGAAATTATCTAGAGGCTTGGTACTTTGTTAATATTCATGTATCTATCACGTTGTTGCAGAGACAGGCATACTTTCATGAGACAGCTAGTAACGTGACTTGACGGAATTAATCCCCATCCGAAACAGCGAGACGAGTCAACAACTTCCCGCGACGTTACCCGCGCCTGACCTCCCTGAAATTAGCGCTGCGGCACAGTCAACACTCCACCTTAATGACGAAAGAATAAACACTGTATATGCGATGTTTGCTCCACGAAGCGGGCAGCCTTTGTCTACGCACGCTCGGAACGCAGCAAAATATACTCTTTATTTATTATTTATACATCGAGAGTGATTCCTCCGTGTTTATTCTTTGAAATGGATGTGTGCCTCACCCCAAGTATGGTTTCTCGAACCGTTCCGTTATGAAAATGCTCAACTCGCCATTTTGTCGATGTCTCGTCTCAATACAAAGTTTTGAGATCCGTTATAAAAACAAGGTAGAATCGTTACATGGCTACTACGGACGCGTTGTAGTGCCCACTTGGCGACTGAGCTCGAGAGCTTATTGGAGGTCTTATTTGTTATTTTTTTTTTGTTTACACTGTAGGTGTAGACGTACTCATTCGCGCTATGGGAACGTTGGAAATGTTGGCAGCAGTGACGCGCGCTTTTGTCCGGCTGCGTTCAGGAATGATGCTCGCTAGATTATTTATGGAGTAGATGAGAGTTAATGAACGGGACCCGTTGGCGGGCGTCGTTTATTGCACTCCCGACGAGGCTCGGACGCCCTCGTGTCGAGTACTTTCTTTTCAATCTCCTTGTGCATAATGCTCGGTGTTTCCTTGCACGCACTCTCCGCTAGAGAGCACCATTCACTTATTTGTTTTGCATCTAAACGACTGTTGTATCTTGGCGTCAAGCGACGAGACATTTTGGATGATAGTTAAGAGTCCACTGTATGTACATGTTTAAGAATTTTACACCCACTTCGCTACCGTGCGTTTGTTTTTCTAAAACCACTTAAATACTTAGAAGTACCTACCTATGTACATAATTAGAAAAGAAAGGGAAAGTCGTTTCCTTTTCTTTCATTCAATATTTTTCATGTTAGCTCGAAAGAAATTAATAAGGACCAGCAGCTGTTACCAATCATAGTTTTTTTAAGCAAGTTTAATATGGTGGTTACAAATTCATAAAATACGAGTATCACAGCCACTGGGCAATTAGTAATTCTCTTTTTGTTATTAAAGATTTTTTATCTATATATAATTAGAACAATAAGCATTTCTTACAAAAAATAAAAACATCTAAGTCCAGCGTTTACTTTTTAAATTAAACTCTTTAAGAAATCCTTAAGATTCTTGATCTATGGAAACAATACTATATATTTTTCCACCAAGGTATAATAATATTATGACGTAAACTGCTATTTTAAAACAATTTCTTTACAAGCAATATTATGTCATATTATTCAACAATCAAACAGTATACATCTGTTAAATTAACTCAACATGAATAATAACCGTTTAGTAAATTACGAATTTATATAGAAAAAAAATATTATAATTATTATATGCCTTTTTAAAATAACCACAAATTTTAAAATTGTTTAAAGTTTTTACCAAATTATGGCCACCCAGTCGGCTGTCATCTTGACAATACAAGTCAATTTTGGCGCCAATATCTCTTGACAGATATGAAACTTTTATTAAAATTCGACCTACGAGATACGGCATTGAGTTCAAAATCTAATCAACACCACGCCGCAATTGAGTCCGGCTCGTTATACCTCTACGCATGCGCGTAGGTGTTCCGTTCCTGCGAACGATGACTTGCAATTCAGTTGGACACAATTATTATAAATAAAGATTGCTCTCTTATTTGTTTAGCTCTTCATTTGGTACAGTGATTTTTTCCAGCGATGAGTCTACAATTTAATTCTGATATTTTCAAACTTATTTACTGACGTAACCAGATATTGACACATGTCATTGAAACAATGGCGGTTAATTGTTTCGAAGGCGATTCAAACAGAAAACCGAATAATGTATTTTATAATAACTAAGTACGTAATTATTGCCTTAATTTATACATTCTTGTAGAAATATAGAAAGAGATAGATATGCAATATTTTTACATACGATAAAAAAATTAAGAATAGACGGTGTTCATTCAACAAACGTCTACTAAATAGTTTGTCTTTTTATCATACTTCTCATTTTTATTACTATTTCATCCGTTAACTGTCCACTGCTGGACATAGGCCTCCCCCATTAAAGAAGTTTTGCTAGTAGTTGCCACGCTTGGCAGGCGGGTTGGCAGACACAGTCGGGCTTTGGTGACGTTTCAAGAGTTGGCCATTAAGTTAAGTCCTTAGTCGCTTTTTATGACACCCACAGAAAAGGAAGAAGATTTTACAAATCAGTTTAGAACTAACGGGATTTATGAGGGAATATAAAAAATACAACCAAACTGAGAATTTCCTTCTTCTTGAAGTCTGTTGAATAAATAGCTTTTTCAGTAAACATTAGCATTTTTTAGTTTAAAATTGCTGTTGCAAAACTGCTGTTGAGACTGATATGTAAAAAGTTCAGTTTATATATCTAATATTCTGTCCGTTCATACATATAAAAGACACAAAATAAACATTCATTAAAGAATTCTCAACTACCCACCGTGTCACTGATTTGTCAGTCGCTATGCGTTCCAACAATAGTTGATTGTCGCACTTTATTATACAGAAATATTGTATTCAATCGCGCACTGAGTAAACACACGCTCGGCTCTCTGACAGCCGATCAATACCCTTCATTTATTTAGTAACTTATAAAAATATCACGCGGGACCAGCAAAAAATATCACAAGTAAATGGTTAAATATTCCAAGCAAATTGCCACAGCATTTTAAACTTTATAATTGAGCAAAGAAAACAAATTTAACGGATTAACATTTTGTGACGAGCGCAAAATTTGTGTTGCCAGTGTAAAATTGTATGTGGCCAGTACGTGAATGAATGCGACGAATAAAATATTTTAGAATTTTTAATTGCGGTGATATCTGATGTTATTACAGCTGATAGCAAAGTTTTTGCTTTGACTACTGATCACAGCTTCACAGGACAAATGTCAAGAGACAATTTACAACCAACAATACTCAATTTAATCTACTCGTCTATGCTGTTCTTTCGATTTGTAACATTTATCTAGTTTTATAATCTATAAAAATAAAAGCGGGCTTTCATTTATAAGTTTCATTGTGTCACGTTCTTAAATGCACTATTCATTAGGGTTATATATATTATACATGCTTGTATATTATGTCTTATTAGTTAAAAGTACTAGGACTTCTTAAAAGTAAATGTTCTTAAAAATAGTTGCCACGTTTGGCTGGCGGATTGACAACCACAGTTAGACTTTGAAAATCTTTTAAGAGAGTCGGTGCTGTCCATTCCTCGCCCTCCTTTAGTCGTGTTTTACGACATCCACTGTAAAGGAAGTGGCGGTCTGTTCTATGCCGGGACCACGCGGTAATTATAAGTTAATTTATATTTATTATAATTATAAATAGAAAACAGTTTATTCTAATAATCTTATGATTACCTCTGTCCCATTCGTGTTTCTACCTGAAGCAGTTGTGTTTGCATGGCTGTGTTTCGGTTTGAAGGGTGGGATATGGCAATAAATTTACAGGGTACAGAGGAATAACACCTGAGTCCTCAGGAATAGCACAACACGTGGGGGGTATCATGGGCGAAACAGTATACTCTGTTATGTCCATGGTACTGCTCATGTCTATAGGCGACGGTTACCACTTTCCATGAGGTGGGCCGTCAGCTTGTTTGCCATTCTAAGTTGTATAAAAAAAAAAACGATTAACCAAATTTAAATAAGAGGTAATCTTATTTAAATTTAGCTACAATTTAATAAGTTGATAATTGAATAAATATAGCTAATTACATGCTCGAATTGTGGAGCTTAGCTTATGATAGTATGTAACAGTTAAATATTACAAGTATACCTACCGCCATTACGTCCGCCCACACGTTCACTGATATAACACAACCCCTGCCCGTCAACCGTGTAACTCGCTAATATTGACTTGGCAATTCATAAGTTAATATTTATTTAATAACTATACTTTAAAATGTATTTAAGGAGAGTAAACATTTATTTCACTAACTAATACTTTAATTAACTTTTGTATATTAAATATCTTATGAAAGAAAGAAGAAAGAAAGTAAACTTAGATTTAAGCATTTTTGAAGTCTTTTTTTCGTTATGTGTATTATGTGCTACCCTTTCCTTTCCTGTGGGTGTCGTAAGAGGCGACTAAGGGAGGGCGAAAAGTGGACAGCAGCATACCTCTTAAAACATCTCTAAAAGCCTAAATGCGGTTGCCAATCCGTTTGCCAAATGTGCCAACCACTGGCAAAACCCCAACAATATGTATTCAAACAAAATGATTAATTCTATACTTATAATAAATGTGTATAGAGGTCAATTCTATACATGAAATATATTTCCAAAATAACTATCAGGGAGTGATTAGTGATCGATACTGATGCCAAAAATGCAATCAGTAAAATTTTTGTCTGTCTGTATGTTCGTTATAGAAACAAAAACTACTTGACGGATTTTAACGAAACTTGGTATAATTATTCTTCATACTCCTGGGCTATAGTATATTTTTTCTTCTTCTCATTACGCTACGATCAATAGGAGCAGAGCAGTGAAGGGAAATGTTGAGAAAACGGGAGAAGTTGCTCCATTTTTAAGCTTCCGTCGCGTGTGCAGCCTTAATGGCCACTTTTTAAAATGTAAATAGACTTAGTGATGTATGACTGATAGACTTAGTAATGTATCATTTATCATTATTTATTAACTTTATTTGGAGCAATTAAAATCTCTTTTAAAGTAAGATTTATTTAACTTTTATTTAATAGCTTAAAAGCTTTATCATGCTCTTCTAACGGCTTTAATTTATTGAATTATATTTGTAGGTAGGTAGATTTGACATATCATAAGAACCTGTAATAGACCTACATGAATAAAGATATTTTGAATTTCAATATTGGAATTTATAAAAAAATCCTTTGAGCATAATAAAAATCTACAATATTTTCCTATACGATTTAATTTAGTGAACCAACTTTGTCGTATTCCTAGTTTTTTTTTTTTTTTTTTAATAAACGAATATATTTATTATTTATCAGTATCAACCTCAAGGTAAATGGTCAGCGACCACTCCTCAGTGATATTTCTAGACATTTCACGAAATTATCCACATTTAGCTACATAAAAAAATTACGCGACGAACGTACAACCTCTTTTTTAGAAGTCGATTAATAATTCTCCTCCGCAAATATTGCAATATATCAGTGATGCACTTATTAGAAGCACAAACGGGCTCGCAGCGCACAACACTGCCAGTACCTGCTTTAAAAGGGCCCGTGTCAGGTGCATTATCCTCTCAGATATTACTAATCCCTGCGCACAATGAACAACAACAAAAACTCCCCCATTCATAAGAATTTAATCTCTTAAGAATTGCTTACTTATTATTATAGAAATAGGAGCAAAAATCAAGCCAGAAACCCGCGGTTAAATCTTACTTCTTCGCGGTTATTACACAAAACGTAGTTGAAATTTTTTTTTTATGTATAATTTGTTTTGTCAGATTGGTACAACTGAATAGACGTATTCGCATTGTGGCCAATGATACCATAAACAATTTTTACTTTTTATTAGGGAAATAAGGCAGATGATTTCATTTCGGCCAGCCTTTGACAAGAAGTGTATTGATCTCACGGAGATTAGGAGATTAGAAAAAAGTGAAGTGGACTTATTGGGAAATTATAACGCTATTGAGAAAGCCGACGGAAGCTCGTCCGATATTGGGTTAGCTTAAATAATGACGGGTTATTAAATTGTAATAGTTATTGATGAAACCACATGGGAAGGTTATAGAGATATGAATTATTTTGTGGTTGTATATAATAAGAACTAGTTTACATATAAATTCTTTCAAATATAACATATAATTTAATAACTTCTTAACCTAGGTTTTAGATCCAAATTTGTCATAAGTGCGAATCTAACAGAGACCAAAAATGTGTCCTATAAAATTTTCAACTAACTCTCCGATAATGGAAAACACGGATAACTAACAAAGTTAATTCCTAGGACAGCGATAGACTCGCGTGCTGCCAATTAGTTTTTAGTATGCTCTACAAGGTGCAGGTGGCTCAGGACCGTTCTTTATGGCAGACTATGGGGGAGGCTTATGTCCAGCAGTGGACGGGTAATGGCTGAAATTATAATGATGAACTAATTTCTAACTTCCTTTTTGTTTCTACAACTTAGAATGGTAAACAAGCTGACGGCCCACCTGACGGAAAGTGGTAACCATCGCCCGACGGCAACGATTAGCAAATATCTTTGACTTTTTTATCAGGGACTAGTTATATATATATAATATATAGTGATCGTATCAACATGTTGAATAGCCTATAGTTTTTCCCAATAAAGGAACAAACAAATGCATAAAAAAAAATTTCAAGTCCGTCTGGCTACAGAAATTGGGGCGTTGAAACATTTCCGCTTTATTAACATAGACATATTTTTTTATTTTTATAAACGAACTTTTTTGTCTTTGGGAAAAGTCTTTTATTTATATCAATACACGGATAGTAATTCGAGGATTATGTCTTGACTGAAACTGCTTACTGCTTTACTTAAAATACCATTCAACACGCCTAAAATTAAGTTTATGTTAATTAAATTTATTTCTATTTATTGGTCATCAATGACTACTGCCTAACGTTAGCGATCAGCAGTGTGACAGACAGCGTCATTGTCTAACGGTCCATGGAGCACCATTATCTTATTGCTCCCATTAAAATCATGCACCCGCATACGCCGCATCCGGCTGCCAAGAGCCAGAGACAACAGCCCGCCGTGCTCGTCGTGACCAGAGACAATGGGAGGGATGATTGTGTTGCACTACTTGTATAAGCTTTTGTTAATTTTTATTAGATCTTACAAGTTCAATGACCGACGTACTACGGCTTTCCTAGTTAAAGTTATATTAAATTTAATTAAAGTAAGTAAACTTTAAATCAACTTATTACGTTCCCGTATGAATCAAGAAGAAAAATTTTATTATGTGTTTATTCAAGATAAAGGTCATCTTTGTTTTTTTTATTACAAAAAAAAAAACAATAAAACATTAAAACACAGGTATTCAACTGTATATCAAATTTCATTTAAATCCGATAAATAACAAACATGCCTTTATTTAGTAGCTTTTTATGATATCTCGAAATGAAATGAATAGAATGTGAATATTCTTAATCTATTATCACACGCTAACCATAGAGCAAGTAATTATTAAATTATTCAAGAGTCGGCCCTGCCTTTGTATTGACGAAACTAGAATATTCATTCACGCTCACGCCATTCACGCCTAGAAATATTAAAACACAAATATAAATGAATATTCATATTATTGTACAACAACGTACCTATATTTAATATGTTCTTATCCAAAATATCGTTATCGACAGGTATCACAATAGATCTAGACACTCTATACTGTAAAGTTTTTAAATTCAATTAACTGGTTGCATAGATTACATACTTTATCTGTATTAGAACAAAGTTTTTTTTTTTATACAACTTAGAATGGCAAACAAGCTGACGGTCCACCTGATGGAAAGTGGTAACCGTAGCCTATAGACATGAGCAGTACCATGGACATAACAGAGTATACTATTACTTGACTCTGGGTATGGCTATTATACCCAAATGCAAATATCAGTAGCGATTATTATCAGCTAAATGTCTCCAATATTGATATTAAAAAGAAATCCTTTTCGAAATTCGAATTTGAAAATGGAAGCGGGCAGTCAGCTCGGGGAGTCGCAGTATCAACAGTGGCGGTGCGTCGCGAACATAGAAATTTACTTAAGTTAAATAACGAAACGCGAGCCCTCTGTTTGCATTCCGACGTCAAATACTGCGGAATATTGTGGCTGCCATGCCGCTATCGAGCTCTGGGCTCGAACTTAGCCTTTATTGCGCAGTCTCTCTCTATTTTAACTTTGCGATGAATATGCAAGAACGGAATGCGTTCAACCTAACAAGAGTTTGATTTCTAAACGTCGAAATGGCTTTTAGGATAATTAGAGATAAACTAAATAAAACAGGCGATGTTTAATAAAACTGTGACTAAGAAATCAATGCAAAATATTAAAATTGCAAATTCGAGTAATACAAAATTTAACTGGTCTTATTTACTGTAACATCTTGTTACAAGTGCCTACGTAAGTACATTAATGCAATTAGATACTTAAAATGAGAAAAAATAAAAAAATAATTTACAATAAACATGTATTTCATTATTTTACTATAATGTAACATTTTACTATAAAAATATTTTTACCCTAACAACTTGTTTATTTCTTGAATTGGATTGATAGGTATTTTATTAAAAAAAATGTACGTGGTATCTGGAAAATATCATTTTAAACTAAATATTAATTCTATTCAATTATAAACACGGTAAAAAATCTGGTAAGCCAATAGATTGCGATTAATTCCTAGCATAGAAGTATGGAGCACGCGCCGCGGCCAGCGGCCGGCGCGGCGTCCGAGTGCGGCTGACAGTGACAACTCGAGGGTGTTTCGACCGTTACCGATAAAAGGTTTTTTTTTTATATAAAAAATATTGCAACTAGATTAATAAACAACTTGACAGTAAAATAATCCCCGTTTAGATTTACGTACCTATCGATGAATATAATAAGATGAAAATTTCAAGTACAGATTTTGTAGTAGTTTCAAGTATGGATTATACAGGATTCGTTTGTATTTTTTGTGAGTTTATTACCTCATAACTCTGCCAGTTGTAAACTGATTTGGAAAATTCTATTTTTATCTGAAAGAATATACTTTCAAATCGGTCCTATAGAAATTTTATTAAAATCAGCATTGTAGTTTAGTTTTTAAATTAAAATATCTGGCTATGCCACAATCTAAGTCGGTTTTTTTTTTTGTGGAAAACATACTTTTTTTTGGGTAACCACTTACTGCAATTTTGACTTGCATATTAGCTTACTAAATCAACTCTAGTTATATTAATATATTATATAAAATATATTAATATAACAAAATAATTTGGTCAATTAGAATGAAACTGATCTTTACGGTGTAATTACCTAGTTTAATTAGCCGTGGGTGATATAGGAACTTGTTTATATCTAGTGCGATTACGTTAATTGACGGATCAATCAACCTGTATTAGAAACAATGCTGCTCCCGGGCGAGCTTCACCGAGCAATCAACATGACGACAATGCACCGCATTATAATTGCCGAATTAGCGCGCGCCTCCGTCACACCCGCCGCCCGCCGCCCGCGTACATTGTTCCCGCCGGTACAGTTTGACGTTTGTTTTGGCGCGAATTCAAACGCGACGCCGTAAATGGTGTTGACACCCTCAAAATGGAGATTATTCATGGATGTTTGCGGCCCTTTGTTGGGGTTACACAGCGAGTTTATGAAATTTATATTGACACGGCCGAGATTATTGAGTCTTTGTTATGAAGGATTTGAATTTAGGAACGCTCGCGAATGTGGGAAAACGGGTCGCGTGCCGTTGACAGATATTAATAACGGCGTACAAATTCTATATGTACACTGTACGTATATAATATAGGAACAGTCGCCCGTAGCAGTTGACGCGTAATGCAGATATGTGTATGAGTATTCACTAATTTGAAGACACCACTCGAGATCACGGTAAAAAATCAAACAAGGAAAATTCGCGACGGCCCTCGAGAATCAAAGCGAAGCTCCCCGATCCACTGGTGCCGTCGGCGGCGCGTGAAACAAGATGCCAACATAACGAGCTAACCCCGAACGTGTCTTGCGTGTTGCCAGTGGTAGAAATAACAAACGAACGTGGTACAACATGGCCGCCGGAGGCGTTTCGCGCCCTCATCCCGTGTTTTATCGGATGCGTTTTGTTCCGTAATTGAATGTGGGGATGTTCCGGGTTCGGGTCATAGCCGGAGGCGGTGGTTATGAAACCGATTATATTGTGATTTATGTTGTCTGTGTCGGTAACAGTTGCTTCAGGCGGCCGCCCGGCGACCGGCGCCCGGTGCTTGGCGTCCGTTCGTCTGTCGCTTGGAGACGCCCTATTTTACGTTGCTAATTTATTGGTGTGTGACCGGTGTCGCATTAATACCCGCAACACACAGCGTTATATGATGTATTTATATAAAATAATTATAATCTAATTAATCGAATAATTTGTCAGTCAAACAGTATTCGTCATTCGAATATTATTCAATTTATAATGTTGGCAATGAAAAGAATTAAATGAAATTTCAAACTCATAAAATAATAAAAAATATACTTTTAACACACACAACGGCCTCCCGATAGAAAGTGGCGACTGTCGTCCATAATAATTATATTATATATAAGCTTATATTGTGCCACCTTTTCCCCCTAAATGTGTTACCACTCCTGAGTATATTAACAATTCTCCTTTTATTGAAAATAAAAAAAAACAGTATACAATAAGAACTACTTCATTTATTTAAAGATAACTAAGCAACGAATTTAATTATTGAATGCAACCATGATATACCTAATTATTTTACAATAACAACCTCATTATTTTAACTATTTGTTCATGTCATTCAGTATTCTTTTAATAAAGCAATATTTATTCCGTTTGGTAACTTAACATATCGACAGATTAGAATACTGCGTAGGTCTACGAAGTGCTACGACGTCTACGACAACTCTACGTAATCTATGTTATCGTAAAACTAAATTTTTAACGCTGTTTTAAATTGTGTTCCTTTATGGTGTCTTAGAGAAAAAAACGTAAAACCTTTATGTTACTTTATTACTATTTAGCTATTAGGCCGTGGCCTATATACGACACAACAATAGCGGCAGATTTTTTAAATACACAATTTTATAAAAAAAAAATATAATTCCTCATAAACCTATTATGTCTATGTATATATATGTAATGTAGGTATATGTACTTATTTTGTATGTGAAGAGATATTTTATGTTTATGTATATATGTATATGTATTATTATATACATATATGTATGTATTTTATTATTAATTATATGAGTTACTTTGTATATATGTCAAATATTTATTATTTCTTACAACTGTACTTTTTCCTCCTATTATTGTACGCACACTGCCCTCTGGTAATTAATGCTTTCCACTCAGGGTTTGCTGGAAGAGAACTCTTACAGAGTTAAGCTCGCCTGTTGTACGTCCTGATGAATTCATCATGATGGGCTAACTGGCCTGTTTTCATTCTCATCTATCACCCTTCACTGGCGCTCCGCCAGCGTATCCCGTTAGCGCAGGCGGGGTTACCATACCATTTTCACCCATAAAAAAAAAGCCTCCCCTTATTTTCTAGAGGGACAGCAAAACGTTAAGTGGCTTATGCATTAAACAGTATAAGACACTGTGTCTATCAGATGTATGTTACTCACCTGTGTTGGCGTTAAATGTATGAGCGAGGCGAGATGCTCCCTCTCAGGCGCTGATAGGTACTTCTGCTGCTTAAACCTTCGTTCTAACTCGTACACCTGCAAAATGGAATATTTGTAAACTTCTAGAAGTCATGTACAGTTCAAGCTGGCAACGCATGGGGGGTATCATGGGCGAAACAGTATCCTCTGTTATGTGCATGATACTGCTCATGTGTATAGGCGACGGTTACCACTTTCCATCAGGTGGGCCGTCAGCTTGTTTGCCATTCTAAGTTGTATAAAACAAAACAAAAAATATATATTCGAACTGAGAGCCTGCTTTAAGTAGATTGGTAGGTTCTTTTAAGTAGATTGAAAATAGATAGATAATTTATATAAGAGACACAGGTGCACAGTAAAAAAAACAAATATAAAATACAAAAAATAAAATACAAAATACATAAAACAAGTAAAAAATGTTTCCCTTAATGCCTGTACCATAGTAACACAAAATGGTCACAACTCAGTTTATTGCTTCGCCCTTAAAAGAGCGAAACACTGATATTCTGTTGTGGCCAAAAGTGAGCCGCGAAATTCCGTAAAAAAAAATTTTAAAAAAATGTAGGTAGTAAGAAATATAGATAAAATACAATGTGTGTATTTATTACATTCACTATTATTTAATATTTTATATAACAGTGAATTTAATTAACAGAATAGTGTATGGATTAGGTGTAGGATCAATATGATTTTATTCTTGTAATTTTTATTTTTGTTTGTTTTTTTTTTACTTAAATGTAATATTATGAAATTTGAAAGTAGTACTATCTATTTATAGGTACATAAGTATATAATTAGCTGTGTGTGGTACCGACATAGAATGGGCCACCCCTTCCTTCCCCGTGGGTGTCGTAAGAGGCGACTAAGGGAGGGCGAGTGATGGGCAGCAGCGTCCCTCTTAAAACATCTTCAAAGTCTTACTGCGGTTACCAATACGCCAGCAAAGTGTGGCATCTACTGGTAAAACCCTCCAAGGGGGAGCCTATATTTAGGAGTGGACAGTTAGCAGTTGATGCATTTGTTTAAATTCAATTCAATCATTTATTGCTATTTCATGTTGTAACAATATAGGTTTTAAGTTATTAAAGGTAAAGAATCGACATGAACTCCAACCCCCTTGGAAGGACACAGCAATGTCATTAATTTATTAATTTACAAGTATATAAAAAAAGTAAACCCCTTTTGTTTGGGAAAAGGGATTGTTAGTAATGGAGACTAAGAATCCCATTGCTAACAATATACCCAACCAGGTCGACCTCCTCGCGGTTCCCCCTGGAAACTATCATGGTTAATTCCTGATGAATTCATCATGATGGGCTAACTGGCCTGTTTTCATTCTCATCTATCACCCTTCACTGGTGCTCCGCCAGCGTATCCCGTTAGCGCAGGCGGGGTTATCATTCCATTTTCATCCAATAAAAAAAAGCCCTTTTGTTAAAATCCAAAAAAACAAATGATGCGCGCCATGACGATGACGGCGACGCGGCTGTCGTATTAAACAACTGGCTACGAGGAATATTCCGGAATAGAATTAATTACATCAACTATAAGTAGGTACAGTCTGCCTTCCTATACTGAGCCCCCAGGGGCGAGGGGCGGGGCTGAGCCACCGGCAGGCAGGGGGCGGGGGCGACCCCGCCTCGCAATTAAATAGCTTGCGTTCATGTAATTTGGTTATATATTGTAATATATATAGATATATAAGTTTATTTGTAACTGTAGATTGCTTTGTTTCGGATTTCGTTACAGGTTAATGGCTAATGGATTGTATTTCTTTTCGTCCATAGATACAAACGCTGTTTATGGTTTGTTTTTTTTTTTTATTGATTACTAGCTAATACCCATTTTTTTTTTATGGGTGAAAATGGTATGGTAACCCCGCCTGCGCTAACGGAATACGCTGGCGGAGCACCAGTGAAGGGTGATAGATGAGAATGAAAACAGGCCAGTTAGCCCATCATGATGAATTCATCAGGAATTAACCATGATAGTTTCCAGGGGGAACCGCGAGGAGGTCGACCTGGTTGGGTATATTGCTAGCAATTGGATTCTTAGTCTCCAATACTAACAATCCTTTTCCCCCCTGTACCTGCCTATTTATCATGTCGGGGAATACTGTACCAAAATTAACAAATGACGTGTCGTTCTCACTCTTTGTCTTAGGTCAAAATTACTTTACCTAAGTAGGTTGTAAACTAAGCTGTATAAGTTACTATAGTTTTTTAACTATTCTACGGGAACTTTTTAATTTTCCGTGATTAATTGTATCTAAAATATTGACCGGGGGTGTAAGGTGCCACTATGCAAAATTTCATTTAAATCGGTCCAACATTTTCGGAGATTAATCCGTACAAACAGACAAACAGACAGAGAAACAAAAGATTTTGAAAAAATCTGACTTTTATAAACTTTAGCGTTTTTTTCTATGTACAAACATTCTATCTCTACAATTTTATTATACTTATGTATAGGTAATGGAATGGCAACCCCGCAAGCAATTGGTATACTTTGCTGAGACATCAGTGTGTGATGATAGGTGAGGATGAAAGCAGATTAGTTAGCCTATCGTGACGAAATCATTACGAATTACGGTGGTTTCTAGGAGGAACCGCGTGGAGGTCGACCTGATACTATATTGCGAGCATTAGAACCGCTACACGCTTCAGATATGTTTCCTCCCATGAACGCTCAGTTTGTGACATGAGCTCCCTGTCGAGGTTTTTCTAAAAGACTACAGCATGAGGTTCTTCAGAAACGGAGTCAGAGGGAGACTTTGTCCAATACTCGATAGCTTGGGCACCTCTGTCCTATTATACTCTATTACTTCCATGGTACTGCTCATATCTATAGGCGACGGTTACCATTTTCCATCAGGTGGGCCGTCAGCTTGTTTGCCATTGCTATGTTGTATTAAAAAAAAAAGCTACGTAGATATATAGATAGGTATATATGATTGCAGTGACTTCTCATCATCAGCACTGCTCTGAGGTTAAATGTATAACGTGGCCGAGTTACCATGGCGATGGGGGCACAATAAAACTCTCACGCTTGACGCGATCAGGAAAATCTCCCCTAACAAGGCGAACTATTCACGGTACGACACTAATATCTATTGAGATATTTTAGAAACATCTATTCTAAAAAAATCTATTCTCCACTTGTTATTACTAGAAAATAGAAAAGTTTGTTTTTTTTTTGTCTTGGAAATCCTACTAATATTATAATTGTGAAAGTTTGTAAAAAAATTTTTATGTTTATTACTCTATCACGTTTAAACAGACAGATTTAAATTCTTTTGGTACACGAGTAAGTTATATGAATCAGTTGATATGAACAAAGCTGTGGGGAACAGCTAGTAGAAAATAAATCGGCTTAATTTAAAGTAGTCATATTGGTGAAAATTATGGATTAACAGTAATTAGATAGGCCACAACATAAAAAGACAAACAAGCTAAAGTGATAATGGGTGAGTCATACAGCTCTAAGAACTGACAACCATTTGTAGAAAGCACTCGAGTGGCAACCCCGTACAAGCAAACGCAATGTAAGACGTAGGACACTCACTTGATGGAGTTATAACCTAAAATCTGTTACATGGAGACAGTAGACGTAGTTCAGGACTGTCTAAGGGAACATTAATATTCAAAAGCGGATAATTTACGGTTGAAGTAGCGATGCATAAATACGTACAGCAGCCGAATCGCAATCGCGACTTGTCGTACCGTGAATGGGCATCTTTAAGCTGCGAATTATTGCAGGTAAGCTCCCGGACGGGTATTTATTTGTAAAATGATCGGCAAATAAAGACTCCCCCAACTGAGGGGCGCAAATACGGAATTTGTTAGGGGCTAAGTGAACAAAAAGTTCGCGCCGTTACCTACACATAGACTGTATATCGGCAGCGTATAGATATATCTGCATCCAAACATAATAGATATATATTTAACATCATTCATGCCCACTAGTGGGAAATTAATGGGCTGTTATATTATATAGCGGTAAAACTAAGCTCGGCGCCGTAATTTGAGCTCTCATCATGCTTATCAACATTTCAGCCGTGAACTGTCCACTGCTGAATCTCCTCCTTCTCCTCCCCTAAATCTGTTTTTCCCTATTGGCAGTTAGGCTTCTGGTGGTATTTTAAGAGGGACGCTGCTACACATCTCTCAACCTTTAAATTCCCTTAGTCGCTTTTTATGATATCCACGGGAGAGATAGAGACGGCCTATTCTACGTGGGAACCACACGGCAATTCTAAATCTACATGCCATTAAAGTTTTTTTTATACAACTTAGAATGGCAAACGAGCTGACGGCCCACCTCATGGAAAGCGATAACCGTCGCCTATAGACAAGTGCAGTAGCATGGACATAACAGAGTATACTGTTTCGCCCATGATACCCCCCATGTGTTGCCATTTCTGAGGATTCGGGTGTTATTCCTCTGTACCCTGTAAACTGCCATATCCCACACTCCAAACCGAAACACAGCCATGCAAACAATTGCTTCACGGTAGAAACACGAATGGGACCGAGGTGCCAAGCAAACGACTTTTGTACAAAGTCTCCCTTTGGTAATTCTATTATTCTATTGACGAATATCTACTAGGTCTTTCTCTCTTCAGGTTGCTATGTCTAACAAGGTGCATATTTTGTTATGTATTCTGTAACGTGTGTAATATATTGTACGATTATCATAAGGTGGAATGCAACTGTATTAAATAAGATTATTTTAAGGTCGGAAATGTCCACGTGTTGATGTCACCTATGTCCAATACCCTACACTGTATGGCCACGTACAGTGCGGTTTCAAAGGAATTTCCTCTCGCGAACGATCAAGCTGTAGAATGATCCTTCCGTGGCTTTCCCTAGAGATTACAATATGGGGTTCTTTAAACAGGATATATTAAGTTTCCTTCAGGGTCAGTAACGTGCACTAATAACCCTAATATTGCAGGTGTTCATAGGCTACGGTGACCACCACCATCAAACAGGCTTTATGCTTTTTTTGCCACCTTTGTGGTATAAAACAAAATATTTATCATCCAACGGGCTGTGTATGTTTGTTTGACATCATTGTGGTATTAAAATTCTTGAGATATTTTACACTTTTTAGGCTACGGTGGCTATTTACTATCAGGTCATGGCCGCAACTTGGGGAAGGGGGCATTAGGGGGCATAGCCCTACCTTAAAAGACTTATTACTCTAACTTAAAATAAACGACCCAATGAACATTAGACATATTCACTTTTCGAAGTCATTTAATTATTGCTTCCGCCCTACCAAAAAGTTCTCTTACTAGACCGTAGTTCCGTAGACCTAAGTTTAAGGTAGGCCTTAAACTTGAGTCTAGCTACAGCCCTGTATCAGGTGGACTTTCATGTCTGGTGAATAAAAAAATATTAATATGACCAGGAATTGTGCTCACCTGCGCTTGCGTGAACAGCACCCGCCTCTTCCTCCTCTGCGCCAGGGGGAACTGCATGGGCTTCGCGTCGGGTCCGGCGCACGCCGCCAGCCCGCCCATGTTGTTGACGTGGCCCATACCGCCCGAGGTGGACGTCATTAGCCTGGAAACTAAAGCAGCCGCTCAGGTACGCACACTTCGACTCACCAACGTATGTACTAGGGGGGAAAGGATTGTTAGTAATGCAGACTACCAGTCCCATCGCTAGCAATATGCTCTGTCAGGTCCCCCATGGAAACTATCGTGCTGAATTCCAGGTGTATATATCACGATAAGCTAACTGCCGTTTCATTCTCACCTATCATCTTTCACTGGTGCCCCACCAGCGTATATCGTTAACGCAGGCGAGGTTACCATTTCATTATCAACCATTAAAAAAACCTATGTACTTGGGGTTTTATTATGTAATTAGATTACATTAGAACATTGTTCATCAACGTATGAAGACGATTACAAACGAACTTGACGTTTGATCAAAAATTTCAAAGACATTACGAGAACTACTTCACGCTAAAACAACTAAACGGATTTTAATAAAATATGGTACACTATGACAATAATTGGATATATTCTAACTTAAAGCACGGCACACATTATAATACTGATTTATAAGGGCGAAGTCATAGGAAATAGCTAGTGTTATAAAAGAAAAAGTCAATCGACATGTTTGACACCTCTTGGTGCTTCAACAACTTCACCAATCATCATGTAATTTGGTACATAATATTATTTATATTATTTGTATATTTATAATAATAATAATAATAAACTCTTTATTGCGACAGTAGAGATGTATACAAGGAGTATTTATACAGAATGTGCATATACAAAAGGCGGGCTTATCGTTGAAAGCTATCTCTTACAAACAACCTGGCATAAAGAATGGAATAACATCTGAGTCCTCAGGAATGGCAACGCATGGGGGGTATCATGGGCGAAACAGTATACTCTGTTATGTCCATGGTACTGCTCATATCTATAGGCGACGGTTACCACTTTCCATCGGGTGGGCCGTCAGCTTGTTTGCCATTCTAAATAGTATAAAAAAAAATATTTTACGTATTTTACGTAATACGTATTCTATCTCCCTATGAGCTCTTGGTGTTAAATGGCTTCTCCTCTATTTCGTTCAGACACTAATAATATATATATATATATATATATATATATTATATATATTTAACACTTTATTGCACCAACATAACATGATTTGTTAAAACAATTTTCGTATATAACAACACGTATAGTGTAGTACAAAAGGCGGTCTTATTGCTAAGCAATATATATATATATATATATATATATATATATATATATATATATATATATATATATATATATATATATATATATATATATATATATATATATATATATATATATATATATATATATATATATATATATATATATATATATATATTTTTTTTTTTTTTCAAAAATATACGACGAAATATATCCAACCCCTGCCCTGAATCGTGCTCATACGACCTTAAACCATTAAACAAGTGAGCCGTTTCAATTGAATAAATGGCTTTTATTATCAACTCGTGTGAGACAACGCGAGTTCGGTGACCGCTGCTCTGAATATAATTTGCTATTTTGAGAGAAGGAGGAAGAAAGATGTGAGAAGATAAGAAGTGGAGCACAATCTCAGGCTATGGACACACAAGCACCTCTAAACAGAATACATCATTTTTTCATCATCATATCACCCTTTCTGTCCACTGCTGAACATAAACCTTACCCTTGGGGGGGTTTTGCCAGTAGTTGCCACGTTTGGCAGGCGGATTGGAAACCGCAGCGTCTCTCAGTAATGTTTAAAACATTACTGAGAGACGCTGCTGCTCAACCCTCGACCATTAAGTTATCCGCGGGAAAGAAAGTAAACTATTGAAAAAAAAACTAATTCACTAAATGATTGAAAGTATTATAAGACTAATTTAAGTAAGTATATCCCTTCAGATAGGTATAGAAAAGTTTTCTAATGAGAAGAGTCATGAGGTTAGTAAACATAAAAAAATAGAAAAAATCGAGAACCTCCTTTTATTTGAAGTCGGTTGAAAATGCGTTATAAGTGTTACGCTTTTACGATTAACCCCTGATTGTTCAATCGCAATTTTTATATGCCGCAATAGGGTTGCAAGGTGGCAATGGAATGCCTATAATAATTGTAGTACGTTATATTTACATGTATAGTTTTAGAAATAATGTATATGGTAAAACAACGTTTACCGAGTCATATATATATATATATATATATATATATATATATATATATATATATATATATATATATATATATATATATATATATATATATATATATATATATATAGGGCATATAAGTGAACTGTACAAGAGCATACAAACAGTTCAAATCTCATAACATTACATATCGTAACGTCAGCAGCAACTGAGTGGCGCACGGCGGCAATATCGCACACATTATTCGAGTCGAATTCACCGCTCATTCTATTTACACAACACTCCACATCGAAAAGGGCCTTTCAATAAAATATTACTCCCCATTCTGTCTTACGTTCTATTGTGTACAGTGCCTGTGTTTTGGCTGTATTATTCTATATATCGTTGCCTTGTCGAAAGAAAAAAACCACCTCGTAGTCTATGCCCGCTCGAGCCTTTGTCAATGAACCGCCGGACATTTTGTTATCGCGATCACGAAATCTCATTTTTTTTTGTGTTTAATTCAAATGTTGCGCTATTTTAGTTGGCATTTCAATGGCTTCCAGTGGCGTAGTTAGATTGATAATAACCAACTGTCTAATGACACGTAAACAGATGTTTAATAAGTGTAAAGTAAAAAGTGGTTGATGTTGGATTTTTTTTTTTTTTTTATTTATTTCATACTTTTTCTCAAACATGCTTGGAAATGTGAGCATTATTTTGACAATCTTCTTAGAGATAAATCAAAATTGCCGTACTGGCCTGATACATGCGGGCAGCAGCCAGCAAAAGTTGTATGAAAATCCATATCTGTCGTGTTTTGCGGCCAGATAAATTTTTATATAAACTCATATCTGTCCTGTAATTTAAAAATGGAATGACCTTTTATTTCGAAACATGGCTACCAAGGACGTAACTAATAAAAGGTTTTATTTAAATTTTGAATTGGCTTGCAAATAGAAAGCTGTTTATTGAAAAAAAAACCAAAGAAACATTATGGCGCATAATAAATTATTATTGTTCGTTATTCGTCATTAAACTTAAAAAGTAAAAAGTAAAAGTACTATACAAGCCTTGGCCACAACTAAGCATTGATGGACTCACATATGTGTGTCTCGGCTACGCCTCGGCCTACATTTGCACGTTCGTCCATCAATGCCTCAGTTGCTGGCCGCTGCAGTAATGTACTATATTGTACACATTAGTTATAAAAATATGACAGAGGTAAACAAAAGTACAAAGGCGAGCTTAACTCTGATAGAGTTTTCTTCCAGCAACACCCTAAATGGAAGTGAAACATTTTTTTATATTCATACGTGAATTTATGATTAACTTTAATGTATTTTTAATTACTTTTTTCTGTAAGATATCAATATTCCTTATTAATATTATAAATATTTTGTAATATTATAAATAGTTTGTTTATTATTATTTATTATAAATAAATATAAAAAAAAAAAAAAAAAAAAAAAAAAAATATTTATTATAAAATTGCATACGTACATACATATCTGTCACGCCTGTCTCCCAATAGGGTGGGCAGAAACAATGGAACGCCAAATGTTTCGATTCAAACAAACCTCTTTCGCTTTGTAAATTGGTAAAATTATATATAAATAATGGAATGACTGGAAGAGATCGCTTTTAGCGATAAGTCCGCACATTGTTTTCTCATTGTGATCATTTCTTGTAATTGTTTGTATCTATAATAAATTTACTATTGTAATCTCTATAGAGGAAACAATAAAGAGTAAATCTATCTATCTATTATAAATTTTGGTTATGCGAACGAAGTCTCGGGTAAAAATTATTAGACAATAAATTAACATATCGTTATCTTTAAGCAATTTTTTAAGGACTTGTTTTTGATATTCATAGCACGTAGATGTAAGTTGTGTATATAATAGATTATATTTTTTTACATACATATACATACATATCTGTCACGCGTGTCTCCCATTAGGGTAGGCAGAAACAATGGAACGCCAAATGCTTCGATTTAAACAAACCTCTTTCGCTTCCTCCACATTCATATATACTTTTTTACATAACGTTATAATGATATCTTAATTTAATTAAAGTATCAACAAATCATGCATAACCATAGACACGTAGTTCGTTTAAATTTCCAAAATCAAATTTCGAAGCTCATTTGATATACATATATATAGGTACAGATCACTTGTATAGTACGCGTCAAGAATTCCGACGGTAGCATGCGACGGTGACACGGCGAGGCGAGGGTCCGAGGACTGCATATATTTTGACAACAAACACTCGGTAATTGAACTTTGGACTGCCCGCGACGGACAGACGGACGGAGGGGCGCTCCCTTGCCTATTGTGGTGAAAAAAATTATAATATCACGTGCCCTCCAATTGACATGGGTCTCAGGCATCGTGTAGAATGTCAGCATATATTTATAATTACCAGCCTTTGCCCACTACTTTGGCCGCGTGATCGGGATATATATATTCTTTATTGCACTAAAACATACAGTAACAACAATGAGTTAATAACAATCTTAGCAAAGGCGAACTTATCTCTAAAAGAGATCTC
This sequence comes from Galleria mellonella, assembly GCF_026898425.1. Classification (NCBI taxonomy): domain Eukaryota; kingdom Metazoa; phylum Arthropoda; class Insecta; order Lepidoptera; family Pyralidae; genus Galleria; species Galleria mellonella. Next base: position 1,129,287 of record NW_026442138.1, read on the forward strand.
TTCCAGTCAACCTAACACAGTACATTTTGCTGGTAATAGGAATAGCTAATACTTTCTAGTAAGCGAAAGCCACTGCATTAAATTGGGTGCAGTTTTCACAGTTGATCCAATATTAATTTTATCATTACTGGAGCAGTTTTTTCTTTCAAATTTTTTATACAAACTTAAAACAAAAAACTTTATATAATAAGTTATTATTATAAATAATGTATCTATCTATCTATTGTCTAAGTCTAAACAAACATGCCGATAAATATATTACCACAGTACCAGAGGGAGGCTTTCTACAAAAGTCGTTTGCTTGGCTACCTCTGTCTCATTCGTGTTTCTACCGTGAAGCAGTCATGTTTGCATGGCTGTGTTCCGGTTTTAAGGCTGGAATATGGCAGTGAGTTTACAGAGTATAGAGGAATAACACCTGAGCCTTCAGGAATGGCAACGCATGGAGGGTATTATGGGCGGTACAGTATACTCTGTTATGACTTACCATCAGGTGGGCCGTCAGCTTGTTTGCCATTCTAAGTTGTATAAAAAAAATAGACAGACAAAACTAATAAGAAATGTCTTGGTATTAATGTTTTTATTATATTACTAGCTGTTACAAAGTATCATTTTGGAAAAGTTAATAGATTTTGTATGGGAATGAGCATTAAATGCTATAATGAAATATTGTATTATTATTTATAAATATAGATATTAAAAACTAAAGAGAATACGTACATACATACATATCTGTCACGCTTGTCTCCCATTAGGGTAGGCAGAAACAATGGAACACCAAATGCTTCGATTAAAACGAATAAAGGAGAATTATTCGAGTCTGTTCGGAATAAGTGCAGATATCACATACAAATACGGATGAATTAAGAATCTCCTACAATTGGGAGACTCTTAAAAATCAAAGGTAAAATAAGATGAAAGCGTAGATCCAAGTAAGTAACTAGGGCGGCGGACACTTAACCCCCGGCCACACGAGTGCGTTTGATGACCGGCCGATTGGCGTGAAATTGTCCAACGCCCCGAGAGCAGGACACTGTGGCTCTACCATGAAACCTAAATGCGAAGTTTCGGACTCCAATTTCGTGCGAACGATGAAAGACATTCATTGTATCGGGTAGATTTTTTTTCTTGTTTAATTTTTGAGGACTTCCATCCTATTTATCAAAATATAAATAATATATATCAATCTCTAATTAGGATGTTTTCTTGCAATTATATATATAATTATAAAACAGATTTACTCAATACATATTGGGCATAAGGGGAAAAGTGAGAGGGAGACTTTGTACAAAAGTCGATTGCTTGGGTACTTCTGTTCCATTCGTGTTTCTACCGTGAAACAGTTGTGTTTGCATGGCTGTGTTTCGGTTTGAAGAGTGGGATATGGCGTGAATTTACAGGGTACAGAGGAATAACACCTGAGTCCTCAGGAATGGCAACGCATGGGGGTATCATTGGCGCAACAGTATACTTTGTTATGTCCATGGTACTGCTCATGTTTATAGGCGACGGTTACCACTTTCCATCAGGTGGGCCGTCAGCTTGTTTGCCATTCTAAGTTGTGTAAAAAAATATATAATAATAATACTTCATGTACTCTACCATAAAATGTCCGATCAATCGAATTTGAAAATATTACTTTAATTAATTTATTTTAACAACCGACTTCAAATGAAAGGAGAATACGAATTCGGTTGTATATATATTTTATGTTTGTTACCTCATAACTCCATCAGTTAATAACCGATTTGGAAAATTTTCCTTTTATCTGAAAGGATGTACTTACAGATCGATGTCATACAAATTTTATAACAATCAGTTAAAAAGTTTAGTTTTTAAATTAAAATAACTAGTATTGTTCTTTTTTTTTTTTTGTAAAACTCAGCATTAAATCATTTTTATTCTATATTCTATATATAGGTTCATTTAAATTATAATCATTTCTTCCGTTTGTAACATCAAATTATTATTTATTTTTATAATTATTTCGTTCGTCTTCTAAATTTCGAATAAATTTTCGTGGTAGATGGACTATTCCTACATGAGTGTAGATAAGGGTGCAACTGACGGCGGTTCTTGTAATTAGTGGTCACCATTTGAATAAAGTTTTTGGGTAATTAGTAGTTTGAGTGGTTAAACTTAAATTGCGTGTTTTTAGTAAGGAAACAATAAAGGTTAGGTTTTGATGTAAGGAAAACGTTGTAAAATTGATTAAAAATGCATCGCAGATTTTTTTTTAAATAAATAATCATAAATTGCTAATTAGGCAACTTCTAAGTGATTGATTTTCGATTCGATTGAATATTTTTGTGTGTATGTCACACGACTAGTATATCATCAATTTGGAACCGATGCTAACAATTCTTTTTGTAATCAAAAGTGGTTTTATAAGTTTTCCATATTGGTTCCATATTAATTTTGACACTATTTTGACCTTATAGACACTTACATCTTTCGGGTTATCAAAGTAGACTGGACGGTAATCCCTTTAAGTGATAAGTCCGCCTGTGTACATTTTTGGTATAACCTAATATCTATACTATAAGTGAATGTACAAAAGCAAATAAATGAATAAATAATTTTGCGTTGATTAAACGTTATGGAGTAGAATCTACTTCATATACTCGGTTCCGCGTTTTAAATTAAAACGTCGATAGTGCATATGTCGTATAGAGTGCATATGATAAACATAAAATTATTAATAATGACGAGATATAGTCAATGTATATAAAAAAATATGTTAAACAAACAAATAATTAGTCAATGTTGACATAGCGATGTCACACGATGACACGGCTGGAGGCAGAGCAAACACTGGAGACCTTTTTATTTGCAATAACAAATTACCTAATTACAACACGTATTCAAGTACACTACAGATTGACTGTGCATTACTGCAACTGAATGTGGATATATCTATTTTTACCATATGGTCCTAGCATAGAATAGGCCAGCTCTTCCTTTCCCGTCGGTGTCGTAAGAGTCGACTAATGGAGGGCGAGGGAAGAACAGCAGCGTCTCTCTTCCAACATCACCAAAGCCTAACTGCGGTTGCTAAACCGCCTGCCAAGCGTAGCAACTACTGGCAAAACCCCTCAAGAGTAGCAGTAGACAATTAAAGGCTGATATGTTATAATAATATTAATTTTGCGTACAAGTTTTGGCGCTAATAAGTACTGACTGTATCCCGCCATTTTTGCGTGAATTAGGTAGAATAATATTTTATTCAATTATGTATGAAATTTCATTCAATATAATGACATATAATTTAATATAAAGTCTATAATAATGTATTTAATTTGAATAATAATTTAAATTACTCTGTACAAATTGCATATTAAATTAAAGCATCTTTTTTTTATACAACTTAGAATGGCAAACAAGCTGACGTCCCACCTGATGGAAAGTGGTAACCGTCGCCTATAGACATGAGCAGTACCATAGACATAACAGAGTATACTGTTTCGCCCATGATACCCCCCATGCGTTCCCATTCCTGAGGACTCAGGTGTTATTGCTCCATATCTATTAAATAGAAGTAGTAAATTAATCTGTACATATAATTATATAATCTGTATTCACTTCTGTTTGAAAAAGCAACAGTGGACTTTCTTGCCCGTGCTCTTCTCTTGTCTACAATACAAAATGCTCTTCTCTACAATAATCTTTTGCTTATTGTAGTGTTGTAATATTACAATAAGCAAAAGATGCCAACGCACTTTTGAATCGATGCAGCAAAATTAATTATTTTTAAAGTGTTAGCACATGAAGCGTCATACTAGCTCGCTATAATTTCACTTTCATCTGAATTCATAGATAACAGATGACTTGGTTCTCGCGTCCGCGAAATCCATTAGTAGTATGTCAATATTTGGGTATGAGCGTCATCACGCTCACGCGAAACGCTTGACGCTGTTCCGGTAGCGAGCGCCCGCTGGTCACGTAGCATTTGACAATTACAAGGGGATCTTAAATTTTTAGTAGGTACTTCACAAACACGAGGATGACTCGTACGACAGTTTGTTCAGAGAGAACTTAATAAAAATGTAAACAAACGGATCCCTGGCTCGACCGTACATACGATCTACTGGTATCCATTATTACAAACAAAAACATTAATTAATTATAACGATTTGTTTGTAATTTAGTTTTTTTTTTTTTAATATTTTAAGGGCTTTTACCTTCTTCAGGTATATCAGTCCTATTGTACCCTGAACTGATTTCTCCAACAAAACTTTATCTACCTTCCCTAGACGCGGAAAGAGAAGAATTAATGGGCATCAATAATTTACAGAGATGTTAAAAAATTTCTGGTTTAAGTTCAGCTAACATAGTTTGAATAAGACCAACGTTAAATTTATTTAAGTTAAAGTGGCGCATGAATAATTTTGTTGAAATTATATTACAATTTAAATGTTAATATAAAAAAAACTAGTCGTGTACTCCCGGTATAGAATGGACTACCTCTTACTTTCCCATAGATGCCTTAAGAGCCGACTAAGGGAACTTAATAGTCGAGGAATGCTGCAGCATCCCTATTTTTATCGTCACCTAAGCCTAGCTTCGGTTGCTAATCCGCCTACCAAATGTGGCAACTACTGGCAAATCTCCTTTCCTTTATGAGAGAGGCCTATGTTCAACAGTGGACAGATAATGGCTGAAATGATGATAGGATATTTAAATACGTACATACGTAAAAAGATAAACTCTGCAATTCATTTCCTATGAAGGATAAAAAATATTTTTATCACTTTTAGTACGTCCCGAATAATTGTACGACAATTCGTGACGCATTGCTCCATCTAGACACTTCTGTTTGGGAATAATTCTTTCGACTGTGCTAGAGATATGTACAGTCGCAAATCCGAAACCAATTCTTGAACACCTGACACACACTTAATATTTTTTTTTTTTATGTAATAGACCTATCGCCCATGCGTTTGTCAGTGTGTAAGGTATTACGAATAGATATGTTTCAATACAATTTATTCGTAAGAACATAACATCGTATTGAATATTTTTCATAAGGTATAAGAAGATATCATAAAAGAGTTTTATAGTAAACAGAAAAAAGTATAAAGGAAAGAAATAATTAATTATAACTGTCTAAAAATTATAAAATTAATAAATATCATTGGTAAGACTTAGTATATACAGTACATATTAAAATTGCTTATTCTTTTGAACATCTGTGTAAATTATTGATGCCCATTAATTCTTCTCTTTCCGCGTCTAGGGAAGGTAGATAAAGTTTTGTTTGAGAAATCAGTTCAGGGTACAATAGGACTGATATACCTGAAAAAGGTAAAAGCCCTTAAAATAATATTTAAAAAAAAAATTGCTTATTCACTCTATGTTCGAAGGATTCTAGATCTAATGTTTTCAAATTCATCAATTGAATAAATGCACTTTTCCAGCAAAAGAGTACAAAGTTTTATTTTCTGAATTCTCCATTCTTCGTTAGTTTTGCATGTATTAGGTAATTTATTATATAATTTTACTGTCTACCAATTACAATTTTTCAATCGAATAAAGTTTTTTTTTGATGGGTGAAAATGGTATGGTAACCCCGCCTGCGCTAACGGGATACGCTGGCGGAGCACCAGTGAAGGGTGATAGATGAGAATGAAAACAGACCAGTTAGCCCATCATGATGAATTCATCAGGAATTAACCATGATAGTTTCCAAAGAGAACCGCGAGGAGGTCGACCTGGTTGGGTATATTGCTAGCAATGGGATTCTAAGTCTCCATTACTAACAATCCCTTTCCACCCAATCGAAAAAAGTTAAAAATTAGTAGAACGCAAGCCACTTTGACTGCTATACTACTATTTTCTTATCACAGTACGGAATATTTTATCTAATTTGCCAAGCTGTAACACCAATACCCATAATCCCCATTTTAACAGACAGAGTTCATAATAATCGCATTAAAAATCACAATGAGCTGTCTAAACGGGAGGTCCCCCGACGTGTCTCGATGTTGCCAGCGCTAAATAAACGCGTCGGCAAATTGTCCGTGAATAAACATTGTGGATAATAGACGTATTGTGTTACGATCGCTCCCCTCGCATCTCGTAAAAATACAATGTGCGACGCGTGATGCTGATGCTGTCCCGCTCAGTTGATCGGAAAACGAGCGATCAGTTTTGGGTAATGCGAATTCGAGTAGATACAGTCGACCAATTTGAAAAGTAGGTCATCTTGCAACTTTACACACACGATTTTGTACATGTTTAATTTAATACATTGTAATTACTCCCAGTAAGTAGCTATGCCCGTACTCGATTCCTTCAAAACTTGGTTTTCAACACTATCCAACAGTTAGACGTGAAAACCAGAGGGAGACTTTGTACAAAAGTCGATTACTTGGGTACCTCTGTCCTATTCGTGTTTCAACCGTGAAGCAGTTGTGTTTGCATGGCTGTGTTTCTGTTTGAAGGGTGGGATAAAGGCGTGAATTTACTGGGTACAGAGGAAAAATAACACCTGAGTCCTCAGGAATGGCAATGCAAGGGGGTATCATGGGCGAAACAGTATACTCTGTTATGTCCATGGTACTGCTCATGTCTATAGGCGACGGTTACCACTTTCCATCAGATGGGCCGTCAGCTTGTTTGCTATTCTAAGTTGTATAAAAAAAAATCAAACAAACAGAGTTAAATATATTCATATTTGTAATATTTATGTTTATATGAATTGCTATCTTTACGACATCGTTTATTTTTGGTTGTATTAATTGATTTCTTAGCTCTATGATATATGGGTTATAAATTTTATAGAAAAATATACCCTAGTACTTTCACTGGCATTTTGAAAACTATTTTTATTGCGTAATCCTGCATTCGGATATCATATACATTTATTAATAAGTTTAAAAAATATTCTCCGACATTCTTATCTGATGGGATTCGAACCCACTCTCTACTATCCGGGCTGAGTATGTTCCCAGTTACATCGCAAATAAAATACATCTGTACTTTTAAAATCGTTTGTCTCAACTGACTATCAACGTACAGCCAAAATTACTAAGTGTAAAAAGTTGTTTAGAACGTAGTTATGTTAAAAAGATTTTTGAAAATTTCAACTAAAAGGGGATACACGACACCACACGCGTAGAGCCACGGGAACAGCTAGTCAGTCGATAAATTTTTAACCACTTTTTACAAATGTTATTATGTTTTACTGACGTCCTGTTAAAATGATAAACTTCTAAATCTAAAATACAATAATATCAAACGATAAACGAGCAGAGAATGCGATGGCTGTAACAGTAAACATGTCTGCTCCGCGGCGGGCTATTTCCCTCAGTGTTGCCACACTAAAGAAAGATAAACTGCGGCCGTCTGCCGCTGACGCGTCCACTCGGCGCGCATTAGCCGCGCCTACATGGAAACTAAGTGTGTCACACACTTATTTTTTCCCCACGGCAATTTTAATTTCAGCTAACTGACCGTGTGTGAGTGCGTTTGACGTCGTCTGATATATGGCAACACGATTTTACAGGTGTCTAGTATTTTAACATGTCAAGTGTAATTCACTAGTAGAGCCCTTTTTTCAATAATCAGAAACATTAAAAATTATTAAAATGAAACGCTTTTTTACCAATTTAAATTGGTAACAATTTAAAATGAATTTCAGTATAATACCGATCTAAAAGAGTAGGTTTTACAACCTAGTTAAAAAAATCTTTTTTTTGGGTCGGTGTCTCAGTAAAACTTATTTTGCAATCATTTCGAGTTGGTATAACAAAGTACTGCACCATAAAGGACAGTAAAACTATGTCTATTTGTCCATATTTTACCTTATAATCACCACAGAGTAATGATTGTATAGTAAGATACACAATGGCAAGCTAGTCTATGCATCGGCCTGCTATTTGCGGACGTGAGACCATCTATTTACCCAGCCAAGATTCTAGTGGTGGACAAACATGGGACCGATCGGATGGAATTGCTTATTTTGTCTCTGCCTACACGACTCCCCGGTCAGGTACGGACACACCGCGGGTAGCGGCGTCCATTTTTTTTTTTAATGACATTTCTGTAGTGGCGTAATCATTCGGTAGATGGTACTGGAGTGGATGTTTTTATGTATGTAATACTCGGTTTACGTTTACCGTTTGAATTTCAAAACAGTTCGCCGCAGCGGATATGTTTAATTACTTATGGAGTTATAATCTTCGAGTGATAACTGTTTATTTATTTATTTATACTTTATTGTACGCCCTAATACATATAGACGGGGGGGGGGGGGGGAAGGGATTGTTAGCAATGGAGACTAAGAATCCCATTGCTAGCAATATACCCAACCAGGTCGACTTCCTCGCGGTTCCCCCTGGAAACTATCATTGTTAAATCCTGATGCATTCATCATGATAGGCCAACTGGCCTGTTTTCATTCTCATCAATCACCCTTCACTGGTGCTCCACCAGCGTATCCCGTTAGCGCAGGTGGGGTTACCATTCCATTTTCACCCATAAAAAAAAATACATACAGATGGGGAGAAAGGGATTGTTAGTAATGGGGTCTTATTGACCCATTGCTAGCAATACACCCTATCAGGTCGACCTGTACGCGGTTCCCCCTGAAAACAGTCGTGGTTAATTCTAGTGGAATTCGTCACGATGGGCTAACTGACCTGCGTTTTCATCCTCACCTGTCATCTCCCTTACTAGTGCCCCGCCAGCGTATCCCGATAGTGCAAGCGGAGTTACCATTCCATTATCACCCATTAAAAAATATATACAGATAGGTAATGTATATGTAAATAATAACGGAAGACAAAGTGTACATAGGCGAGATCAAAAACAATCGATAGCAGATAAAATGGACGCGACGGGCATCCAGAAGTTCATTGGATTGCACATTCTGCGAGCGAGACCGTGAACTTTGGCAACTGTGATATAGTGAGGCCGTTCAGGCCTCACTATCTCACAGCTGTTGTGGCTCTGCTAACAGAGCTTATAAGATCTTTTATTACTAACATTTATGGATTGTTATTGTCTGCAAATAAAGATATAGAGATATAAAGAAGAAGAAGAAGATATAAAGCTTTCATAGAGCAAAAACTAAAATGGAAAGAAACATCAGTGCCGTTGAATGGTAAGGTAGGCAAAATATTTGACAATTTACAACAACAAAAAAAAAGCTAATGGTACTAAACAAAAAAAAAATACAACTGAATTGAAAGCCATTTTCTTTATTATGTCGGTTGAAAAACAGAGGATCGCACATTGTGGAATGCATTGGGGAAGGCCTATGTCCGACAGCAGGTGATGCTGAAATCATGATGTTGATGAGACATTCCAAGTCCTAGGATATATCCTATTTTTAATTTGTTTATTTTTATTTTACTTTGAAAGGGAAACATACAATATCTAAGACATATAAAATACTATACACAGCCATAACATAAATCAGTAAAGTTTCCACAATAAACTAAACCAAATAATCGAGAGCAGATGATTATTGTTATTATATGTGATATTGATGAACATAAAAATATATATAATAGTATATACATACACACACACACACACACACACACACACACACACACACACACACACACATACACATACATATACTTAACAATAAAATCATAAAATAATAAAATCACATAACTTCGGGCTGCGGTTGAAAATCAGTGATTTGCTTTTAAGCAAAACCATCACTGAGTCTATTTGGTAAAAACATATTTTTGTATTTTATCTTATGTTATATTTTTTTTTTTTTTGTAATTATGTAACATAGATACAGATAGAGTATCGAGTCTCAAAAACAAGTCATCTTTTTGTCTGCTAATTGTCAAATTAGCTCACTTTTTTATCAGTATTCTTGATACTTACGCATAAAATGTATCTTGACATATTATTTAATAAATAAGTGTTTACACATTCAAAAGATGAAGAAATTGTAAGACAAAATAATTATAGAAGTTATAAAGGAATAACTATTTATCACGGAAAGTTGTACGAAAATGCTGACTCGTTTTTTTAAGCATTTCTATAAAGACACTCTATCTATATAATTTAAGGAGTTAAGTCGTTAATTTACTTGTGTCATAAATGGCTCAAAGTGTTTATCTATCTATCTATCTATAACCAAAATATAATCTTTAGTATTCATATCTATTCGACAGTATTAGACAGACGTATGATGTTTTACAAAGCAAACAAAGTCTCGAGCCGTCACGACTGGTTTCCCGCGCAATTATTAAAAGCTATCAAAAGATTACTGCCATCTTTGTTTTCAACTCTTTGTCTATGGCTCTCGACATGGTCGTATAGACAACTTATGTTATTATTTGCATAGCAATATTTGTACTTTCTCCTGATTTGTGAGACTACCGGGTTTTCCATAGAATTCAGATTAAGTTTCCGAGTGTATATTGTCTTTTAGTTTGTATTGTCTACCGGGGTTGGAGATCGGGTGACGGCAGGTCAGCGCCATCTTACGTTTGAAGAGGTTTCTTGAAATTAGTTTGGGTCTAAAGGCGATAAGTTCTTACAATTGAATTATTGTGGTGTCGCTACGTGATATATTTAAATTATTTTAATTAAAATTTATGTAAAAAAAACATATTTTTATCTAATAATTGTTGTTTTTATTTCAGTAAATCGCTTTTGAGTATCTCTGCAGATTCTGAGACTTTTCGAAGGCTGGCTGCTAGAAAATGTCATTAGCATTAAGACCATCTTTTACCAGAGGGAGGATATGGCGTGAATTTACTGGGTACGAAAGAATAACACCTTAGTCCTCAGGAATGGCAACGAATGGGACGCATCATGGGCGAAACAGTATACACTGTTATGTCCATGGTACTGCTTATGTCTATAGGCGACAGTTACCACTTTCCATCAGGTGGGCCGTCAGCTTGTTTGCCATTCTAAGTTGTATAAAAAAAATTCATTATCACTGCAAACCCAGTAAAGTAAACTTGCTTTTACCGATTCTGCAAGAGCAAACCAACACACATGCCCAAATAATACATCTCAGTTACCTACATGGGTGAAGAAGCGACTTCGGGTGCGCAGAGAAAAATAGAAAAATATTAATTCCCTATTTATTGAATGTTATTTGTGTAAACTCATTACCGGAGCGATTTAAACTTATGCATTAACTTAAACACGTGGATAAACAATGTACTCGGAGCTCTCGGCCGTGTGCAGTGTGCACCTGCATCAGCGGCGACACGACAAAGCTGCCGCTCGCCCGGCTCCCATTACGACCACAGATTCACACAGTCGACAGAAGCGTTAGTACATTATTATTTTTTATGCAACTTACAATGGCACACAAGCTGACGGTGCAGCTGATGGAAAATGATAACCGTCGCCTATAGACGTGAGCAGTACCATGGACATAACAGAGTATACTGTTTCGCCCATGATACCCTCCATGCGTTGCCATTCCTGAGGACTCAGATGTTATTCCCCTGTACCCTGTAAATTCACGCCATATCCCACCCTTCAAATCAAAACACAGCCATGCAAACACAACTGCTTCACGGTTAATCGCGTGATAAACTTATAGGATTTTTTTATACCACTGAGGTGCCAATCAAGCATACGGCCCACCTAATAGTAAGCGGTTACAGTAGCCTATGAACGCTTACAATATCAAAGGCATTATACGCGCGTTGCCGAACCTAAAGTAACCTTTTTACCCAATTTTTTAAGAGCTCTATAATGTAATCTCTTGGAAAAAGCTCGACAAGGAGCCCATTCTATAAACTGAGAGTTCGTGAGAGGAAACATCTCTGAAACCGCGCTATACGTGACCGTCTAGATTCTAAGGTATGGGGCTGAACTCCCTGTCGATGGCGAGCCGTACGATAGTAGAAGATGGCCGTAAACATCATATTGAATAATAAATAAGTAAATCTATAGTTATAATAAAACTGTTACTAAGTTAAAAACAAATAATTTCGTGCACCCAAACTGTTAATAATTACTCCTCTCCATCCAAAGGTTGCCTGGAAGAGATCGCTCTTAGCGATAACGCCGCCCATTGTTTTTTCATTGTAATATTTTCTTGTAATTGTTTGTATTTATAATAAGTTTACTATTGTAATCTTTTGGAGGCAACAATACCTAGTATCTATCTATTTAATTATTTAACAAATTTTAAAGAAATAATTTTACCTACCTAAAAATAATTTTTCATCTTAAAAGATTTGGTCCTATTGAATTTTTATAAAAATCAATTCAGTATTTTTGTTAGTTTTTAAAACAAAATAAATAACTAGTTTTTCCACTATTGAAGTCGGTATTTTTTTCTGGAACAAAAGCTTAAAACTGTAAAGAAGATCTATGTTGAGAAGAAGAAAAAGTATTTGTTCGGCCTTTTTACAAAGCGCTCTGAATTAATAAGTCAGTCCTTTTAGTTTATATGTTCATATATAACTATATCTCAAGTATTCTATGTGCTATGTCTGTCGTTTCTAACAACTGTATCGGCTTCATCCGGAAGTCTTCTTCAGTGGCCGTACGGCGCTTTGTATCGCACCGTCTCGCCTCGCACCGCGAGCTAACTTCATGCAGTTTTTGTTTACTGTTATATTTTTTTATACAACTTACAATGGCGAACAAAACATAAGGTTGTAATGTTGAACACGCGCGCGTAATGCCCCTGTGATTGCAGGCGTTCATCGGCTACTGTAACCGCTTACCATCAGGTGGGCCGTATACTTGTTTACCACATTAGTGGTATAAAAAAAAAACCATTACAACTGTTGTAATAATGACGAAAACGATACTGCTAGTGAGGACACGTCAATGGGTTGGCGTGTAGGTACATAATGACCAAGTCACGCGTCTGCCTCAAACAACCAAATAATCTTAGGTTACTAAGATCGTGGAATGGTAGCTCAGCACGCACCGTTTATTTTTATACATTTTTTTTTTTCATCTGTAAGCTAATGGTGTTTGCACAATGTCTAGAAGGGCCTGGGATTGCAATTCGAGACTTTGGATTTAAACATTGGAGCGGTTAAGAGCCGAGAACGATATAATATTTGAAGAGTCCAGTTCCGTGGGATTAAAACGATTTATTTACCGATGTATAATCGATTGTTTTACGATACGAGCCGAGTTTCTTGTCAGTTCTTCTCGTCTCGATATCCTTCCGAACTGACGGTAGATTTGACATATCATAAAAGTCTGGAATAGACCTACATGAATAAAGATATTTTGAATTTTCAATATTTTTTTTATCAAGTCAGAAATTAAGACATCATTTTTAAGAAATAAAAAAGATTATCAAAATAAAAAAAAGAATAGAATAAATAGGTATTTATTGTGAGCTGTACCTACATTATAATTATACGTAAGATGTTATTAACCTCTTAGAAGAAAACACAGCCTGCCCATACATCGGGTGAACAATACAATTAGCTGGGGAAAATGGATTGTTCGCAATGGAGTTTGACAGCCCCATTGCTAGCAATATGTCTTATTAGGTCTACCTCCACATGGTTCCCCCTGGAAACCATCGTGAACAATTCTTGTTGAATTCGTCACGATGGGCTAACTCACCTACTTCATCTTCACCTATCATCCTCCACTGGTGCACTGGTGTATACCGATAGCGCGGGTGGGGTTACCATTCCATTATCATCCATTAAAAAAAAATACAATTAGCTACATAACATTATTTATTTTACAGTCTTACAAATAAAGTTAAAAATAGAATGTAGCGCGTCAATCAACTGTCACAAACTAACACATGGTCACCATTAGAATATATTAATGATCACCTTATATTACATATTAATTAAATTATTTATAATATCAATAAAAAAAATATATATATATATTATCTACAGGTTCTACAAAACCTACCGCAAGCACCAGTCTCTCACAAAATTGGTCTTACATATCAAATTGTACCTCAAGTTGTCACTTTACACTTTACCTTTTGTGAAGAGAAAAAAAATAAACCATTCATTCATTCATTCATATTATTGATTTTAACATTCTCCACTCGGAAAAGATAGTTGGATGAGAACCTAAGCGTGTTTTTTTTATACAACTTAGAATGGCAAGCAAGCTGACGGCCCACCCGATGAAAAGTGGTAACCGTCGCCTATAGACATGAGCAGTACTATGGACATAACAGAGTATGCTGTTTCGCCCATGATGCCCCCCATGCGTTGCCATTCCTGAGGACTCAGGTGTTATTCCTCTGTACCAAGTAAATTCACGCTATATCCCACCCTTCAAACCGAAACACAGCCATGGAAACACAACTGCTTCACGGTTGAAACACGAATAGGACAGAGGTACCCAAGCAATCGACTTTTGTACAAAGTCTCCCTCTGGTAAAGTTTCTGCGATTATATTTTATTTATTTAGTAAATTATAAAGATATAATTTATTCGATATTGTTCAATCCGAATACTTGTCAATGTGTTTAAAAGAAATTAATCAGAATTGAATAATTTACAGTTTCGTTTACCAAGCCATCAAAACCGTATGTGCCCACGATCAAACATTATTTGAGTTGCCACCGATATTGAAAATTATAGCACTGCAAAATATAATAAAATGGATGGAAGAAAAAAAATATGCTGTAACAATAGTGTTTGAATTCATTGTAATCCGTTTTGTACGCTAATAAATAAATAAATAAAATAATCCGCATAGAAATATTTTAAAATCAACTTATCCATTTCAAAATTAATTGAAATTTTAAAATTAAATGTATTTACCGCCGCAGCTTTCCCCTTTAATTTGCCTATGATGGGGGAAAGGAATTGTTAGTAATGGGGTCTAACTGACCCATTGCCAACACACACTATAAGAGGAAAAAGGATTGTTAGCAATGGAGTTTGACAGCCTTATTGCTAGCAATATGCTCTATTAAGTCGACCTTCACGTGGTTCCCCCTGGAAACCATCGTGAACAATTATTGTTGAATTCGTCACGATGGGCTAACTAACAGGCTTCATCATCACCTATCATCCTTCACTGGTGCCCCGCCGGTGTATACCGATAGCGCGGGTGGGGTTACCATTCCATTATCACTCATTAAAAAAAACACACACACACTATGATGTCGACCTCCACGTGGTTCCCCTGAAAAGCATCGTGGTTAATTCTAGTGGAATTCGTCACGATGGGCTAACTGACCTGCTTTCATCACCTATCATCCCTCACTAGTGCCCCGCCAGCGTATACCGGTAGCGCAGGCGGGGTTACCATTCCATTTTAAAAAATAAACATGCCTATAATCCTAGAGATGTAAATCAATAATGACATTAACATGTAGAACTATCACTTTAACAAACGAAGACGTAGTATTTATATTTTACTAAATTATGTTAAACAACATAACACGACACTACAGAGTAACGTAAACCAAGCAATTAAGCAATTATCAAGAGGCACTACACGATTGGCTATGTAACTCGATCGCCACTTGTCGCGCTAAAATATCTGTGACTCGATGACGGGTATCTGGTTGCAGCACGCCCGCGCGCGCGGCGCCATTTTGGCGAAAAGAAATGAAATTGATACTTGTTAAATAAGTGTAACATTTTATAATACTGTATAGCTCGTTCCCTTTATTGAAATTTTAACTTTATTTGAGAAATCAGTTCAAGGTACGATAGGGCTGACATACCTGAAGAAGGTAAAAGCTTTATTAATGGGTGATAATAGAATGCAACCCCGCCTGTGAGAGATGATAGATGAGAATCAAAACAGGTCAGTTAGCGTATCGTAACAAATTTAAGAATTAACCACGGTGGTTTTCAAGGTTAACCGCATGGGATTTGAACTGATAGAGAATATTACTAGCAGTTTAGCCGTTAGACCTTCTTACTAACAATTTCATTTCCCTGGTATTTTTTTTTAATGGGTGATAATGGTATGGGAACCCCGTCTGCGCTATTGGTATACAATGGCGGGGTACCAGTGATAGATGACTGATGAGTATGAAAGCAGGTCAGTTAGCCCATCCTGACGAATTCAACTAGAATTAGCCACGATGGTTTCCAGGGGGAATCACGTGGAGGTCGAACTGACAGAGTATATTGCTAGTAATGGAGCTATTTAACCCCATTACTAACAATTCCTTTTCCCCCTTTCCCTGGTTTCGGGTAGTAGTGGGACTTAACTTCTTGAAAAAAAGCACTTTGCCCCAGCATCCCGCTTATTTCTGGGCTCTTGTTGGGCCCGGGGTAGGGTTGTTTTGTTTTAAACTCACTATTATTCGGCAGCTGCCAAAGGACAACGTTTTTGGGCGTACGAGTATATATAGCGTGATCTGAAGTCCATAGAATATAGATACTTGCTAGTAATACAGTTGTTAGATCCTATTATAAACAATGATTTTCTCCCAGTAAATATTATATAAAAAATCATGATTTATTTTAAGTAAATCCGTGACCATGCGCTAACTGGCCTTCTAAATAAGTGGCAAGCGAATTCATCGGTGGAATCGTTGTCGCTAGCGAGTCTATGAGACAAAATGAGATACAACGTCCGATGTCTCATTTCAACTCATGGATTCGCTAGCGATAATGACTCCATCCATGGGTTCGTTTGCTACTTGTCTAGGGCTCGGATCTGCGTCATCCTGACCAATCCGTCACTGGACAAATCGAAGCTTGACTACGGTTCGGAGGTCGAAGTCCGAATGCCAGCCTAAATCTCTGAATTTTCAAATTAATATTTGGACCATTTAAAAATTATGTCACTAACTTCGTAATCGCGACTGTTAGTCCAGCCGATCATGGCAAGGTAAACAACATAATATTTTGTTAATCTAGCGGAAGATGCTCAGACGCATTGCTCACACTAATATAAATAAGTAGTTACTAAGAATAATCTTCAGTTTTATGTTTTCCCTCTTAATAAAATAAAAAAAACTACTACAATACTACATAATTATGCACTGAATTATGTTTATTTGTTTGAGATTTCCGAGGAGTATGTAATTAGATCGTACAGCATTTCATCAGTAAACAGTAGATCTTGGGTCAAGACAGCTACTCCTCGTTTAGGCAATCCTGACACTAAATAATGATAATAAGGAGTCATTAAATCACAGCCATCATCCGGTCCCCGAGCTAGAATACTCCGTGTTAAGAGGTACCAAGGCAACAAACATCTGGGGATACAATCAACAAAATACCCAGACCGGAGGCAAGTTAGAAAAGCTCATATATAATAAACATATCGCCGACTCACTGGCAAACCTGGGGTCGTTCGAGGCGGGGTACCAGCCAGCGCCGCGCATGTCCCCGTAGTGCGGCAGGTCGGTGGGCGCGCACCCGTAGCCCTGCACGGGCGCTCCGCCGTACAGCGGCACCGCGTACGGGTTGCCCGCCATGCCGCACGACGCAGCAGGACCGAGCGGCGAGTTTATACTGCTACCCGATGAGTTTGATCTGAAAAGAAGTCATAGGTTAGACTTACAGGCAGAGGGAGAAATCAAGAGTTTTTAAAACTGGCTTCTATACTTGAGAGTTAAGAAAATACCTAGACGTGGATAAGGATAGAGAGCTCTTGTAGAATCTGTATAAAATGGCAAAGCAACAGTAAGAAATAGGTGGGGAAAAATGCAGGTCAATTAGCCTATATTGAGGAATTGGACAAGAATTAACCACGATGGTTTCCTGGGGAAACTGCGTGGAAGTCAATATGATAGGGTGACTATGAGACCCCATTAGTAATAATCCCTACCCCCCTCCCCTCTCTATTGGCACTAGTACAAGTATAAGTGTGAGAGTCTATTTCTACTCCTGAGAGGGAAGAAGAAGATTAGGAATAACTTTTTCAGTCTTAAAGAATGACAATAATTGTAGACTTTTTCTTTTGACTCCGGATTATGGTACTCTAAGAATAATAACACCACAGACACGACGTTTACCACTTTCCATCTTATTATTAACAAAGTAATATCTCCAATATTCAATTGTCCTTGTATTGCAAAGCGACTGTATTAAATAAACAAAGACCAAACTCGTTCTCATCAGTGAGACCTTAATACGTTGACATGTTACGGTATACAAAATAATAAAATTAAAAAAAACGTACATACTTATGCCTACCTATCTAAATACTTATAGAAAGAACCACGGAAAATAATTTTATTCACATGGCGCCCTTGAATGATAGATTTGTTCCTCGACTATCAATATTTAAATCCTACCTAATTTTACAGCTGATTTACTTATAACTGAGTAGGTAATTATTTAATTAATCACCCATGAGTCATTAAGCCAAATCTGCCACACACAGCATAAAGACAGCCCGACGCTGGCAGCGCCAGGCGCCAACTCGTCACGTTCAAACAATGGATGGCTTATCTGACTAATCCCTATTTACACAATTTAATCTCCTTGCCCCATAGGCCCATCCACACAAACCATTCATACATCACAACGCATAACCAAAAAGTCATATTCAAGCGATTCTATGCCTTAAAACTAACAGAATAAAGATTGACACCATTATTTTTAACAGCAAAAGTAACGTCAAACGATGGAACACCCCAATCCGCCATTACGATGTTTGATTTGACAAATTGAGTTTTGACAGGGCGGGAAAATTTGGCGCGAACCGTTTTAGGTTATACCGTTTTAATTGAGGATAATTCGGTTTCATTCTGGTTTGTTTTCTTATAATTCTGCTCCTTGTTTTGTTAATTTAATTGGTGTGACGTTAATTCAGTTAGTTCATAGGTTGCTACGAATTTAATAATAAATTGGTCTCCTATTATAAATTTAATTAATTAACTACATATATACTATAAGGTAAGCATATAGAGGAGTAGGTACTATTTTTTTTTATACAACTTAGAATGGCAAACAAGCTGACGGTCCACCTGATGTAAAGTGGTCGCCTATAGACATGAGCAGTACCATGGACATAACAGAGTATACTGTTTCGCCCATGATGCCCCCCATGCGTTGCCATTCCTGAGGACTCAGGTGTTATTCCTCTGTACCCAGTAAATTCACGCCATATCCCACCCTTCAAACCAAAACACAGCCATGCAAACACAACTGCTTCACGGTTGAAACACGAATGAGACAGAGGTACCCAAGCAATCGACTTTTATACAAAGTCTCCCTCTGGTAAAAATATGATGTATGAGACATAATGAGTCCACCAATCCTAATAGTAGTCATAAAATTATTTATTGTGAATAATATTCCCCAAAAAATAAATGAATTGGCTAAAATTATTGTATATTCCTTATTGAACTTGAACAAAAGATACAGCGTTTAATTTGACAGCTTGTTAACAAGGGTGGGCTTATCTCTAAAAGAGATCTTCCAGCCAACCCAGTGCAGCGAGGAAGAAAATAATATTTTTTTTTATACAACTTAGAATGGCAAACAAGCTGACGGCCCACCTGATGGAAAGTGGTAACCGTCGTCTATAGACATGAGCAGTACCATGGACATAACAGACTATACTGTTTCGCTCATGTATTTATATAGAAAGTCATATACCAGTGTACAAAATTTTATTCAAATTCATACAAAAATCACGATATTTTGATGATCTATCAATGGGCTACTATCTATTTACCTACAAAATAATACTCAGTGATCCGTCACTGTGATGATTTTTTTTTTTCATTTATTTGTTTCACTGATTTCCATACTTTTGTTCCACTTAAATCAAACCTAAACTAAAAACCTAAATGCGTTTGACGACTAGGCTGTCAAACGTGGCCACTACCACAGTTAATATAATACTATACTAGCCACTATACTATACTACAAAATCCCCCGAGAGGTAAACTGTCATAAAGAACTGCCCCGTTCCTTATGACAGTCTATGGCCTATATTCAACATTAAGCTAAAATTCCAGACAAATTATCATATTGAAGACTAGGCAGGATGGTCTCCGACCTTAGCCTGTTCCACAACGGAACAAACGTACTAAAAAAAATCAACTTTATGCAAAAACTGCTAATATAATGATAAGTATTATCTCATCATCGTCAACTCTGCATGAATTTTGATGATTCTTTTGCCGACGATAGTGTTTATTCCCGTATTAATCTCGTAAAAAATGCGTCACGGCTAAAATCGAATTTTTTGCAATAAAATTTTAAATTATATAAAGTGCAGATGATATTTTATATTTCGAATATATGATATGTATCAGCAAAAACGTAAAACAAAAGTAAAAAAAACTTCATCGTCAAAAAAAAAATAGTATGCGGCGGTTTAAACTTTTTAAAACTGTCACAGACAACGACATTCTCGTATTTCGTCGACGAAGAAGGATAGAGACTACACTTTTTAATATAGAACTCTAAAACTTAATAATACAATACAATATTCAATGGACACATCTCCGTCGCCGGCCGCCGCGCGCCGTCGTCGACGGGAGTGATAGAGTGAACAGTGACGTCACAACACAAACACGATCCGTACAAACATGGAATCATATTTAAATTCATGCACACGCATGTACCCACTCGACAAAAATTAACATAATGGTTTTTGCTTACTATTAATTTGAGTAGTTTCACGCCTACGCTCAAGAGCATTTATACCGTAAGCTGAACTAACATTAACCTCTCTAAATTCAGTACTGAACGATCAAAAATTACTTCCCGATAAAGTACTAATTACATTATCTAATATATTTGCAATATCTAGTTGACTCCTTTTAAAACTTATTTTTTTCTTTTTTTTTATGCAGCTTAGAATGGTAAACAAGCTGACGGCACACCTGATGGAAAGTGGTAACCGTCGCCTATAGACATGAGCAGTACCATGGACATAACAGAGTATACTGTTTCGCCCATGATACCCCCCATGCGTTGCCATTCCTGAGGACTCAGGTGTTATTTCTCTGTACCCATTAAATTCTCGCCACGTATCTATCCTTCTTCGTCAACGAAATATGAGAAAACTGTTGTCTTTGATAGTTTTAAAAATTTATAAACTGCCAAATGTTATTCCATTTTTAAACATGGAAACGATTAAAAAAAAAATACGAGGGTATTAATAACACTAATAGAAATTTTGACTGCCTGTCTATCTCTTTTCATCTTTGTTTGTTTCAGCGTCACGCAAAAAGTATTGCACTAATTTGGATGCGGTTTTCGAAGTTATGTTCCTAAAAATCAACTTTAAAAACTCGTGTGTGTTTTACTTTAACACGCCATATACAAGTGGTAAATTTAAATGCTTTATTTACTTGTAAAATCCACGCATACGAATTAGCGTGCGAAAAACACATTACTATATTATATGACCGTTGATATTTACAATAGTTTTTTTTTTAATTTAAATTTTTACAACTAATGCAAAGTACTTCCTGCCAACTGAATTAATAAATGGTACAAGGATCTATTCTTTTCTACACAAAATCTTTTTACTAAATTAGTAACTATTAGTAACACCAACTACTTAATAGGATTTTATTAAAAAAAAAAAGAAACGGCTTCTGTCGAAGCAAAATTAATTATTTTGTTTTAAAAACCTAACTACCACAGCGATTTTAATAAAATTTCTATGGAACGAATTTGAAATTATATCTTTTAATATAAAAAAAAGATTGTATCGAAATATAAAGTGCTGAGGTAACAAACATATAAAAAAAACTATCGAATTGAACGTTCTCCTTTTTTGAAGTCGGTTGAAAATAGAAAAATTATTAGCGAGCCATCCTCTTAGCGGGAGAATATCTCCAGCAGTGTTTGTATACATAATAGGCACAAGCTGTAGGTAATTTTTTCACATACGAGTACATTATATTAAAGGACGTAAATATTTTAAATTTTAAATATTTACTATGCATATAAATGACGATGTGTATTTACTTATTTGCACATTATAGTGTAATCAACAGTGACGCTGATTTTTCCCTCAAGTGCTTACGTACCCGCTGTCAATACGTCTGTCACGTGTTAGACTAATTGCGGTTATGTATCACGACTAGAAATGAAATGAAATGAATTTATTTTGCTAGAATGTAGGTAGTTTCAGATGGAAGAGGTTTACATTTCCCGTATACATTCTGCCTCTATGTCGGCGTGCAAATTATTAACAATATAAGAAATTTATATATATTCTACATTAGATTTCTTTTAATTAGTCATATTAATTTATAATAATATAAATATATTAGTTGTAGCACTTCAGCTGCCCGCTAACGACATGCTTTCTTACTGTATTGGGTTGCTGGAAGAGATCTCTTTCAGAGATAAGTCCACCCTTTTTTTTTTTTTTTTTTTTTTTTTTTTTTTTTTTTTTTTTTTTTTTAATATTTTAAGGGCTTTTACCTTCTTCAGGTATATCAGTCCTATTGTACCCTGAACTGATTTCTCCAACAAAACTTTATCTACCTTCCCTAGACGCGGAAAGAGAAGAATTAATGGGCTTCAATAATTTACACAGATGTTCAAAAATTTCTGGTTTAAGTCCACCCTTGTTCACAACATTTATAATTGCATTATATTATATGTAAGTTACAAGTGCAATAAAGAATATGTATTAATTAGTACACAAATAATTTATTACAGTAAATAGAAAATAAAATCTAAGAGCCAATGTACCAATTACATCTCCGGTATAGGTTGTCAAGTACATTTTTTTTTAAGTAAAATATTATGGGGCAAACGAGCATGCGGCTCACCTGATGGTAAGTGACTACCGCCGCCCATGGTCACCCACAACACCTACGGCATTGCAGGTGTGCTGGCGGCCTTTTAAAAAAAGGAATATGCTCTTTTCTTGAAGGTTATGTTGTCGTATCGGTTCGGAAATACTACTGCTGGAAGTTGATTCCAAAGAGTGGTTGTGCGTGGAAGAAAGTGCCTTGAAAAACGCACGGTGGAGGACCGCCACTCGTCCAGATGGTTGGGATGAAATTTTAGTTTATGGCGGTTGTACGATGGTGAAAATCAGAAATTTATTAGATAGAATCCAACAAGGTATTTAGCAATCGACTTCAAAATAAGGCGGTTCTATTTTGATTATATGTTTTTTATGTATTTTGCGTGATATGTAACTCGGTAGCTTTTTATTTCCTTTTTTATTATAAATACGAAGTTTGTGATAGTCATTTTATCTATTCACAATTATTTTGTTGTAAACTTTACGTTTATTTGACAACAACAACAGCTCTGTTTCTTGCCCGTTCTTCTCAGCTGAAATTGCCTTCCTAACTGGGCAACAGTTTATAAAAAAAAATTACTATTTAAAAATACTAATAAACTAAAATATATTATTAAGTTTACTTAAATAAAAATTATTTATTATTATTTTTCTTTATTATTATATCATTTTATTTTAAAGTATTTAAATTTACTCACGCAACGGGTATTAATTTGTTTTGACAATAAAACTAATTTCTTTCTTATCTAGTAAGTATTCCGGGGTATCACTATACATTTCTAAAGCATAACTGCGATGGCCAACCCGCCTGCCAAGAACAAAAACATCTGGCAAAATACCCTCAATGGTAAAATGTCATAAGGAACGGCTCCCCGTTCCGGATTTGCCACATTTGATATCCATTTTTTTTTTGGAACACAATCTCTTTTTTTATTGTTTCACGAAATGTTTAGAACTACGGAACTTATAAACTTGAACTAAGCATTTTATATAAAATGTAGTTTATATAATTATTTTTGTGACTCCCAAAGAAACAGAACATCATGTTTTTCACGCGGGAGAAGTTTTTTTTTTTTCTCTGATATGTTTATTTTTTATTGACCACATTACAAAAAATGTTTGGTACAAAAGGCGACTTTAATGCTACATATATCGTCATAGTCGTAGAATACTGACGAATCTATACATGTAATATTCGTCAGATCCGTCAGTATTCTACGACTGTGACGATATAGCGTTCTGTTCCAGCCAACCTCTTCGCAAAACAGAAATGTTCTGTATATGTTATGTATACAGTATAGATATTACACAACCACACAGAAACTACTGTTATAATTCAATCTCATAATCCCTCTAATATTATAAACTAGCGGTTCGACCCGGCTTCGCACAAGTACACAGAATTTTCGAAAAGCAATACATTCAATAAAAAAAGTCTTAGCCAATTCAACTAATCGGTTGTTTTATATCATTAAATATGTGATTCTTTAGATTGATATTTTTTTTATTTATTTATGAACCGATTAAAATAAAACAAACACTAAATGTTAACTGGACTAAACCACAACGCATTAGTGAAAACCGCATTCAAACAGATTAAGCCGTTTCTGGGATTATTACAAAAATTCTAAAAATCATTGTCTTGGGTTCTATTGCGTTCATAAAGCCCCCTTATACTTAATAGTTTTTCTTATATACCTATCCTCCGTATACCTACAGACAGCGAGCAGTTACGATTTTATTACACGATGTGAAAGTTTACAACGATCATGCAAAACGAACGATTGAAATTAATTCAAATTTAGTTGTATTTACAGCCTCTTATACGAGTACAAGAAAAGTACAATAGTAATCGGGATCGAATACATTGCAGTAAAGTTCTTAATCGTTTTTTTTAAAATAATTATCATTTTTCATCGGGTGATCGATCAGCTATTTTGCATTTCAAGCAGGTTTTTTTTTAATAATATTATAAAGTGTATACTACTCCGTAGGTGCTAAAAAAACTTTTGATTTGTCCTGGTAT
This sequence comes from Galleria mellonella, assembly GCF_026898425.1. Lineage (NCBI taxonomy): Eukaryota > Metazoa > Arthropoda > Insecta > Lepidoptera > Pyralidae > Galleria > Galleria mellonella. The sequence goes on from NW_026442138.1 coordinate 1,153,918, forward strand.
TAACAAGTTTTGGATATTATAAGTAATTAATAGGTAACTATAACTTTTTATTATTTAAATTATATGGAAAACTATTAAGTTTTGTACGTTTTTAATTTAATTCACACATACACCTATTAATTGTAGATAGTTTTTTTTTTTAATTAGTTACGTATTGGAAAAACAATGCACTGAACTTAAAACAAATAGGAAATCTTTAAACGCGTTCCCGTGGGATTTACAAATACACCCGAAGACCAGGTTTTTTTTTTATAAATATAATCTTTCACCTAAATATTTTCATTATATATTTTACTCCAATTGGTAGATATTATCTTGCGAAAGCCTATATCACCAGTTTGTTTTTTGTTTAAATTTATAAAATATTAATTTGTTTAAAATTATTTTGTTTAATTCCGCTACCATTAGTACACTACTAATACCATAGATTATATTGTATTAATAGATACTATTTTTCACTAACTACAAAAAAAAGAAAAAGTCTATAGACGTCGACACTTTATTCGTCGCAAATTGCCGCGTCGCTTTTTTTTCGAATAAACCTATTATTTTTACGGATCATTCTACTTTTGTTCCTTACGATTTCGGTAAAAAAAGGATTATTGTAGCATTAGTAGGACGTAAAAGATTATTATTTGTTCTTTTATTAAAAATTATTTGAAACCGGGCGCATATTTACGTAACAAACCTAGGTATAAGTAAGAACGAACGCGCAAGAAAAAAGTTTAAAAATAAAATTTATTTATTTGGGATAAAATTTTATACAAGAGAATTTAATTAGGCCTATAATTGTCTACCGTGAAATCTTTTACTAATCAAGCATTTATTTTTTAGATGCAATTAAGGTTTTGTTATTTCTCATTTGAAGAACACACTACTTCTCCCTTTTCTTTTTTTTTTTGAAAAATAAATTATTTATTTATTTTTGAAAATTTTGTCTTTTTCGATTTTTTAGAGGCTTTTCATTCACTTCACATTAATACACCTATCTAAGAAATAAATAATTAATCTTGTGACGATAAATGCTAATTGTTTATACATACATATGCATAAAGGCTTCAACATGCATATCGTTTCCACGCATCGTCGTCTGTCGTAGGAGGCCGTTGTCTCCCAGGGCTTCACTTTAGGTCCATAATGTCGAATACTAAATTGTGGCTATTACGAATAATCGATATGCAAAATATTGTTAAAGTATCGCGGCCCGTGTTCAGGAGAGACATTGTGATTTATCATCCGCGGCATAATACTCTTAAAGTCCTCGTACGTAAAGCACGTTGTTGATAGCACATTCACATCGCATCATCACTTGACCGCCAATCACAACATACCTGCACAAACAAACGTCACCGAACTATATCCTTCGACTACGAGCGACGCTCAAGCACTCTCGTCGGGACCTTTGGCACTCGAAAAATCAGCGGGTGGAGGGTCCCCTCCCCCCCCTCGATCGATCCACGCACCTGTACGGCGAAGGCGGGTTGTTCGCCAATTCCAACTTGCGGTATTCCTCTATCGGCGACAGGATATCGGTGACCGAAAACGGCGTTGAGTGCTGAAGCTGCAGCTGAGAGAGGTTTTGCTGCAGCAGGGCCGATTTTGGCGATAGGCTCATCGCCAGCTCGGCAGCGCTCAGCTCCGGCAGCGCCTCCGCCGGACACGGCGAGTAGCCGCCGCCCTCCGCGGACATCCGACCGGCCGGCACTCGACGCCACTCGACGGCTCAGCCTCTAGTGGCTCTCGGGGCGAGAGTGGCGCCCAGAGCCCCCGGCGCGGGTTACGGCCACTCGAGGGGCTCCGCCCCGCCGTGTGCGCGCCGTCCTATCGTGTGGGCCGCAGCTCGTGATTGGTGAGCGGCAGGGGCTGGGTGTAGGGGGCGCGGCGGGCCCGATGGCCCCGGCGGCCGTCCCGGGCGGCCCACGCTAGTGCGCCGCGCTGTGTAGTGGGGAGGCGTACTGGCTACGCTCGCACTGTGTCCGCGCTCGCTCGCTAATTATCCACAGTCGATATGAACTGTTACACTTTGTGTGCATCGCTAACACAAGTTTGGCGCTACGATCCTCAGTTACCTGACAGTGTTTGTTGTATTTGTTTAGACACCGAGTAATTTATTTTCATATTTATTCATAAGTGCAAGTAGGTATATTTTAATGTAAATTATAAAGGACTTATTGGTTTATTGACTAAGACCTACCTATCTATGTAAATGTTCCACGCTGAGCTTCGACCTTTTTGTATTGCTGCAGATCACACATAATAACACAATTTTATAAATCTTATGTTGTTTTATGTATTATCTATTCTTATGTACATGTTGTGTGTGATTAGTAACAAACAAATAAACGATATATCTATCTATCTATCTATCTATTATACTAAATAGTAATATACTACAATATACAGGTCTTAAACCTATTACAGACACCAGCTCCTCACAGCACAGTTCCATAATATTTTAATTTTATTTTATCCTAAATACCTATGTGTAAATTTAAGTTGTTTGTGTGGAGACATAAATAAATATATAATTGTTATTATTATTATATATTTTACAGATATTAAATACGGATATATAGATACAAAAACAATAAAAACGTCAGTAGTAGGTAGGTACTTGTTATGAATGTAACTATTAACTGTAAAAATTCTCTATTATTTTGCCTGTATGATTAAGCATTACACTGAAACAATGAATGGATTTACGCGTAACCTGTAGTAGTAAGTAAGTGCATACTTATGTACATAGAGTACATAGTTATTTTTAATCTGCGTTTACCTGATTTTTATTTACATATGCTTAAGTGATCCGGCTACTTTACGCACTTCGACTCTTTAAAATCTATTGTGCTTTTCCCTACCTTACCCCATCTTGAAATTAGAAGGGGTTGTTAGTAATGGGGATTACCAATCCCATTGCTAGCAATAAACTCTCTCAGGTCAGTCTCCTCGCGGTTCCCCCTGGAAACCATCTTGATTGGTTTATTGTTGAATTCGTCACGATGGGCTAACTGACCTGCTTCATCCTCACTTATCATCCCTCACTGGTGCCCCGCCTGTGTATACCGATAGAGCGAGCGGGGTCACCATTCCATTATCATCCATTAAAAAAGAACCTCATCTTGAAGATTTTATCTATCTACTAACATTTAGTGTCCTGCAATTTTTTTTTAATGTATGGTAATGAAATGGTAACGCCGCCCGCGCTATCGGTATACACCGGCGAGGCACCAGTGAGGGATGATAGGTGAGGATGAAGAAGCAAGTCAGTTAGCATCATCGTGACGAATTCAACGATAAATCAGTCACGATGGTTTCCAGAGGGAACCGCGTGGTAGTCGACCTGACAAGGTATATTGACAGCAATGGGGACTAACCTCCCCATTTCTAACAATCCCTCCCCCCCAGTGTCCTGCAATTTGATATAGATACCTACGTGTTATATTAAGGAAAGTGGCAGATTTAAAAAGTAATCGTCCGTGTAGCCTAACTTCAGGCTGCAGCTGAAAATCAGTGCTTTGCTTTTAAGCAAAACTATCACTGAGCTGTAGCCTATTTGGATCACTGCGACACACTTGGTGAAAACATATTTTCATATTTTATCTTTTGTTTTATATTTAAAAAATTGTAAATAATTTGATTGTATAAACTCATTTGTTAATTTACGTGTGTCATGAATGGCTTAAAACTTACTTACCAGAGGGAGACTTTGTACAAAAGTCGATTGCTTGGGTACCTCTGTGCCATTCGTGTTTCAACCGTGAAGCAGTTGTGTTTGCATGGCTGTGTTTCGGTTTGAAGGGTGGGATATGGCGGGAATTTACTGGGTACAGAGGAATAACACCTGAGTCCTCAGGAATGGCAACGCACGGAGGGTATCATGGGCGAAACAGTATACTCTGTTATGTCCATGTTACTGCTCATGTATATAGGCAACGGTTACCGCTTTCCATCAAGTGGGCCGTCAGCTTGTTTGCCATTTTTAAGTTGTATAAAAAAACCGCAGTTAGGCTTTGGTGCTGTTTTAAGAGGGACGCTGCTGCCCATCCCCTGCCCTTCCTTAGTCGCGTCTTACGACACCCACGGGAAGGGAAGACCTATTCTATGCCGGGACCACACGGCTATTAGATATTATCAGATACAAATATTATCAGATTAAAATGATTTATTAAACTGTAACTATTATACAATAACTATCCATAGGAGGGGGGAAGGGATTGTTAGTCATGCGGACTACCATTCCCATTGCTAACAATATACCCAACCAGGTCGACTTCCTCGCGGTTCCCCCTGGAAACTATCAATGGTTAATTCCTGATGAATTCATCATGATGGGCTAACTGGCCTGCCTTTTCATTCTCACCTGTCATCGCTCACTGGTGCCCCTCTAGCGTATATCGTTGGCGCGTGCAGGGTTACCAATCCATTATTATCCATTAAAAAAAAGCCTATCCATAATTGGAGATTTTTGTTGGTTTAACTACCTACTCTATAAATGAATTTTAGTAAAATAAAAAATAAATTGTTAATTAATTTATATATTATATGTTGATCTTACATTATACCTATCGGTTCGGAAATACTGCTGCTGGAACTTGATTCTAAAGAGTGGTTGTGCGTGGGAGAAAGTGCCTTGAAAAACGCACGGTGGAAGACCGCTATCCGTCCAGATGATTGGGATGTACTAACTAAAGTACTTTTAATATCAAAGTAAGATAGTGTGTCAATAGAGGAAGGCAACTAATAAACTAGCGGCAAAACTAATCAATCGTTATACCTAGGCAAGCAAGAGACTACAGCATGGAGTTCTTCAAAAGGGGGGTAAAGAGGTTTCTTCAGGGTCGGCAACGCGCGCGTAAAACCTCTGGTATTGCAAGCGTTCATAGGCTACGGTAACCGCTTACCATCAGGTGGGCCGTATGCTTGTTTGCCACGTCAGTGGTATAAAAAAAACATAGTCAAGCAAGTAATTACCTAACATTCAATTGCAGCAAGAAAATGAAGAAATAACACAACGTTTGTATAAAACTTGCGGACCCAACAGACCCTATCATAGGGGGGAAAGGGATTGTTAGTAATGGAGATTAAAAATCCCATTGCTAGCAATATACCCAACCAGGTCGCCCTCCTCGCGGTTCTCCCTGGAAACTATCATGGTTAATTCTTGATGGATTCATCATGATGGGCTAACTGGTCTGTTTTCATTCTCATCTATCACCCTTCACTGGTGCTCCGCCAGCGTATCCCATTAGCGCAGGCGGGGTTACCATTCCATTATCACCCATAAAAAAAAACAGACCCTATTAATTAATTGTGAATCTAAATACAGGGACGTCCTCAAACAATCTTTAAAGATTCACTAAAATCAATCCAGCGGTTTTGGAGGACTTCATTGAAATACATTTAAAATTCGGTACCAACTCCCAGCAGCGGTATTTTCGAACAAATAATAGATTGATTCCTTCAAGTGATGAGTCATATTCATTCCTAAAAAACCGGTAACACACCTGAAATTTATTGCAGTATTGCGGGTGCCTATAGGCGACGGTAATCACTTACCATCAGCTGGGCAACATGCTCGATTGCCGCCTGTGTTTTTTTTTTGATGGGTGAAAATGGAATGGTAACCCCACCTGCGCTAACAGAATACGCTGGCTGAGCACCAGTGAAGGGTGATAGATGAGAATGAAAACAGGCCAGTTAGCCCATCATGATGAATTCATCATGAATTAACTATGATAGTTTCCAGGGAGAACCGCGTGGAGGTCGACCTGGTTGGGTATATTGCTAGCAATGGGATTCTCAGTCTCCATTACTTACAATCCCATCCCCCCTGCCGCCTGTGTTATAAAAAAAAATGTATACATACAGAAGAAGTATACATGCATACATACATACATACATATCTGTCACGCGTGTCTCCCATTAGGGTAGGCAGAAGCAATGAAACGCCAAATGCTTCGATTCAAACAAACCTCTTTCGCTTCTTCCACATTCATCAATCATTTCATACACGCTCGCCGGTTACGGGTATTGTAAAAATAAGTACACCTGTAAAAAGTATAAATAAAGTTTAAATATAGACATTTTTCTAATTTTCAATGGTATTTTTGTTTGTAAGTTTTATTTCATTCCAAAAAATATTGTTATTCGCTTTGCCTTGGCCTATATTCACTTTGCCCGGGGCGTCAGGCAAAGTAGATAGTAAGTCGCTATTGTAAACTTAGCTTATAACTAATAATGTAATTTTAATGCCAAATGTTATATTATAATTTAAGTTCGTTTAATAAAGACTGATTATTTATAATTGTTTTAATTTTTCCAGTTAGAACTAAACGAAAATAGTCAAAAACACCTTAAGGTATTCACTTTTCCCGGGTTTCCCCTATACCTATTTGTGTAACTGTAACCATATTTACCTGGGGGGAAAGGGATTGTTAGTAATAGAGACTGAGAATCCCATTGCTAGCAATATACCCAACCAGGTCGAACTCCTCGAGGTTCTCCCAGGAAACTATCATGGTTAATTCCTGATGAATTCATCATGATGGGCTAACTGGCCTGTTTTCATTCTCATCTATCACCCTTCACTGGTGCTCCGCCAGCGAATCCCGTTAGCGCAGGCGGGATTACCATACAATTTTCACCCATTGAACTATATTTACCTATATGCAATTAAATCATTGCTTGATTGATAAAGATTTTGTACAAAATCATCGACATAATTTATGTAATAAGATTGCCCTAGCGATAAGACCGCCTTCTGTACCTTTATGTATATATTTGAATCTGTACTTTATGCAACTGTATTTCACTTTAATTATCTATTTGTTATTATATATTTTAATGTTTTTAGTGCAATAAAGAGTTAAATAAATAATCTTCCTTTGCCATTAATTGTAATAAACGTATTTTAAATAGAATGTTAGTTTTATTTCATTTATCGACACGTAGTGAAGATTTACACGAACCCTATCTACCTACTAGAAGAATTATTTATACAAAAGTCGTCAACTTGGCTATGTTTTGATTTGTAGAATGAGATATTTTAGCAAAGTTACAGCGTAGAAGTGTATCACCATAGTCTCCAGGAATGGCAACGCATTAATGGACGTTACAGTAGGTATATTTTGTAGTGACCATGGTACTGCTGCTGTCTATAGGCGATGGTTGCCACTTTCCATCAGGTAGTCTATCAGTTCACTAATCTATATTGCAACCGAATAAGTTCATAAATGTAATCAGTAATGTAATGTAGGTACATCTATAAAAATGTTATAACGTTTACTTCTAACTTACTGTTAAATGATGTTTACAATGTAAGGTTGGCAAACTGCAAACTGTTATTGTAACTTATAACAAATAAATAAATAAATATATTCTAATAATAATTTTTAAAAGCTTCCAATTCTCATGTCTATAGGCGACGGTTACCACTTTCCATCAGGTGAGCCGTCAGCTTGTTTGCCATTCTAAGTTGTATAAAAAAACTGCTTTTTTATGACTACAGAGGAATAAATGTAAAATAGTTCTAACCCAATTCCAAATTTAGTTTATATTCGTCATAAGCATAATAATATTGCTGTAATATCAAATGCTTAGATCAAAGTAAGCTTTAGTTAGAGAATGGCGCATTATACGCACAGAACCAGCGGCATTTGAAGTAAAAAAGAAGAATCTAATCTAATGATACCTCATTATTTCGTCTCTATAATTAGTCAATTGTGTAGTTTAGTCACTATGAGCGGGTAAAGAAACTCGTGTACCTTAGATAAACATTAATAATACAAAAGATAAAAATAAATAAACAATAAAAATAATATACACTTCTTTTTTGAATAATTTTGTTATGGGACACAAAATCTCTACCTGTACTGCCATCTAGTATCGATTAGTTACATCACATCGCTTTTCTGTTTGTATTTACCGCCATCTATTAAGAAGTTGATAAATTAACAGATATCACAGATTAAATATAGTACGTTATCTTCTCATTAGTTTAACATGAATACAATGTTATTATTGTTTATAATATTGAATGAAAACTTTTAAGAAAACTGTAAAGTTAAAAGTAAAAATAATGCTAAATTATCTCTTAAAAAGTTTCGTCTATTTTTTCTTTCCTATAAGTTTTTAACACGATAAAATTATATCTTCAAATCTATATGTAAAATAATTACGTTAAAATAAAATCTAAATTAATTTAGTATTTTATTTTAAAGATTAATTGCTGGATTTTAATGATAATTTGTTTCATAATGCTGTTGATCCAGTGACGCAGACCACTTGAACTTAAATCATTACAATATTAAATTTATTAAAATAATACTATTACACAAAATAAATGGTGTAAATCTTTGAAAATAATTATGTATTTTAAATATTTATTTTTTTGTAATATTTGCGAAATTTTCTTAAAATTTTATTCACTGGTCACACTTCGTGGGAGCTGGTCACATTCTCGCTGTCTCCGTTTCAGCAAGTATGTAAATGTCATTTTTATATTTTATTTTATATAATTTATCGTTGATCAAATATAGAATTCAAGTTTTTAAGTCCATATTCGTGTTTTGTATTAATTACGCGTGGTGTAACGCCGAAATGTGTGTGTTGGAGTGCCCTAACCTCGGCGCGGCTCGCATTCTGTGCATCACGTAACGTCGGGCATGGTGAGGAGCGCGATGGTGCTGAGTACCGAGTGGGCGCAGGTTGAAGTTGTAGAGCTCACTAATGACGGGAACGGACTCGGCTTCAACCTAGTAGGCGGCCGGAGTACTGGCGTCGTCATTAAGTACGTATTGCCTGGAGGAACGGCGGACAAAGACGGGCGGCTGCAGAGTGGCGACCACGTACTCCAGATCGGATCGGTGAACCTGCGAGGATTCACCTCCGAGCAGGTCGCAGCGGTGTTGCGGCAGGCCGGCCCCGCTGTCAGGCTGCTAGTGGCACGCCCTGCGGACCCGGCTGCTGCACTACGCGCCCCGATACCTGGCACAGCCCTCGTACCCACCAAGATTCTCGCCGATCCTGAACTCCTCGACAGACATCTGATCGAAAGTGGATATGGTGCTGTATACGATATATCTCAGTGTTACACCGAGTACATCAATGGGCAAAATGGTGACGCCGAAAACATTGTAGCAGCAGCTGTGAGTGTTGTTGGTGAGAATCCTCAGCAAATACCCGAGTATCCGCTTGTTGCACAGGCAGTGTCCCCGACCATCACGATCACTGTTCCAGTGGAGTTGCCACAATTGCCCGAGGTTGAAATTGTTCATGTGGATTTGAATAAAAATGTTTATGGCCTTGGTATAACAGTTGCGGGTTATGTCTGTGAGAAGGAGGAACTGTCTGGGATATTTGTTAAGAGTATTATAGAAGGTAGCAGTGCTGAACAAAGTGGTAAAATTAGAATAAATGACAGGATAATAGAAGTGGATGGTGTATCGTTGGCTGAGAAGAGCAACCCTCAGGCGGTGGAGATATTAAGAAATACAGGCATATCAGTTCATTTAGTATTAGAGAGATACCTGAGGGGACCTAAATATGAACATCTTCAATTAGCTATATTTAATGAAGAGAAACCCTCATCACCGACATCATCGACCACAACCCTTTCTTGGTTCCCAGTGCCTTCCCAAGTTGAGAACAGTGTTACTGAAATTGAGCCTGAAGCTGAATCCAACACTACAATAGACTCTAGTGTACTAGAAGTAGGAGAAGCTGAAGTGAATGAACCCACTCAAGAGGAGTTGGACAGGAGATTTGATGAAATATTAGCAGTTACAGAAGAAGAAGTGACAAAGAAGTGGGAGTCTGAAATTGGAACGGAGAAGCAGATTATTATTGCTGAAGTGCATAAACTTGAAGGGCTTGGCATTAGTTTAGAGGGTACAGTTGATGTAGAAGGAGGTCAAGAGGTCAGACCGCATCATTACATTAGATCTGTGCTTCCAGATGGTCCTGTTGGACAACAAGGAACACTTATAGCTGGTGATGAGTTGTTAGAAGCCAATGAGTACCGGCTGCATGGACTTACTCATACAGAAGTGGTTAATATTCTGAAGCATCTTCCAAACCGTGTGCGATTAGTTTGTGCTAGGAGCACTGAAAGTGGTCCTCGTCCGCTGATTAACCTAGCACCAGATAGGGAAGGATTTGAAGCTAGAAAGATCATATCGGGTAGCTTGAACAACTTGACAACACTTGTCAAAGCTCAGTCTGACACTTCAATTAATACTTCTAGTACAGCTACATTGACAAACCACTCGGGTCACTCTAGGAAGTCTCGTTCCCTTGAATGTGTGTCAGGGCTAGCCATGTGGCAGAGTAGAGAAGATATTGTACAGCTTGTCAAAGCTGATCAGGGTCTTGGTTTCTCCATATTGGACTACCAGGACCCTATAGATCCTCAAGGCACAGTGATTGTCGTACGGAGCTTAGTACCTGGAGGAGTAGCTGAGAAAAATGGTGAAATCTCCCCAGGAGACAGAGTGATGTCTGTTAATGGAGTCAGTATTAAAAATGCCACATTAGACCAAGCCGTGCAGGCGCTTAAAGGCGCACCAAGAGGGGTAGTGAGGGTGGGGATAGCTAGGCCACTGCCACCGCACGACTCTAAGTCAAAAAGTACCACCACATTGAACACTAAGCCAAGTTAATCTTAACTCATTGTGATTACGAAACTGTACTAGTCAACCTTAAAGTCATATCTCTTTACGCTTACCTGAGCTTATGGTGCAAGCACATGAGGGTTCCAAATACTCTATCACATGCAATGTGTCTCACCCATGACATTTACTTGAATGCAATACAAACATTTTGAAATTTTAAATATATTTCAAAACGTATGTAAACTACATTTTGAAAGGATGTTTGCAGTCTTAAACCAGTAAATGGCTTGCATTTTAGTAAATGTCAAATTAAGCTCACAAATTACATAATATTTCAGGACAGAGCTCAAATTCTATGATACAATAATAATTTACGCTTTACTAGGTAGACTATATGATATACTTGTATATGTAAGATTCACAAGTCGTTTTATAATGCACATGTTTAAAAAAAAATACGTGTCATGTTTTTGGTTACTTCCATCCCTTTTTAAAATACAATCCCTGTACTCTTTAAGACTCTATAGGTCATAAATTGAAAATACGTTTCATGACAAAAGATGCACACTTTTTAATTATTGTAATGATAAACTATTAAATTAATATTCATATTAATTAAAATAGTTATTGAGGTGTCACAAAATTTGTAGATTTTAACCTAAGGGAGCAATTACGAAAGTAACTTTTATGTAAATAATGAGAAAGTCGATTTTCAAACGTCATCGATTTATTGGTGGTACCAACATCAGGATTTGCTTGTGAATTGATTTCTTGCCAAGTTGACTATTGTTATATGTATAATATGCAAATTATATTGACTGTTTATTCTTTTATGAATTTTTTTACGCTGTTGATCTAAGGATAGGAGGAGATTTTCCAAATTGTAGTTATAATAATTATAAAACATGTTTTATTTTGAAACGATGGATTCTCTTGTTTCGTAAACATTATAAGGGCTTGTTTTGTAATGAATAAGTACCGGTTAAAATTCAAACTTAACTCTTGGTTAACATGTGTTTTACAATAATCCAATAAAACTATAAGCTATTTGAAATGTCAAAAATAAAGAAATGATATATTCAAAATTGTTCATTAAAGAATTGAACATTGATCATATGTTATGAAACGAGCCCTAAATCTATCCTAGGTCAAGAGAATTGTTTATTTTTAAATTCTATATGTTAAGGAAGTGCACTAGTGTTTAGTGAGCACATGTGATATGGGTGTTATTGTATAGCGTATTTATAATGGCTGTTCGTATCGTCTTGAATCTCTTTGAAACTCTCTTTTTTTTTATTATTTTACTTTTGTAACTGAGTAATAATGATCTAAGTTCATATCAAGTTGCTTCCACACAGAAATTGTACAATTTATTATAAATCAACTAGATGTATTAAGATGATGAAATAACCTATGTGGTCAGTGATGATTTCTCTATCAATTCAATTCAAATCAATTTATTTAGTGCATTCTACAATATTATTATGAAAGATGTTAGTACCTGATATAGTACATTGTAGACCGTGTCGGGCGCAGCAATTAGAAGCGAGCAGGGCGTCGATTTCTTAAATTTTCATAAAGATTTTAATAATTTTATTTCAAATTTTATTCAAATCCATTCAGGTGTTTGAAGCATGAGATGTAAGAGTGAAAATAAAATATTTTATTAATCATCGACATATCAGCCTTTAACTGTCCACTGCTGAACATAAGCCTCCCCATATGGGGGTGTAGCCAGTAGTTGCCACGCTTGGCCAGGCGGATTGGCAACCGCAGTTTTAGAATTGTTTTTAGAGGGACCCTGCTGCCCATCGCTAGCCCTCCTTTAGATAGATAGATAGATAATTTATTTGCATTACTTACAGCACACAAATTACAACATACATATACAAAAAAAAAGTGAGGTAACATAAATGATAAAAAAATACATAAAGCTAAATACAATTTTTCTTTTGTGCGTGTGCCATAGCAATACAAAATGGCCACAACTCAGTTTATTGCTTCGCCCTCGAAAGAGCAAAGCACTGATATTCTGTTGCGGCCAATGGGAATAGGGTAAGGTTTAGTCGATTCTTACGACACCCGCGGGAAAGAAAGGAGTGGCCTAATCTATGCCGGGAGCGCACACTATTATTTTATTATTCTATTAATAAAGTGACAGTTTATATGTTTATTATTTAATCATGTTTAAACGACTAAATGGATTTCAGTGATATTTAGTATACAGATAGACCACATAGTAAATTGACACATAGAATTACTTTTACCTTAATCCATATCTGCGGGATACTGTTGGTTTTGTCCAAATATAGTCTGTACCAATTGGGGGCAAATGTGAATAGGCTACTCGTGGGCCCGGGAGCCCCATCTTAGACCACATCATTGCTTACCATCAGGAGAGATCGTGATCAAAAATACTTCTATAATATGGTTTTTGTCACTGTTGTGGAAGCAAGATGAATTGAACTAGGTTTTATTTAAACAGTTGTGTTAGCAATTTGCAATGAATTCCACAATGTTTATTCCTATATTTATAGGCATTTTATTGTATTAATTGCAGTTTTAATCCGTTCTCGCTGATGTTTCTTTGGAAAATTTTTTTTTTTTTATATACTACTTAGAAAAGCAAACAAGCTGACGGCCCACCTGATGGAAAGTGGTAACCGTCGCCTATAGACATAAGCAGTACCATGGACATAACAGAGTATACTGTTTCGCCCATGATACCCCCCCATGCGTTGCCATTCATGAGGACTCGGGTGTTATTCCTCTGTACCCTGTAAATTCACGGCATATCCCACCCTTCAAACCGAAACACAGCCATGCAAACACAACTGCTTCACGGTTGGAACACGAATCATGTCTATAGGCGACGGTTACCACTTTCCATCAGGTGGGCCGTCAGCTTGTTTGCCATTCTAAGTTGCATAAGAAAAAAGTACACAGATAAGATTGTAAACATTTTAAGATTTTTACCTATCATTCGGAAATCTTTAAGTATTGATTGAACAAACCTTTGATGATATCTAAAAATTGCATTACTTAGGTGTTATATACTATATATCAGTCATTATTGTCCACTGCTGGACATAGACCTCCCCCTATTAAGGGATATTGCCAATAGTTGCCACGCTTAGCAAGCGGGTTAGCAACCGCAGTTATGCCTTGGTGATATTTTAAGACGCTGCTGCCCATCCCTCAACCATTAAGTTACCTTAGACGCACTTACGAAACCCACGGAAAAGATACGAGTAGCCTATTTCTATTCTATGCTGGGACCACACGCCAACTTAGATGTTACATTTTCTTTAAAATAAAACTGCAATGAATGCAATAAAATCAATATTGATCACAATTCTGACCGTTTGTTTATATAACACATTGCCATATCATCCCACCATCCAAACGAACACATACGTAAAGTGGTAACAAAATTTACAAGTATTTTATCTGCATTTATTTACTTCCGTTGAATAGTGATCTCTAGAATTAATATTTACATAAGTACCTACACAAAGTTTAATTGTATGGATTTATATAAATGAAGAGACTGTATGAGAATTATTCATTAACGTTGCCTTCTTATGTGCATTTAATACGATCCTTTATCTACGACTTTGATCACGTGATCGAGATACGCTCACTGAACGGAGTAAAATGGCGCCTATATCCTTCTCTATGCCGTATAGTACGTGTATACCAAATTTTAAAGTGATTTATTTAGTCGTAAAGCCACTAAGAGGTAATAAACTCACATTCACATTTATGAGTAAAAATATCTTGTAGATATACTCATATTGTTATAAAAAAATATGTACTCTATTCTATGCCATTGATCCATTCTTTGACCGAGTTCAAGTAAAAGAGGTTCTCAATTTATTTTTTTTTTTTTATAAATAACGCCATATGTTAGCCAATTGTTTGATTTATGGCACAAAAAGATTACATTAATATATATAATATTGATCAAAGATGTACAACAGGCGAGCTTAACTGTGTAAAAGTTCTCCTCCAACAAACCCTGATTGGAAAGGAGCATTAATTATTAAAACGGATATCCAATTTTTATGATTTTTTTTTCTTTGTTCAATCCCATCTTGGTCCTATATTGAATTTTGTTAGTGTTAAATTAATTATTTTTATACTTTTCAAATTTTACTCTCCTTTTTTATACAGTTCGTTACCATATTTTTATTGAAAATTACCAAAAACTTTTATTACTTATACTAAATATAGTGTCCTAATATCTTCTGTTATATAAATTCATACAAATAATTTTAATAACGATTCTGTCAATTTTAAACTAGTGTATTTAAATTAAGAGCTGTTATTAACAAACATTAGATAACAAATGCTTCGCGCAAAGCAATTCTAACCCTTATTTTGTAATGCCTACCTTACGTTAATTTGTCAATTTTGGAATTTGCGTAATTAATGCCCTAGACAAAGAGCAAACGAATCTACCGATATAATCATTTCGTTCAGCACTCGCATGTCTAGGGGGTCAGCCCCCTAGAGATGTAGCAAGCGAATTTACAGATAGAATCGTTTCAGTTACCGTTCTCATGTCTAGGGGGCCAGCCCCTTTGAAGAAGTGATAAATGAATCTACCGATAGAATTGTTTCGGTCAGCGCTTGCATGTCTAGGGGGTCAGCCCCCTTAGACAAGTGGCAAACGAATCTATCGGTAGAATTGTTATCGCTATCGTGTCCGTAAAATAGTATGACATAATTTTTTCTCATGTCATTAGAGCGTTAGATTCGTTTGCCATTTGTCTGGAAGGGGAAGAGGAGGGAGCGAGGTATTATTATCTTTAGAACAATCAATCTTCGAACGCGGAGATCGGTATCTTTGTACAAGATTTTGTTTATTTGTTGTTATTGATATTGTTTTTTAACTGTGCTTGCATGACTGTTTCGATTTGAAATTACAAAGTACGAAGACAACACCGTGGTCCTCAGGAATGACAACGTACGAGACTATGGGCATCACAGTGTATTCTGTGGTGCCAGTGGTGCTGTCATATCTATAGGCGACCATCACCAATTTATACCAGGTGGCCTGTCTGCTTGCCATTCTGAGTACCATAAGGCTGTTCAGATCCGATATGCCGCGCTGAACTTCGTGTACTCCATACACGAGAAAGTTTTTTTTTTTTTATTCTCTACGCCATTATTTCTTACGGTATTCGTACCTCAGCTGTCCCAGCCGGCACTTAGTGTACCTTATTGCCTTTTACCATAATACCATTGGGTACAAAACGTTTTAGATATTATTAAGTAGGAGTGGGTAATATATCGCAATATCTATATATATTTTAGTTATGATATCTGTATACTGGTACATTAACGAATATATTAAAAGTCAGTTATCCAAAAAAAGTAATATTGGTTAACAGACTTTTAACATATTCGAAAATAGATATCCGACCGATATGGGCGATATCGTAATGGGTTATGATCATTTTTTCCGCCATCGACGTCTACAGGAATCCAATATATCTATATCGGATCGGTATCTGTATTGCCCATACCTATTATTAAGTAATGTGGAAAGTTTAAGTAAACACGCTTGGTACTTGGTAGACGAACTAGAAATAATAACACGTAAATGAATAAAAAAAAATATCTAGTATTTATTGTCACAAACAAGAATTATTTTACTTGTATTTTTATTACTCAATATGTTGACGTACATTTTTATATTGCATTACATTTTACGCAGAAATTGGGAGTTGTGCAGAAAATGGCTACGTACATTACCTTAATTAAAATATAAATAAAAATAAAAGATGGCCGTTTTATACGTAACTCCTCAATATTTATAGAACAAAGGAAAGAATGCGTTCCTTCAGTGTAAAAAACGTGTCAGGTTGTATATTTTAAATGATGAGAATTGATATTTTTGTATTTATAACCCCGCTACATTGAAATCTAGACCAATGTTTCTAAAAGTTGTGATAGTTACGGACTCCTTTCAAAATGTCGGTCCCCTTCTCAGTCTACTGAGTTGTCAACAAAAAAAAAATACAATCTAATGTTTTTATATTTATATGTAGATTCTTTATTTGCTTTAAACATGGTTACATTAGATGTTCAGTTGTGTATACTTCGAGATACATGTTTCAGCGAAATACTGGCATGCAAAATTTATAAAAACACTATAACCTAGTCATTTTGTGCATAATATAGGTATGTAAAAAATAAATAATTTATTTGGCATATTGATCATTGAGCCTCTTTTTGACGAAACTACTTAAAAATATAAAAATAAAAGAAAAAATACGTATGTAATCAATTAACTAACATAAAAGTCGTTTTGTTTTTAAATTTGCATACAGTTATTTTGATACATTAAAACAATAGTCTATCTACTTTTTACTAAATAAATATCTCAAGTATAAAAAAGGCTTATTTGTTCATTTATAAAAGTCTACAATCATTATTTATTTGCTATATTCTCAAATTAATGACACTGATATTTTTGTTATTAACTGCGTTTCTGTACTTGCAAACATCTGAGGGCCTACCATGAAATGTTTTCCGAAATTTCGGAGCCAAACGAAACACAAATTTGATGTTAAAATTACATAATACATGCCGTTTGGAAATATTAAAAATGTTAAAATATTATTATTTTTGACTTTTATGATAGGATGTATGACAAAAGAAATGTTAAACTCCATTTATTGGTCCGATTTTGGTATAAACAAAAACACGAAATGGAGTCCGAAATTTCGGAATTTTGTTTCATGGTGGACCCGCTGACCCCTGCCCCTGAGACGTGACCCCCACGAGACGCTCAGAGCCCACTTTGAGAAACTCTGGTCTAGACAAATTTGTCTTTATACAATGTTCACCAATTCTTCCGTTCAGGCAGACTGAAATAGTATTAATGTTTTACATAATATTGTTATGATGTTAACCAGAAATATGTGATAAGTATTTGAGCAATTGATTCGCAGCGGAGTGTATTTAAATCTCATGTTCCTATTTATTATAATAAAATAGATTTTCGCGTGAAACGTAACGTGAAATTTCGGATGCATTCACGAAACGATTTTTTTTTTGTATTTTTATTTATAGATACATAGATACTCTTTATTGTTTCCTCCAAAAGATTACAATAGTAAACTTATTATAAATATAAATAATTACAAGAAATAATTTATAAAACTGTATAATTGTAGAGCGTGTACATCGCGTTCGTAAATGTAACGCGTCTTTCTTTTTTTTTTTTAGTTGATAATTGTAGTTTCGTGAATGTAAGTCTTCGACTCAAATTTTATTCTATACAATATGTTAATTAATGAAATCTAATCCTTAAAACCTAGTGTTAGTATTTATTAATAGGTTCTCAGAAAGATCCGGGGCCATATTGCCATATGTGTACATACCTATTATTATGTATGTGTTGGTACACATATAAGTTGTTCTTTTTTTAAAAATGTTTAATTTTTAATAATATAAGTTTTTTTTTTTTGTAATGAAGTAAATTTCTGACACCTAATCAAATTACTCTTCTCCATCCAAAGATTTCGTGGAAGAGATCGCTCTTAGCGATAAGGCCACCCATTGTTTTCTCATTGTGATTATTTCTTGTAATTATTTATATTTATAATAAGTTTACTATTGTCATCTTATGGAGGAAACAATAAAGAGTATCTATCTATCTAATGAATTCTAACAATAGTTTTGAAAAATGGATTTCGAAGATTAAAATACTATATATATTTATATATAGATTATAATTTGTTATGTATGTATATAACCAGCTATTACATATTTCTGGTAATACTCGTATTTCAATTGTTTATCGCATAATAATTGTGTTTAGTTGGTTGCACTGTAACATACGTATTTAACGACACCACAAACTAGCCTTATAATAAGAGAAATAAATTAATAAGAAATTTAATACATTGTTTTAATTCCCCTAGAGATTGCGCCAACTTTATTACGCCCTTCCCGAAAACCCTCATTCTTTGAAAAGAGCGTAATAGGATTTCTTAACCCTCTTTTGCATGATTTTTTTTATTGGTGAAAAATGAGCTCCGAGGCGGAAACTCGAGCTCCGAGTCGAAGCTACTGAGTCTTCAAAGCTCGAGCTCTGAGGGCTCGCAAGTCTTAAAGGCTCGAGTCTTAAAGGCTCAAAAGTCTTAAATAAAGGGTTCGAGTCGAAGCTCGAGCTTTATTTATATACCTGGTAATATTAAAATGAAATATTTTTATTTAATTGTGGTAAGTACGTATAAAATGAAATAAAAGGATAGAAAGTAAGAAAATTTTATTATATAATGAATGATAATTCGATTTTTAACCATGCATCTACCAATGCTTCTACCTTCTCCCAAGAAAGAATTCTGGCTTTCTTCGGAAAGAATGCTGGCCATATAGAATAAACTTTATCTAAAGGTCATTTATGTTCACTTGTTGATTTTTATGTTAAAACATCGAAAAGGCATCATCTGGGTCCTTATTAAAATAAGGACCCAGATGATGCCTTTTCGTTTTGTTCACTCTGTATAAAATCAACATCGCCATGACGTGATTAATGCCTTTGCAAAATGGAGTGCGATGTTTTAATAGAAAATATATGACGGCATACCTTGCACAACAATTTGTATTTCTATTTGTGTTTCTTAAAATGACACCATTTCCAACAAATACGCGGCTTTTTCGACACCATAGAAGATGCTGAAGCATCATTTTCTGTATGCGAAGTGTCAGTAGTATCAAACTCAATGTCTTCCGATATTACATTATCTTCCTCGATCATTTTGTAAATCTAACAAAGTTTAACCAGTAAAAACTACAATAAAATGTATTTTTATTTAAACCAGGCAAACTGCACTACATGAATGACGTATACAAGTAAATATTACAATAATATTAATAGTAATGTGGGTAGTTCTAAAAACCAGCGATAACACTGAGTCGATGATTCAATTAGTCGAAAACTCGGGAAACTCGAGCCTTTTAACAACTCTAGTCATACATATGAGGTCATATCTATGAAGTCATATCCATGGAGTCATATCTATGTAGTCATATCTATGTAGTCATACATATGAGGTGATATCTATGAAGTCATACATATGAGGTCATATCTTTGGAGACATATCTATGTAGTCATATCTATGAAGTCATATCTATGAAGTCATATATGGTATATGTAGTCATATCTATGGAGTCATATCTATGTAGTCATATATATGTAGTCATGTCTATGGAGTCATATCTATGGAGTCATATGTATGTAGTCATATCTGTGGAGTCATATCTATGAAGTCATATATATGTAGTCATATCTATGAAGTCATATATATGTAGTCATACATATGAGATCATATCTATGAAGTCATATATATGTAGTCATATATGTGTAGTCATATCTATGAAGTCATAGATATGACTACATGACATGACTTCATAGATATGACTACATATATATGACTTCATAGATATGACTACATGACATGACTTCATAGATATGACTACATATATATGACTTCATAGATATGACTACATATATATGACTTCATAGATATGACTTCATAGATATGACTACATATATGACTTCATAGATATGATCTCATATGTATGATTTCATAGATATGATCTCATATGTGTGACTTCATAGATATGATCTCATATGTGTGACTTCATAGATATGACTACATATATATGACTCCATAGATATGACTACATATATATTCATATCTATGGAGTCATAACTATGAAATCATATCAATGAAGTCACACATATGAGATCATATCTAGTGAGTCATATATATGAAGTCCTACATATGAAGTCATATATATGAAGTCATACATATGAGGTCATATCTATGAAGTCATATCTATGAAGTCATATCTATGAAATCATATATGTAGTCATATCTATGAAGACATATCTATGAACTTATATCTATGAAGTCACACATGAGGTCATATCTATGAAGTCGTATCTATGAAGTCATATCTATGGAGTCATATATATGTAGTCATATCTATGAAGTCATATATATGTAGTTATATCCATGCAGTCATATATATGTAGTCATATCTATGGAGTCATATATGTAGTCATATCTATGAACTCATACATATGAAGTCATACATATGTAGTCATATCTATGAAGTCATATCTATGAAGTCATATATATGTAGTCATATCTATGAACTCATACATATGAAGTCGTACATATGAGATCATATCTATGAAGTCATATCTATGAAGTTCTACATATGAGGTCATATCTATGAAGTCGTATAAATGTAGTTATATCTATGGAGTCATATCTGTGGAGTCATATCTATAAAATCATACATATGATTATAGTCATATATATGTAGTCATATCTATGATATGACCTCATATGTAGGACTTCATAGATATGGGTTCATAGATATGAGTTCATAGATATGACTTCATACATATGACTCCATAGATATGACTCTATAGATATGACTTATCTATGAAGTACATATGATGATACATATGAAGTCATACATATGAGGTCATACATATGAGGTCAAACATATGAGGTCATACATATGAGGTCATATCTATATAGTCATATCTAAGGAGTCGTAACTATGTAGTCATATCTATGTAGTACAAATACGCGGCTTTTTCGACACCATAGACGATGCTGAAGCATCATTTTCTGTAAGCGAAGTATCAGTAGTATCAAACTCAATGTCTTCCGATGTTACATTATCGTCCTCGATCATTTTGTAAATCTAACAAACTTTAACCAGTAAAAACTACAATAAAATGTATTTTTATTTAAACCAGGCAAACTGCACTACATATACACAGATATGCAAATATACATATACATACAGACACACATGCATATATACTAATGTGTACTCATAGCATTAACATTCGACGATATTTCATGCCAGAACACCGCCTGAAATTATATAAAGCCAAAGCAGGCCGCATATGAAATACTGTTCTCACCTGTGGGCAGGAGCGCCACAGTACCAACTCCTTCCGTTAGACAGCATTCAAAGTCGGGCGGCTCCAATTATCGATAGTCAACGCCTTACTGTCCGACTTGACCCACTGAAACTGCGCAGAGATGTTGCATCTCTGTGCATCTTCTACCGAATTTATCATGGGGAGTGTTCTGAGGAATTGTTCGGATTGATACCTGCTGCTGATTTTCACCACCGTACAACCCGCCACAAACTAAAGTTTCATCCCAATCATCTGGATGAGTGGCGGTCTTCCACCGTGCGTTTTTCAAGGCACTTTCATCCACGCACAACCATTCTTTGGAATCAACTTCCAGCAGCAGTATTTCCGAACCGATACGACAACATAACCTTCAAGAAAAGAGTATATTCCTTTTTAAAAGGCCGGCAGCACACCTGCAATGCCGCTGGTGTTGTGGGTGATCATGGGCGGCGGTAGTCACTTACCATCAGGTGAGCCGCATGCTCGTTTGCCCCCTGTGTTGTAAAAAAAAAAAATCACTTTTTCCACAACATTCACCATACAAATTAAATCTAATACTGATCTAAAAAAAAATTTTTTACTTTTGTGTGAACTTGATCTTTTATATAATTTTTGGGCATTCAATCTTATGATGGAAATGTCCACCATTATGCAAAGAAGGGTTGAAGGTTGGCAACGTGCTCTTGACATCCCTGGTGTTCTTCAATGGATGATAATGAAATGGTATCCCCGCCTGCGCTTTCGATATACGCTAGTGTCCCACCAGTGAGTGGTGATAGGTGACGATGAAAGCAGGTCAGTTGGCCCATCGTGACGAATTCCATTAGAATTAACCAGGATAGTTTCCAGGGGAAACCGTGTGAAGGTCGACCTGATAGGAGGTATTACTAGTAATGGGGAAATCAGACCCCATTACTAACAATCCCTTCCCCCCCCCCATAACTGGTGTTACCGGCGCTCATAGGCTACAATATTGGGTATTAGGCTAAATATATATACTCTATGGACTGCAGATCGGATTGGACATACGCCCAAAAACATTCCCCTTCAGCAGCTACCGAATAAATAGTGAGTTTAAATTAATTGCCATTATTTATTTATTTATTTCTTATTGCATTCCATAAAGTGGTTACTTATTACTTGCAATGTATCCTGTCAGATCGACCTCCACACGGTCCCCCTGAGAACCGTTATGTTCAATTTACAGAGAATTCGCCACATTCGGCTAACTGGCCTGACTTCATCCTCAGGTGCCTCGCCATCGTATACCGTAAGCATAAGCGGGAGCACCATTCCATTTTTGTCTATTAAGAAAAAGTACACTTCTCTGAGGTACAGAAGACCCAGAGTCGGACTGGGCCGGAAGGGCAAGCCCGGGTCTAGAGACAAGGGATTGTCAGTAATGGGGATTAGCCCCATTACTAGCAATAAACCCTGTCAGGTCGAACTAATCACAGTGAAGTGGCTGGAATAATATGGGACAGAGTGGCTCAGGATAGACAATAGTGGAAACGGTTGGAGGGGGCCTTTGCCAAATGGCAAACAGATCTGCAAAAAATAAGCATGAAGCAATTATTAGAATAAATTGTTTTGTTTTAAGTTTTTTAAATTTTATGTTTGTTTTAATAGCAGTACTAAGTTGATCTGAATAAAGGCTATATTATTATTATTACTATATATTACCCACCCCTACTACATTAGCGTTTACAACACAATAATTTGTATTGAAAATTTAGCATCGCCTCTAGAGGATGGTTTCAGAAATCGAAACTTTCATACAATTTTTTAATACACATGATCAGTTTTAATCTTCGTACAGGTCACACTATCTGACTAGAACCTCAAACTGCAAGTGTATAGGTATATCTATAAAAGTATCCGAAGATCTGTCAATGTGTTGTTTGTGCAGGCATGTGGGTGCCGAACTTGCCCGTAACGATAATAAGCGCAGTGGCCGCCAGCGCAGGCGCACTCTGCATCTTTAAGTAAGTACTTTTTATTTATTTTTATTTTATTTTATTTATAATTTATTGTGTACATTGATTGTACATAAAAATATGACAGAGGTAAGTAAATGTAAAAAAAGGCGAGCTTAACATACATACATACATAGACACACATATATACATACACATCTAAATATTCCTACACATACAAATAAATAAATATAAGTTTGTAAAGTCTTTTTAGGTATTATATTATTAAATAGTTGTTTCAAAACGGACGTATGGTTTCGGCATAGAATAGGCCACCCCTTCCTTTACTATATATAATATACTCTATCAGATCGACCTCCATACGGCTCCCCCTGGAAACCATCGTGATTATTTCTTGGGGAATTCATCGCAGTGGGTTAACTGACCTACTTTCATTCTCACCTATCATCTATCACTGGTGCCCCGCCAGCGTATACCGATAGCAGAGGTAGTTACCATTCTTTTGTCATCCATACCCCGAAATCATCTGGTGGCCATTCTAAAACCAGAAGCAGAGCTTCCAGATAGCGGGCAAGATATGTCTGACAGTACATATGCGCCTTTAATGCCTTCCCCCCCGCCCACATACACCCTGGAAAACACAACGCCAATGATGACACATCTAAAGTTCGTTTCTTCTTCAGAGACATGTACGGGGGCCCGCCGTACGACCGCGCCGTCCGTGCGGACAACCTGACGGTAGTGGTGACCGGCGCGAACAGCGGCATAGGTCGAGAGGCCGCCTGGGAGTTCGCGTGGAGGGGCGCTAAGGTACCAAACACGACCCACACAAGTAAATCAAGGTCTTGATTTATTCATCAGACTCTTTTTTACAACTACACAAATTTTTTAGAATAAACTCACAATTACAACCAGAGGGAGACTTTGTACAAAAGTCGATTGATACACCTGAGTCCTCAGGAATGGCAACGCATGGGGGTATCATGGGCGAAACAGTATACTCTGTTATGTCCATGATACTGCTCATGTCTACAGGCGAAGGTTACCACTTTCCATCAGGAGGTCCGTCAGCTTGTTTGCCATTCTAAGTTGTATAAAAAAATAGGTATATACAATATAGATTGGGCCACGTCTTCCTTTCCCGTGGGTGTCGTGAGAGGCTACTAAGAGAACTTAATTAGTGTTTTATGTGTATATGGTAATGCAATATATTCGCTAATTCTGAATCGATTTTGATATTTTTTTTTTCTCTATTTATTGTCCATGGATGCAATACTACCGGCCTTAGTGGGGAGGCACAATCTGGTACGCTCGGAAGCGCCGAGGTCTGACAAGGATGCCATAGTACCACCTAAATATTTAATTTGATATTATATTAACGTTGGTACTTTGGAATTAACAACGGATACTTTGAGTCGAAGCCATCGAAGATATGTCCAGGGTCACCAGTTTAATTGTTTATAATTACTCCTCTCCATCCAAAGGTTGCGTGGAAGAGATCGCTTTTAGCGATAAGGTCGCCCATTGTTTTCTCACTGTGATCATTTCTTGTAATTGTTTGTATCCATAATAAGTTTACTACTGTAATCTTTTGGAGAAACTAATACAGAGTACCTATCTATCAATAAACTAAAGCCGGCCTTGGTGATACGCGCGACCTCTTGCGTATTTATTTTTAGTATTTATGGTACGGCGCAGGTGTTCATGGCGTGCCGCGACATGACCCGGTGCGAGAGCGTACGCCGCGACATGGTGCTGGAGACAGGGAACAAGTACGTGTACTGCCGCCCCTGCGACCTCGCCTCCACCGCCTCCATAAGGCAGTTCGTACAAAGGTACGCACCATTTACTTTTATTATCAATAAAAATGTGACGAAATTGTAAACAGACGAGATACTGTCATCTTTTATGACTAAAACTACCGTTAGGAATTTATGCAGAAAGAAAAAAAGAAATCGGTGTAGCCATGGCGAGCCAATACCCATATATACAAGGGTATACAAGAAATCTTCCGAGTCAGACGCATGGGGCCCTGGGTACACTCCAGAACTTGATTGCGACCTCCTTTACTACAGCAGTATCGAATGAACTAGCTCACTCACCTTATGTACCGACATGCCTTCACGTAGACCGGCTGGCTAAACAGCAGCAGTTCCAAGATGGAGAGTGCGTAGCAATGTGAACTGTCTCGAACCTCAAGACACTAGAATCCACACACTTCACCAGTGAATGGTACAAGTATCCATACAGTTTTTGTCACAGCACAAAACAGAAACGTTCAGGGTGCAACTTGAATGTGGGTACCAAATTTATTCAAAGAATCACGCGACTCGTACAGTAGCATACAAAGCAAGAACAAAACAAACAGAAAAAAAAAACAATACAAAATGAAAAGCGTCAACAGTTTTCTGTAGCATTCTTCTAAACCGTTTTAAACATCGTACACGAAATTATGATCCTAAATTTGAAATAGCTACATAAATATTTTTTTTATACAACTTAGAATGGCAAACAAGCTGACGGCCCACCTGATGGAAAGTGGTAACCGTCGCCTATAGACATGAGCAGCCCCCATGCGTTGCCATTCCTGAGAACTCAGGTGTTATTCCTCTGTACCCTGTAAATTCACGCCATATCCCACCCTTCAAACCGAAACACAGCCATGCAAACACAACTGCTTCACGGTTGAAACACGAATGGAACAGAGGTACCCAAGCAATCGACTTTTGTACAAAGTCTCCCTCTGGTCTTCTTTTCATTTAAGAGTTTCCTCTTGTCGGTGCAACTAATTCATGCATCTTCTTCCAGCCAGCTTTATCCCAGGCCATATCCTTGACCTCCCTATACGACATGACACCTAGCGTCACCTTTATCTGTCGCATGTAGTTATTCCTCGGTCTTCTTCTCCCTCTTTTGCCCTCTATTTTTCCTTCTACTATGCTCTTAAAAAAAATCGTCATGTCGAAGGTGGCCCAACATTTTGCCTCTTCTATTCTCTATTAATATCAGTAGAGAATAGAATAGGCCTATATACCTAAGTCATTTTGTTCCCGGTCACAGGTTCAAATCCGAAGAGCCACACCTCCACGTGCTTGTAAATAATGCGGCCGTCATGGAGACCCCGAAGGGCGTCACGAAGGACGGCTTCGAGACACAGTTGGGGGTCAACCACATGGGACATTTTCTGCTGACAAACCTACTGTTGGACACCATCAAGGTAATTTGACTTGCGTTCCCGTATATGACGGCTCACAACGTCATATATGGCAGAGGCAACCAGTCAGTGGTGATAGGTGAGGATGGAGCAAGTCAGTTAGCTCATAGTGACGAATTCAACCGACCTTGCCCTCCCCCCCCCCCCCCGATTCGTCTTATAGATCAAGAAATTCCATGGCCTAGCGATACTAAGACCCTGAAATTTTTCGATTGATCGATGGTGACGATGGATACAAAAGAGAGTACAGCAGCGGATGTTGACAGGCGTCGGCGCCGAGCCGCGTGGTGGTGGTGACGTGCGACACCCACCGCCGCGGAGCCATACAGACGGCCGACCTGAACCTCGATAACAAGTACGAGCCCGCCGCTGCGTACGCGCAGAGCAAGCTCGCCAACTTGCTGTTCGCCAGGGAGCTCGGCCGGAGGATGCTCGGTAATGTTTGGTCTTTTCTTTTTAATAAAACATAAAATATTTTTTGGCAAAAATTACAATAATATTATATATAAGAAATATCTAATTTTTTTTAATGGATGATAATGGAATGGCAACCCCACCCGCGGTATCGGTATACACTGGCGGGGCACCAGTGAAGGATGATAGGCGAGGATGAAGCACCAGAGGGAGACTGTACAAAAGTCGATTGCTTGGGTACCTCTGTCCCATTTGTGTTTCTACCGTGAAGCAGCTGTATTTGCATGGCAGTGTTTCGGTTTGAAGGGTGGGATATGACGTGAATTTACAAAGTACAGAGTAATAACACCTGAATCCTCAGGAATGGCAACGCATGGGGGGTATGATGGGTAAAACAGTATACTCTGTTATGTCCATGGTACTGCTCATGTCTATAAGCTACGGTTACCACTTTCCATCAGGTGGACCAAAAAAAGCAGGTCAGTTAACTCATCGTGACGAATTCAACAAGAATTGTTCACGATTGTTTTCAGGGGGAACCACGTGGAGGTCGACCTGATATTACTAGCAATGGAGCTGTCAAACTCCATTGCTAACAATCCCCCCCCCCAAATCTCATATTAGGTAAAAGGAAATGACTCGGCTAATGCTGTAAGTGTTCCAGTGCAATGTGTACAGCTGCACAGCGCTGGTTTTCAGCCAGTCCCTCTCTTAACAAAATACAAACGGGTACATGTTGTTGCATGTTACAAGAATGTGCTTTTTATATTTTATATTTATATATTTATAATACGATATTTATAGAACCAGAAAGTGATTTTATATAAAAATCTATATGGAATGGAGAAGAATATAGCCTATATTCTTCACCATTCCGTATAGTATATGTATAACAAATTTCATATTGATTGGTTAAATTGTTAAGACGCTATAAGGCAGGGGTTCCCAAACTTATTTTGTCTACTGCCCACTTT
The DNA here is from genome assembly GCF_026898425.1 of Galleria mellonella. NCBI lineage: Eukaryota > Metazoa > Arthropoda > Insecta > Lepidoptera > Pyralidae > Galleria > Galleria mellonella. The sequence goes on from NW_026442138.1 coordinate 1,182,042, forward strand.
GAGAATGAATTATTTTTAGCGCCCCCATTTTTTCACCTACTTAAAAATCACTATTACTTCGAGATCACCAAATCACCCCCCAAGCCTCTACACGACACCCCCATTTTTTTTCTCTTACCTCTTGGGTCTCTTACCGCCCCCCTTTAGGCCTACAGCGCCCAAAAAGGGGCGTTATCGCTTACTTTGGAAAAGGCTGCTATAAGGTAACAAACAAACTCACATTTATAATATTAGTACATATTTCATGTTGCTATAAAACCAACACCAGCTTTCCATGAATCCAGGGACCGGCGTGTCAGTGGCGGCCGTAGACCCGGGCTTCACCGACACGAACATCACTAGGCACCTGGCGATGATGAAGAGCATCACCAGGTTCCTGGTGTACCCGATATTCTGGCCGGTGATGAAGACTGCCAAGATAGGATCCCAAGTGATAGTGCACGCCGCTCTGGACCCCAGCGTTGCGGATAGCGCTGGGGACTATTATGTGTATGTATTTATTTATTTACTTATCTTTTTTTTTTGTTTTCATTCTTTTTTTATACAACTTATAATGGCAAACAAACTGACGGCCCACCTGATGGAAAGTGGTAACCGTCGCCTATAGACATGAGCAGTACCATGGACATAACAGAGTATACTGTTTCGCCCATGATACCCCCCATGCGTTGCCATTCCTGAGGACTCAGGTGTTATTCCTCTGTACCCTGTAAATTCACGCCATATCCCACCCTTCAAACCGAAACACAGCCATGCAAACACAACTGCTTCACGGTTGAAACACGAATGGGGCAGAGGTACCCAAGCAAACGACTTTTGTACAGTCTCCCTCTGGTAAATAATCAAGTATCAATTCGGGTATCTAACTACCCAAAACATCAGTTTTTAACAATTTATTTAAAATCTTTAAAACAAGCTTCAGATAAAATAATTGTACCCGTTTTATTTCTTTTTTATAAATTTCAAAATTAAAAATTGACCAAAATAATGTTAATTTCGATTTGTTTTTTAAAATTCCAATTTTGAAAATCTAAAAACAAACTAGTTAGATCTGAGTCGAACTCACACGCCAAGTGAGTTCACTCGATGATGCTCGATGCTCTATCTGAGACCAAATAATTAAACACAACTTGCAGGGACATGAAGAAAGCGGAGCCGTCCAAGGAGGCGAAGGACTTCGAGACGGCGTTTTGGCTGTGGCGGGTCAGCAGCAAGTGGACGCGACTCGAGGAACACGGGCCCGCCGTCAGAGCTGCCGCCTAGATTACTTGCTAGTTATTATCGCTTAGTTTTACCGTAGTTTTATTGACACCAATGAACGAAATTGCCTCATAATTTAATATTTTACTGAACTAGTTGTTAAATCTGGCTGAAATCCATATCACTGGTTATTCGTTTAAAAATATTTTGTTTAATTCCACCACCATTAGTATGTGTGCGACTGCCAACACTCGAAGATTGACAACCACTATTACAAGCAGAAGTTCCACAACCTTCCATATTAGCCGTCAATCTCCGACTGCCATTTTGTTCACGCACGTTTTGCATTACGTGTTTTACCCATAAACGAGACATCATCAGGCAAATTTTAAAATTAACTGTTTTAATTTTAAAATTAACGGTTTTTCCAAGAGACTACAGCATGGGGTTCTTCAAAAGGGGGGTAAAGAGGTTTCTTCAGGGTCGGCAACGCACGCGACTCTAGTATTACTCGCCTGACGGTAACCACTTACCATCAGGCGGACCGTATGCTTGTTTGCCACCTCAGTGGTATAAAAAAAAAACGGTATGAAAAGTTGTGAAACTTCTGGTAGTAACAGTGGTGGTCAATCTTCTAGGGTTGGCAGTCGCACACATACTAATGGTAGCGGAATTAAACAAAATAATTTTAAATGAATAACCATTTGATTGAAAGAACCATTGAAATAGTCTCAATTTATGGCGTATGGATGAGTGTATGTTTATAACTTTAGTGTAAATATTTTGCATTTATTGTTGTTTTGTTTGTTCATTAGAAGTTAATAAAAAAAAATATAGTAATTTTTGTGTATTATTTTTAATGTTATACATTAAACTAGATTATCAAATAAAAGATTTTATGGAATAAAAATAGAAATTAATCTTTATTTTTTTTTATACAACTTAGAATGGCAAACAAGCTGACGGTAACCGTCACCTATAGACATGAGCAGTACCAAGGACATAACAGAGTATACTGTTTCGCCCATGATACCCCCCATGCGTTGCTATTCCCGAGGACTCAGGTGTTATTCCTCTGTACCCTGTAAATTTATGCCGTAACCCACCCTTCACACCGAAACACAACCATGCAAACATAAGAGATTTCTCTCACATAAGAGATTTCTTCTAGCAAAACCTTTTCATGTAAATTGTATGTTATTTTGAAAATAAAAATTTAAATTATTTTGAAAGTCATACGATCTGCATATATTGTATAAACACATAAAACATGTATACACAAAGAATAATACAAACTACACATTATAAATTACATGAAACACAAACCCTGTAAACGTACATATACTTACACACACACACACACACACACATATATATATATATATATATATATATATATATATATATACGCACCGAATTGTCACTTTCTCCAGCTATGGCCATAGTTAATTAATTTTCATGTCTTTCATCCATTACTATATCTTATATAAATATTATCTGCTTATGCATAAAATCACATAAAAAATACCTCATTGTTATTATATAAAACATTTTTACATAACTGCTATATCAGGTATATATATGGGTGTCGTAAGAGGCGACTAAGGGAACATAATGATTGAAGGATGGGCCAAAGCATCTCTCTTAATACACCACTAAAAACCTAACTTCGGTTGCCAACCTGCCTGCCAAGCTTGGCTTGGCAATCCCCCCCCCCTCCAGTGGGGGAAAGGATTGTTAATAATATGGATTACTAATCGCATTGCTGGCAATATACCCTATTAGGTGTACTGGATCCCTGGTGTATTCATCACGATGGACTAACTGACCTGCCTTTTCATCCTCACCTATCATCCCTCACTGGTGCCCCGCTAGTGTATACCGTCAGCGCAGGCGGGGTTACCATTCCATTATCATCCATTAAATAAAAAAATCACTGGAAAGTTATTAGAAAATATAAATGGATACTCAAAATAAACAAAAGATGAAATATGTACAAAATGCATTTATTAGCTCAGTCCCATATCGAGGCATGATACTCTGGGCGGTCGAAGAGCAGCTCCCTGGGGCGCGGGCTGGCGGCGGCGGGCGGGTGGTGGTGCAGCAGCTGCAGCAGGCCGGTGCCGATGGCGGCCGGCACGCCCAGGATGATGGACTCCGATACGCCCTCGATACGGTCGCACTGGCCGTAGTAAGCCGCGTCGAACAGGTGGTCGGCTGTCTTTTCGAACTGTACGGGGAACAACATGCTACTGTTCATGTCTACTTCTTCATCTTTGTTTCCACTTGTACAACAGATTGTGCTCAGAGGAATTGTTCAATATGATGCCCACGGCCGCTTTCTACCATCGTACGGGTCGCCATCGGGAGAGAGTTCATCCTCAGATGTTTTCTCCCACGAACACTCAGGTTATGGAATGAGCTCCCTACCGAGATTTTCCCAAGAGACTACATGCACACAGCATGGGGTTCTTCAAAAGGGGGGTAAAGGTTTCTTCAGGGACGGCAACGCACGCGTAATACCTCTGGTATTACAGGCGTTTATAGCCTATGGTAACCACTTACCATCAGGTGGGCCGTATACTTGTTTGCCACGTCAGTGGTATAAAGAAAAACTCACGCTGGCGAGGTTGAGCACGGACTCCTTCATGCGCGCGAGCCCGTAGCGCGTGATGCCGAGCACCTCGCCGCGCGCCGTCATCTGGCCCGCCAGCAGCTCCACGTGCCGCCGGTCCACGCTCATGCCGTGCCCCGCCATCACCGCCTGGATCTCGCTGATGATTGTCGACTTGGCCGCCTCGATGCCCAGCGTCTGGTACACCTGCGCCAGCGCCGTACACCCAATATTAATATATTGATCATGCATGCATGCATCATCATCTATGGAGAGAGCTACGCTCGGAGTTTCTTTGTGTGATAAAATCCAAAATGAGGATATTCGCAAAAGAACCATACCAGAGGGAGACTTTGTACAAAAGTCGATTGCTTGGGTACCTCTGTTCCATTCGTGTTTCTACCGTGAAGCAGTTGTGTTTACATGGCTGTGTTGCGGTTTGAAGTGGTGAGATATGGCGTGAATTTACAGGGTACAGAGGAATAACACCTGAGTCCTCAGGAATGGCAACACATAGGGGTATCATGGGCGAAACAGTATACTCTGTTATGTCCATGGTACTGCTCATGTCTATAGACAACAGTTACCACTTTCCATCAGGTGTCATACAAATACAACTGCTTTACGGTTGTAACACGAATGGAACAGAGGTACCCAAGCAATCGACTTTTGTACAAAGTCTCCCTCTGGTAAAGTTTCTTTTATACCTTATTAATATAATAAGATTTAAATTGAATTTGTCCAATGCTGAAAATAGATCTACCACATAGACTGTCATTAGGAACGGTCCTGAGCCACTTCCATTCTGCATGGGAGATGAGAGACCAGAGGGAGATTTTGTACAAAAGTCGATTGCTTGGGTACCTCTGTCACATTCGTGTTTCAACCGTGAAGTTGTGTTTGCATAGCTGTGTTTCGGTTTGAAGGGTGGGATATGGCGTGAATTTACTGGGTACAGAGGAATAACACCTGAGTCCTCAGGAATGGCAACGCATGGGCGAAACAGTATACTCTGTTATGTCCATGGTATTGCTCATGTCTATAGGCGACGGTTACCACTTTCCATCAGGTGGGCCGTCAGCTTGTTTGCCATTCTAAGTTGTATAAAAAAAAAGATAGTTTAGCAAAATTTATATGAAAGGTCTTAATAAGACTAATAGATACGAAAAACAATAACTTTAAGAAATTATATCTGTCAGCATATTACTTTCGGCATAATACGAGATCTACTGTACTAACCGAACCGATACGACATCATAACCTTCATGAAAAGAGCATATTCCTTTTTAAAAGCCTGGCAGTACACCTGCAATGCCGTTAGTGTTGTGGGTGATCATGGGCGGCGGTAGTCACTTACCACCAGGTGAGCCGCATGCTCATTTGCCCCCTGTGTTGTAAAAAAAAAAGTACGTCTAGATGGCTTCTCAATAGTGAAAACCACATGAAATTTATTTTTTTATTTTTTAGGCCTTTTAAAAAGGAATATACTCTTTTCTTGAAGGTTATGTTGTCGTATCGGTTCGGAAATACTGCTGCTGGAAGTTGATTCCAAAGAATGGTTGTGCGTGGGAGAAAGTGCCTTGAAAAACGCACGGTGGAAGACCGCCACCCTATTTTATTGGTATACGTACATAAAAATATAATATAAAAACTCAAGTTCACCTCTAGAATATTATTGGAGGTGGTCTTGTTCCCGTTGACTCCGTACGTCGCTATGACGTCCCGCAGCCCGTCGCCCTCTACGCATAGCTTGTATCTGTACATAGACAAATCAATAGATAGGGATTTTTTCGTGGGACAATGAAGAGATGGATCTCCTCTACCATAACGACCCCCCCCCCCTCTCTTAGCAACGATAAACGGTAATGACCTGGTAGTGCCGTGCGCGTCGTCGCAGGCGATGACGGCTCTGGCGACCTGCGGCAGGCCCTTGACGACGACAGAAGGCAGCTGCCGCGCCAGCTGCTGCAGCCCCATGTTCAGCCAGCCGCCGTGCTTGCCCGCCTCGCTCGACACCTTGATCGCCCACTCTGACACTACCTGGATGTTGCCCGGCTTCACCTTCAGTTTGGACGTGCAAATTCTGTAAGAAGTACACGAATAAAATTTAGTAAAAAAAAATATTTTGTTTTTTTATACATGTCGGAAAATGATGGACCATCTGGTGGAAAGTGGTAACAGTCACCTACATAAACAAACAACACACTGTAGTGTTGTAAATCGTCGAATATATAAAATGATTATTAAAAAGAAAAAATAGATTCAGAGACAATTGTGTACTTTTATTAGAACAATGAAGGACAAGAAGACAATTTTTTTATTTATTTATTCAATAAAATAATTATAACATTACGACAGCAAAGGCCAAGTCAATGTTATAAACCTAGTGTACTAACATACAAAATATAACATACAAAAAAAAATATTCTTACAGATTGGTCCCATAGAAATTTTATCAAAATCGGTATAGTACTTTAAAAAAAAAACTGATTTTGTCACAACTAAAGTCGGTTCTTTGTGGATAGCAATCTTAAATTATTTTTCAACTACCTACATATCTCAAAAAAAAATTCTAAAAGGCTATTTAATTAAATCGTATACTTAATGTTACATGAATCGTTACGTTATTCAAACATTCCCTCCGAATGTATACGAGCGTACTTACGAATACACGATGGAATGCACGTTGACCTCGAGACAGAGCAGCCGTATCCTCTCCGCGTCCAGCCTGATCAGCAGGAAGCACTCGTTGGGCAGGTACACCTCGTCTATGTACGTCGTGATCTGACCACATAATGACCTTTGTTAGGGGGCAATGGAATTGCTAGTAAAGGGGTCTAACTGATCCATTACCAGCAATATATCCTATCAGGTCGACCTCCACGCGGTTCCCTCTGAAAACCTCGGAAACCATATCGGGGTTAATTCTTGTGGAATTCTTCACGATGGGCTAACTGACCTGCTTTCATCGTCACCTATCATCTCTCACTGGTGCTCCGCCAGCGTATACCAATAGCACAGGCGGGGTTACCATTCCATTATTACCCATTGAAAAAAAAACTTTTGTTAGTACGCTCCAATAATATAATAATAAATACTGTTTTCCTGTGTTCTCTATCCACCTCCCTCCTTTATTGGCTCTTGTTTTTGTGTGTGTGCTATTAAGTATCGCGGCAATCATATCTGTCCACAGCTGAACGTAGGCCTCCCCAATAAGGGTGGGGGGAGGGGGTTTGCCTTAAGGTTTCTTTTAACTCTATCTATACTAAAAGGAATTATAAAAATCGACTCTGATTTGGTCACATATTGCGTGACTAAGTTAAAAAATTAATCCAGACGAGTTTGTTAATAGATGTCGTTATTTACAGCAAATTATGTTTTAAAAAAAGGTCCCCCTAGGGGAGTTTTGCCAGTAAGTACCACGCTTGGCAGGCGGATTGGTAATCGCTGTTAGGCTTTGGAGATGTTTTAAGAGGGACGCTGCCGTCTATCCCTCGTTCTCCATTAGTCGCCTTTACGACACCCACGGGAAAGAATGGGTTAGCCTATTCTATCCCGGGACCACACGGTTTCCATGCCATTGACCCTTAGGCCATTTGTCTGATTATTACTTCGTGTTGCCTACAATAAGTACCTCTCCTAGTGTGGTCTTCTCTATTCTCCCCTTCACTCTTCTGGCGAACTCCTGATCCTCCGGATTCATCAGCTCGGCCGTGATGATGGGCGTGGATATATTCTTGGACGCGTTGATGATCTCCTTCACCCGCGGCACACCCTGCGTGATGTTCATGGACGCGACACCGGCGAAGTGGAAGGTCTTCAGGGTCATCTGGGTGCCTGGCTCGCCTATACTCTGATGATGAAACAATTTCAATATTATTTTCTCGAATAAAAATCCAATGGTTTTTTATCTTTTAGGCCAAGGTTTAGACCGAGGTTTTCCCAAGAGACTACAGCATGGGGTTCTTCTAAAGGGGGGTAAAGAGGTTTCTTCAGGGTCGGCAACGCGCGCGTAATACCTCTGGCAGGGGGACACGATGACGAAAAAAAAATGGCCGCGCGGAAAAATTTTTAATAGATGGCGATACTAGTCACGATTTACTATTAATACTTTCGTAAGTCTTAGAAAACAAACAAAATCATTTATAAAATATGTATACTTTTATTTTTAAAATCTCCTAAAAACGTAAAAATGAATAAAATAGATTCTTAAACCAAATCTCATTAGTTATATTAAAATTCAAAAATTGTTTTATTTCTATCAGGAAACTTGCGTGCTTCGATCTAATTAGTATCATTTAGTTAACGAGATCGTGCTACAAGTTTGTCCAAGTCATTTCACAGATGGCGTTGCTTCTATTTAGAGCACTACTAATAGATACAGTATTGCCAGATTGGATATTTTTCTCGCAATACGCTAGTTGACAAAATTTGGAAATGAGTTTAAAAATATAGCTTGGTATCTATTTTACTCTAAAAATATATTATTTTAAGAAAAATAAGCCATTTTATGATTTTTGCGTTTTTAGTAAAGAATTCAAAATTGACATCGAAAAAGGACAACACTGTCATGGATCAACACGTCTTGAATGACGTCACGCCTCGCATAACATTCGTGTTTGTTTATGACGGTCAATTGTTTTTATTAAGAAATAATGAATCCCTCATATTATAAATACTATGCAATGCCCCAATGTAAAATACAACGATAAAAATACCGAATAAATTATTCATATACGTTCCTAACAATAAGCAAATACGTAAAAAGTGGTTAGAAATAGCAAGGAGGCAAGATGCTTCTAATATATCAAGTGACTCAACACTTTATTTCTATGAAGAACATTTTGATGTAAGTATTAAGTCAAGTTAATGTATCTATTGGTAAATATAAAGTAAAAGTAATGAATTTAGCAAAATCTACCATATAAAATCATACCTTTATAGGTTATGTAACCATAAGTTATAAAATGATAGGACTTGAATATGTTTGTGTTATTTTTTTAAATTTATAACATTATTTTTGTTTTAAAAATGAAATAATTTATACTTTTTGTATTGCTTTAGTTCCCAAACGATATGATTAAGTATATGGAGTATCATATTATGGGAAAAATCTCTCAAGTGCGCATGAAGCCTGATTGTATGCCAAAGAAATTCGAATGCCAAGAAGATAGAAAGAAAGGTACATGCAGCGATATCAAACGACCATATATGTTGAAAAAACAAAGAATGTCAACAATCACAGAGTGTTTGAATGAATCAGAACAAAGTATGAGTAGTACATCAAGTTCATCTATCAAGAATACTTCAACAAGTTCAAGTATGTAATAAACAAAACAAATGATTTGCAGTTTGAAACATGTTTTAAGGTATTATTATTATGACCATATTGTGTTTATTTTTAGATTTTCAAAAAGTTGGAGAGGATGTACCTGAAGCTTTATTTGCACTGACAGCAAATAAGTCAGTTCAAGCATTAATAACACACAATTTCAAAAGTAAAGCTGTCCAAACTAAAATAAAATCAATAGAAAAGGCAGTATCATCTTTGAAACCATCACAAATATCTGTCTCCACATCCCCATTCAAACCAATGAAAATTATAAATTCAAGACCTGTGTCGGGCCTTGGCAAAATTACAACATATTTATCAAAGCAGAGCAGTCTGATAGTGATGTTTCTTTATATATACCATCTGCATCTACCTATATATATACCTATCTAAGATTCATTAATAAAATAAAACAATTTTATATTATTTGTATTTTTATTTTAGTTCTACACTGTTATATAGTGTTTTTCGAAAAATCCAACAAATCTTTGATTCTATTTTCAATATATTTTGGATCATATTGAACCATTAATACCTCAACCACTTTATTTTGGCTATAATCAGGATCAGCCACACAAAAGAAACAATTTCTCGTTACAGTTAAATACATTTATATTTGCATTTGAGTATAATACTTTTGTGTGGCTTCACCATTTTTATTGTAATTTTTATAAGTTTTTACACTATCACATATTTAAATTAACCCTGTTCGCCGCACCATAATTGTTAAATTTCAAGCTTTGACTTCCACGAGACAGGCTTTGCTTAGTATGGGGTCATAGTTATATTGTACCATTGGCTTTGTTTAAGGAAAATAAAGTTTATTATTTATTATTATTATTATTAGGCATTTAATTTCAATTAAGCCATCTATCAATATGTCATCTGGGGAACCAGCAATCATCAGGTAATCTGCATTTAATATTAGTTAGCACTTAGTAATTTTTTTTTCAGTTTCACCTCCACAGTCTTCCCTACTTGAACTTCTAAGATACGTCCGTCTCATTGATGCAATATCAGGTATTTTTGCCCCTAATATTAGAGACACAAGTGTACCATCATTCTTTTTACAGCCGCTAACCTCAAATGCTCTTGATGCGGTTATTCGTCCATACCGCAGCTCATGCCAAAGAGAGCTATTGGATTGTTCCCTTGTTTCCTCTTCAACTCTTTTTTTATTAAAGATGCAGATATCTTTACATTTTTAAGAAATTATCTACACATTTCTCTTTAAACTTCCACACAAACTGATGCATTGAAACTTAAGGAGTTCACAATCCTCAATTTTCCTGTTCTTTCCTTCTTCTAAAAACTTCAAAACAGATGAGTTTGACAGTATGAGAAGGCTGCCCTTAGATACAAATTTTTGGCCGTCATATATTTTATGGTATTACCAACTCTTGATAATTTTTTTTTCCAGTAGCATTCAACAGATGTGCATGAGGACTCTTCGCTTCGGCGATGAACCCACATTAAAAATGCTATTGCATGCTTACAACCGCCCTGTGAAGCTACGCAGTCTTCACATTGCACAGAAAGAACAGTCTCATCTTCCTCATCAACGACACTGTGCATCTATACAGTTTCGCATGAACTTTGTGCTCGGGACATATTTTGCACTTTATAATACATAATTTACCATCGCGCTTAAGCTGCACATAGCTTACAGCATCATCTCCGTATGAAGCTCGTGATGACCTGAAATAAAAAAATTGATTAATAAAATTAATTAATTAAAACTTTGTATTCGCTAACCTCTAAATCAGTTATTATTGCATAGTAAGTTGGTAGAAAGTAGGTAAATGCAAATTTCGGACTGGTACATGCTAAATAGATAAGATTTATGTTAGTTTTTTTCATTATACTCACAGAGAAGTTTTAACATTTCGGAATTCTGACGAACAAAAATCGGCGTTTGCAGCAAAAAATTTGCCAAGCATAACGGCGTCAAGTCTGTTCATTTATATTTCAATCCACGCATCAATCATTCCAAACACTGTGTCTGATGAAGGTGGCCTAGAGATTTATGTGTAGTGTCTGTGTGCTGTTTGTATGTCAGCCGGAGACGGTGTTACCTGTTGTACACGGTATCTGTATAGGGGATTACCGTGTACTTGTCTTCCACTTCGAGCAGGTCAAATTTGTTAAATTAATTAAATTTAAAACAAAATAATGTTTGTTAATAAACAAACAAACAATCACAACTTAACCAATTAATTAAAACTATAAAAGAAAAATATATATAAATTTTAAAATTGACAATTTTATTACACGATTAAAGGGGATATCGTGTAATCAATTTTCACATTTCAAATGTAAAAATAAATCAATTTCTATCTATAATTTAATTTATTTTATGTAATATAACTGAATAGAGACAATCCACAATGTAATTAGGCTACTTAAATACTAATACAATAATAAATAAGTAAAATAATAATAAAATAAAAATATATATTTTATTGCTATAATTTAGCTAAAATACCTACTATTTACTTCCCCAGAAATTTTATTTTTATATATTATAGATAACCTCTTATAGGCTTATTACTTAATATTATGTTTAATTTAGACTTTCTATAAGGAAAAAATCCACAAAAAGTTTTTCTGTCCCGCGTCCGGACTCGAACCACGGGCCACTGGGAAGTTAATAAATAAACAACGTTAAATTTATCTAATTTTCTAAAATAAATAATATATTTGTATAATACAATTAATTAAATAATAATTAAATAGATATAAATTATCGCCACAAGGTCCACCGCAATAAATATTTTTTACCACAATTCTTAAAATTTTTCAAAAAAAAAAAGAATTTAATTTAATTTAAATTCACTTTAAAAAGTATATTAAGCCATTATATCGACTTATTTAAACTTTTGTGGTCAAAAAACACACAAAAAGTTTTTGTCCCGTGTTAGGATTCTAACTATGGACCTTGGGGCAACAATCCAATTTTTTATAATTAAATAAATAAAATATAATTAAAATAGTAAAATAAAAGTAGTAAAATATAATACAATAATAAAATATAATTTAATTCATTTAGTTTTAATAAAATAAAATAATATATAATATAATTAATTAAGCAATAATAACTAGCTAGGATTGTCCTACGACGTCTTTATCCAAAATATATTTTTTTAATTTTTTTTAATAATTTTCTAAAAATATTTTTTTATTTAATTTAATCTATTTTAAATATCTACTATCTAATTTTTTATTTTACCTATAATTTTATTAACATAAAACAAGCAAAAAGTTTTTTAGCTGTGCCCGAGCTCGAAGTTAGGACCTTGGGGGCCCCAGTACCCAACTGATCTAATAAATGGTATAAAAAAATTTCCAATAAAATTTCTTGAAAACAACTACGCACTCAAAAACTAATTTCAGAAAAATATGAGCAAAAAATTTTTTTAATTCGGCGTCAATTATATTTTTTTCATTTGCCCATGCCTAACAGCAACAACATGATGTTTCGCGAGGCGTGACGTCACGCTTCTCTGATTGATGTTCAATGTCACGTGATTAAATGGCCAATTTTGCGCATTTTATTTTCCGTAAATATTGGTAATCTTTAATTATTTTAATGAAAAAAGTGTTTTTTTGGTTACTACATAACATGATTAATCATTAAACACCCTATGCCAGCCGATTTATTCTTAGTGGAAATAAGCCTATTACGGATAAAAATTAATTGTTCGCGAAACTGTAAAAAAATATTCTTGATAAAATGTTTGAAAAAAAGTCAAAAGATTTGGAGAAGTTTGCTTACTTTTTACATTTGTGGTATAATTAAGAATATTTAACACCTTCTTTTTCCTCTTGCTATCACAATGTAACAAGCTTTTATTTATAAAATTGGGAAGATTTAATAATTAAGGTGTAAATTTTTAGTGTTAAAAATATATAATTATGTACGATATGGTATTATTTTGTCGTAAACGAAGAAGCTTAATTATCGTTTAAGGTTACAATGACCTTGTAAAGTGTTATACTTCTTATTAGATATAATTTATTTTTAACTTTTTAGTTTATTTTATTAACAAATAGGTAATAAAAGCTTGTTTAAAAAAAAAGAATATCTTTTCTTTAATTTTATTGTGAGATGCAACGTTAGCGATAAAAAATGTTTATACATCCTCATACCATTCATCCCTCGACACGTGTTCACTACGGTATTGGATAAACCATCTAATCAATCAAACATAATCCAAATTCATCAAAAATGGAACAAACGTTTTTTTCCAAATTTGCTGGGGTTGCATTCACATCAACAAAGATACTCGTCAAGACGAGTTAAACGAGCCCAAATTCGATGGTTTTCCGTCCTTTTAATACGGAGTTCTTATGGCCACCTTTCTTAAGTTTTTTATACTCGTATAATTGTTTTGATAACCTCAGAAGGAAGTTTGTACTCCTACAGAAACATCAAAGCTACTATTTATCTTTAAGCTTCTATTTGTTTATTAGCTATTATTAAATTATTGTAGTTTATTAGTATTGTAGTTGGTTGCTAAATATAACAAAATGTCTTCATTGATTTAACTAGCTACCATACATTTTAAATGTCTGTTTTGGAATCCTGCATTGAGGAGGAGGGCGTTGATATTCGCGACACAGTTTTATACTTCTGCGGATATCATCGTTTTTCAATAATATTGTAACCAATGTTTTTGTTCCAAATAAAGAATTATTATTATTATTATCTACATATACTGCTCACATTGATGAAGTCGTGGGTAAAAGCGAGTGGACAATAATGGCATGGTAAAGCTGCTTGCGATATTGGTAGGGCTGGTAGGGCACCAATAAAAGATTATAAATGAAATAGGTAATGATTAAAGATTTTGGGAAATTTAAGAACTAAGCTACTACACCGATTTTGATAAAATTTCTATAGAACCAATGTGTAAGTATATCCTTTCAGATAAAAAAATAATTTTCCAAATCGGTTTACAACTGACGAAGTTATGAAGTAACAGACATAAAAAAATACATTCAAATTGAGAACTTACTTCTTTTTGAAGTCCATTAAAAATAAAGCCACCTCATTGTGACGAATTTATCAAAAAATTCCTACGATAACATCCAGGTAATAAATAAGATCGACATTGACAGGATATATTATTTCATGATTTATTCCTGGTGAATTAATCATGATGAGCCGTCTGATTTGACTTTATCCTTGTATATTATACCTTGTTGACTGGTAAATACTCTGCTAGTATATACCAACAACGCAAACGGTGGTAGGTTACTATTTTATTAAAAGTTAGTGACTGATTTCATCATCATCATCATCCTCACACAGTACTAACATTTTGTTCCACAAAAACGCTTTATCTATCACAAAATTTACATGCAATAAACGCAAGAACATATAAAGCATATTGAATTAAAGTAACTAAATTAGTTCAGCAATGACAAATATAGAACGATATGATAACATGAGTATACTAAGTACTTATCTATTTATAAAAAAAAAACCTAGCACACTCGTAGAGTTACGTAAAGTAAATCGTATTACGAATCATGTAAAGCGAGCTATTTAAACTCCTACGCAGTCTCGTGCAATACTTACCTACTGAACAATATATGTATAAACGCAAGACGAGACCGCCGAAACGATTCAAATAGATAGGTAATTATTATTTATATGTATAGGTAGAATATTCCACAATAATAGCAAACGCCACAGAGATTTACGCCATCTATAGGTAGCTTACGCAATTAGTAATCATCGGTAAATTAATTTATTAGCTTGAGCTGGCGAGCGGCAAAGAAAGTAGCGGCATCTAGTGCACATATGAAAACTAAAAATTAAGCCGAAGAATAAACCGACTTAGAGCTTCTCATTTGTTTGTGAGATGATGTATCTGTACTAGTATAGTATTATATTATCTGTGCCTCTGGTATTGCAGGTGTTCATAGGCTACGGTAATCGCTTACCATCAAATGGGCCGTATGCTTGTTTACCACATCAGTGGTATAAAGAAAATATCCTATTATTTATAAAACTTATGATGTTATTATGGTATTATAATATCTGGCTTTATGCCAGACTTTCATCACCCAAGCTTCACAATTCTGGAATGTTATCCGAGAACTTTGGAGTCAATTTCGTAGGTCAGTTAGCCCATCGTGATGAATACATCGGGAATTCAGCACGATGGTTTCCAGGCGGGAGCATGTAGAGGTCGACTTGATAGGGTACATTTCTAGCAATAAGACTTTTTTTGAATTGGTGATAATGGAATGGTAACCCAGCCTGCGCTATCGATATACACTGGTGGGGCACCAGTGAAGGATGATAAGTGAAGATGAAGCGGGTCAGTTAGCCAATCGTGACAAATTCAACAATGAACCATTCATTATGGTTTCCAGGGGGAACCGCTAGGAGATCAACCTGATAGAGTATATAATTAGTAATAGGGTTGGTAATCCCTAAGTTGGGGTTGGCTGCTTGAGCGACCTGCGCGGCGAGCGCGCCGACGGCGGTGCCGGGCTCGATGACGCTGCGCTGGTACTTGTCGTGGCACACGCGCACGAAGCGCACCAGCTGCGCCAGCGACAGCCGCGCCACCTGGCGGCCCAGCGCCGCCTGCACCGCGCGCACGCGCTCCGCCTCCGACTTCAGGAACGTCCTACCAACCACCATGGCGTGAATTTACTGGGTACAGAGGAATAACATCTGAGTCCTCAGGAATGGCAACGCATGGGGGGTATCATGGGCGAAACAGTATATTCTGTTATGTCCATAGTACTGCTCATGTCTATACGCGACGGTTACCACCTTCCATCAGGTGGGCCGTCAGCTTGTTTGCCATTCTAAGTTGTATAAAAAAAAAATATAAACCACACACTCAGATTAGCTCCACATTTGTCGTGTCTTCGGTCGCCGATCATCCGCATAGAAACGCCAATACATCCAGACTTTGTACAAAAGTCGATTGCTTGGGTACCTCTGTTCTATTTGTGTTTCTACCGTGAAGCAGTTGTGTTTGCATGGCTGTGTTTCGATTTGAAGGGTGCGATATGGCAGTGAATTTACAGGGTACAGAGAAATAACACCTGAGTCCTCAGGAATGGTAACGCATGGGAGGTATCATGGGCGAAACAGTATACTCTGTTATGTGCATGGTACTGCTCATGTCTATAGGCGACGGTTACCACTTTCCATCGGGTGAGCCGTCAGCTTGTTTGCCATTCTAAATTGCATAAGAAGAATACTAACAGCAATTCATTCTTGAACTCCGGTGTGCAGGTCTTGAAGTCGTCCAGTGCAAGTGTTTCCTCGGCAGCCAGCACGATCCCGTCCCCGTCCAGGGGCTCCTCGTCCCTACAATTGACATTTTCATAAATTGTTCTTGTAAGTTAACTTAGTATTTGTACTGAATTATAAATGCTACAGTAACCGTTTACCATCAGGTGGGCATATGCTGGGTAACATACAAAAACATATAAAACATATAAAAGATAGAGTAAGAAACAGTGTGATCAGAGAGATGTGTGGACTGACAGACGATGTAGTGACAAAAATCGAAAAAGGAATGTTGCGTTGGCTTGGTCATTTGGAGAGGATGGATGAAAGAAGAATTACGAAAGAGATTTATCGAGCAAGAATGAATGGAGATGTCGGTAGGGGCCGCCCTAGACGTACTTATGTTGACCAAATAGGCGACGTGCTGAAGAAGGGCCAAATTAAAAGTGCCCGTAACCGGCGAGCGTGTATGAAAAGATTGATGAATGTGGAAGAAGCGAAAGAGGTTTGTTTGAATCGAAGCATTTGGCGTTCCATTGTTTCTGCCTACCCTAATGGGAGACAGGCGTGACAGATATGTATGTATGTATGTACATACAAAAAAAAGCGGGTTAAGTCAATGTTATTTATTTATAAGTGTAACAATTTAATTTAATAATTTAATAGTTTATATTTGGTCCAAATTGATATTGTTAAAAATTATTGATGTTAAATATATTATTAAAGAATTTATTTATTTATTTATTATTATTATTATAGCTTGTTTGTCACCTTCATCTACATCTACACTAATATTATAAAGAGGAAAGAGTTGTATTTTTGTGTGTATGTATGTTTGTAATGAATTAACTCAAAAACTACTTTGTCGATTTCAAAAATTCTTTCACCATTAGAAAGCTACGTTCACCCTGAGTAACATAGGCTATATTTATTGCTAGAAAAGATTAGGGATCCCTACTAAAACTTTAGTAACGCAACACAAGGTGTAAAATAAATGCTATAAAATATCTTCCGTCGCGTGTGCTGCGGAAACTGTTGGTGATAGAACAAAAGTATGTTCTACAATATTGAAGAAAATATCAATAGCTACAAAAAACTTAGCGATACTATATGTCCAAGTGTTATCGTTATGCCACAATAAGCACTTTTTAAAATGTAAAACTGTGGAGGCGTGCGAAGGCGCCAGGAAGGCGTGGTGGCGTGGTGGCGTGGTGGCGGGGGGCGGTATAACAGAGAAGGGCGGTGCACCGTGCGTGGCAGCGCGCGCGCACGTCGGCCAGCACGCGCGGCAGGTGCACGGGGCGGCCGCGGCCCTCCATGCAGGCGGGGTCCAGCCCGTCGCTGCCGTAGCGGAACTGCACCACCTCGCCCGTCGCGTTGCGCACCGTCATGTCGTAGTGCAGCACCAGGTCCTCCAGCGACTGCCCGCCACACACAATGTTCTATTATTGTAGGAGTACACTTTTATACATTTCATATTCCTGTTACAGTCACTGGATAGTTACAATTTTTAATACAAATATTTATAATGTTTTGTAATAATTAATATGTGCGCATGTACGTGTGTTTGTGTGTGTGCGCGCCTGTGTGTGTGAGTATGTGCGTGCGTGTGTGCGTACGTGCGTGCGTGCGTGTGTGCGTGCGTGCGTGTGTGTACGTGTGTGCGTGTGTGTAACTTTAATTTTTTAATAAGCCTATGGACATGTACAACACCAGAGGTGTCACGTGTGCATTGCTGACCCTGATAAGACCTTAATACACTTTTTTTGAAATACCTCATACTCTAGTCTCTATGGAAAACCTCAGAAGCGAGTTAATTCTACAGCTTGAGTATTTGCGGAAGAAAAATTCCTTTGAAACAGCATTGTACGCGATCATTTAGATTCAAGCGTGTTAGGACAAATTCCCTATCGATGATGAGCGATGCGATGATAAAAGGTGGCATCATTTCAAACAATACCTCAGAATACAATCCTTTGTACAAGCGGTAAAACACACAGAAAGAGGCAAAGTCTCGCCTTAGACTTAAGGGCTCGATACCACCTGGGAACTTGGGATCGTCGACTACTCTCACAGCCCGTCTTTAAACCAAGTCAAGAGGACCAAGCTGGTATCCATTTTTAGCAATATAAGCTATCAGGTAAAACCATCCTGGTTAATTGTAGTTGAATTCGTCAGGATGGGCTAACTGGCCTGCTTTCAACCTCATCGGTCATCTATCACTGGTGCCCCGTCAGTGTATACCGATAACACAGACAGGGTTACCATACCATTATTACCCATTAGAAAAAACATAAAGAAACTTTAACTATCAGATATTGCGTACAGTGTTGAAGTTACCTTGACGAGCCTGCGCTGGAGGTAGCCAGTCTCGGCGGTCTTGACGGCGGTATCGACGAGCCCCTCGCGGCCGCCCATTGTGTGGAAGAAGAACTCGGTGGGCGTCAGCCCCGTGTAGAAGCTGTTCTCCACGAAACCGCGCGCCGCGGGGATTTTGGCTGTACATTGAGGTCATGTTTAGCAACCCACTAACGGCCATTGATAGGGAGGATAATGGATTGTTAAAGATGGGGATTAGTAGCCCCAATACAGGGTGTATTCAGGGGTCAGGTCGACCTCCTCGCGGTTCCTCCTGGAAACTATCGTGTTCTATTCCAAGTGAATCCATCACGATAGGCTAACTGACCTGTCTTTATTTTTTTTTTTGTACAACTTAGAATGGCAAACAAGCTGACGGTCTACCTGATGGAAAGTGGTAACCGTCGCCTATAGACATGAGCAGTACCATGGACCTAACAGAGTATACTGTTTTGTCCATGATACTCCATGCGTTGCCATTCCTGAGGACTCAGATGTTATTCCTCTGTACCCAGTAAATTCACGCCATATCCCACCCTTCATACCGAAACACAGCCATGCAAATACAACTGCTTCACGGTTGAAACACGAATGAGACAGAGGTACCCAAGCAATCGACTTTTGTACAGTCTCCCTTTCAGTACAGAGTGAAAATGAGATTGATTTTATGGCGTTTAGCTGTCATTGGTTTTATACGCCTCATATATAATTAAAAATAGTGTTCCACTAATTTCAATTGGGACAAAACCAGTTATTTTGAAATTCAAAACTACTAAACCGATTTTAATAAAAAATTCTATAAGACCAAACTATAAGTATATTCATTCAGATAAAAAAAAGAATTTTCCAAATTGGTTTACAAATAAAAGAGTTATGAGGTCACAAACATAAAAAAAAATCTAATTTGGCACCTTATTCTTAATAAAGTCGGTTGTAAATACTAACAGTGTCTCTCGAAGTGCGGCAGCGAGCGGTCCTCGAAGCCGTTGGGCACTCGCTTCCCGTTGAGGGCCTGCTGGCCCACGCACGCGATCATTTGCGATATGTTGATGTTTGAACCTGGCAACACATTTTTTTTACAACACGGGGCAAACGAGCACGCGGCTCACCTGATGGTAAGTGACTACCGCCGCCCATGATCACCCACAACACCAGCGGCATTGCAGGTGTGCTGCCGGCCTTTTAAAAAGGAATATGCTGTTTTCTTTAAGGTTATAATGTCGTATCGATTCAGAAATACTGCTGCTGGAAGTTGATTCCAAAGAATGGTTGTGCGTGGAAGAAAGTGCCTTGAAAAACGCACGGTGGAGGACCGCCACTCGTTCAGATGGTTGGAATGAAACTTTAGTTTGTGGCGGGTTGTACGGTGGTAAAAATCAGCAGCAGGTATCAATCCGAACAATTCCTCAGAACACTCCCCATGATAAATTCGGTAGAAGATGCACAGGGATGCAACATCTCTGTACAGTTTCAGTGGGTCGATTCGGACAGTACATTAACAAGATATGTTCATCATCAAACTCCTACTACTTGGGGGAGAAGGGATTGTTAGTAATGCTAGACTAAGACTACCAGTCCCTTTACCAGCAATATATCCTGTCAGGTCGACCTCCACGTGCTTCCCCCTGGAAACCATCGTGCTGAATTCCAGTTGTATTTATTACGGTGGGCTAACTGCCCTACCTATTCATTCTCACCTATCATCCCTCACTGGTGCCCCGCCAGCGTATACCGTTAGCGCAGGCGGAGTTACCATTCCATTATCATCCATTAAAAAAACTCCCAACTTGCATTAGGCTGAGATTTGAGTCCCTGGGCTACTATCATTGTACACAAATGCCTCTACAGTGGTTAAAGCATATATACTTTACCTGCCTGCCCCAGTACGAAGCAAATGCCAAACATTTTAAATGATCGAAACATAATACAATCATTTAAAAAAAAAACATGATGATGATATCAACCATTAATTGCCCACTGCTGGACATAGACTTCCCCCATTTGAGGAGGGTTTTGCCTGTAATTGCCACGTTTGGCAGGCGAGTTGGCAACCGGAGTTAGGCTTTGGTGACGTTTTAAGACGGACGCTGCTGCCTATCGCTCGATCATTAAGTTCTCTTAGTCGCCTCTTGCGACATCTATGGTAAAAGAAAGTGGCACATTCTATGGCGTTTTATATTCTATTCCATGTGGCGTTGTTGTTTGCATCGTACAAACTATACAGTACCTTTGGAGCCGCTTTGTGCCATAATGAGGGGCGCATTAGTCGGGTGCAGCTCTCTGAAGCACGCTTTTGCTGCTAACTCTCTGGAACAAACCGTTTATTTAGTTTACACCGAGAAACTAGACTACAATAGTAAAGTTGGAACTGAGTAAAAGACTTCCTAAAAGAGTTCCTTTTATTTCGTTATCTCTTTTACTCGTTATTACCACGTCTATCTTATATCTCGCTCGCACACATCTCATCCATAACATTTGTAAACTTTTTCAGTCTCTTCGTTCTTCGCTTTCATTCAATTTCACATTTACTCATTCCCTTACAAAACGTGAAAAGTCGACATTTTAATTTCCGATCGAGTTACGAGAATCTCAATAGAATTACATGTATATTATTTGTATATTTATTTGTATATGTAACATTTATTATTTATTTATATTTATATTTACATTTATTATTTATTTATAACAACATAACATTCATTATTTGTATATGTAACACGTTCATTGGCTACATAGTTTACGCTGGGTCCGGCTTTCTAGATTCCGCCAATGGCCTCATAATTTTATTATATATTATATACCTAGCGGCCCGTCCCGGCGTCGCACGGGTGGACATTTTTAACATTTCCCTTCACTGCTCTGCACCTATTGATCGTAGCGTGATGAAAAGTATACTATAACCTGCCCAGGAGTATGAAGAATAATTGTGCCAAGTTTCGTTAAAATCAGTCGAATAGTTTTTATTTCTATAACGAACATACAGACAGACAGACAAAAATTTTACCGATTGCATTTTTGGCATCAGTATCGATCACTAATCACCCGCTGATAGTTATTTTGGAAATATATTACATGTACAGAATTGACCTCTCTACAGATTTATTATAAGTATATATTACGTTTATGTAACGAATTCTTTATTTTATTTGTGTACATATTATTAGTCTTTATAATCTGTGTCATTCTTTGAAGGCAACAATAAAGTTCATTCATTCATTCATTCATTCATTCATTCATTCATTTTATTTTGTGGTCAAACAATGAATCAATATTATATTACTTGCAATAAAACATCTAATGGTATCTGTTATTTATTTATTTATTTAGAATATAATATCAAATGGAGGCGAATGTAATGGACACACACAATGCATTTTATTTATATTTCTTTTTATTGTTATATTTAATGAGGAGTTACGCGACTGACTCTTGGCCACAACAGAATATCAGTGTTTCGCTCTTTTAAGGGCAAAGCAATAAACTGAGTTGTGACCATTTTGTGTTACTATGGCACACGCATGAAGGAAGGGAACGAAGGGAGATTGTTAGTTTCTATATTTTGTTTTTTTTTTTTTTTGTTTTGTGCTTTTATTATTTTCATTCTTTTATCTCTTTTACTGTGTATTATGTGTATGTATGTTTTTTTTATTGTAATTTGTGTACTGTAAGTAATGTAAATAAATTATCTATCTATCTATCAAATTTATTTTTTATTATTTGTTTTCACCTATTATAAATATTTTTATTACAACAAATGGTCGTGTCATAGTTAATTAATGCTTACCTGATACTACTCAGCTCGCTCAGCATGACAGCCTCGAGGGTCTCCTCCATGGTGCAGCCGGGCTGGCACTGCAGGGTGCCCTTCTCCATCTCCAGGATGTACCCGTCACATTTGGAGTACCTGACCATGAGTACCGTAGGTAACAATGAAATTGTTATAACAAAATGTAATGGAAGACAGAGTCATTTAGCTCCCTAAAATAAACAGCTGGCTTATAGGTCATACTCGTGAACGGGCGTGACTTGTAGGAACTGATGTACATTTTATACATATATTTTGATATTGAAAGGTATTTAGAGAAAGTCTATTATGTCTTTGTGAAACTTTGCTCGTATCTTGCTTGTACCGCCCCCATGCCCCCCTCACCATCATCATCATCATAATATCAGCCATTACCTGCCAATTGCTGAACACAGGCCTCTCCCATAGACTGCCATAAAGAAAGATCATTAGCCACTTGCATACACTGACTCGCTGCAATGCCTTTGAGGTCGTCACTCCATCTAGTAGAGGGGAGTCGTCCAACAATGCATTTTCCCGTATAAAGTCGCCACTCAAGAAACTTCCCAATCATCATCAGATGTATACGTATTGTAATATTATTCCTATTATTTTTTTTGTTTTCAATTCTGTTTGTTCGTATTTTTTTTTTGTTCACTCCTATTTTTGTTGCTTTGTGTACAGCGCCTTGTATCTATATTGTTGCTACTTGTGGCTTGTTTTGTGATACTAAACTGTATCTGTTTGCTCTAGTGTAGCCCTGGTTTCCTATGAATAAATAAATAAATAAATGTAAAAGACACAGTACTGTACTATATTGTCTGGTACGGCTACTGGAGTATTCCATGGAAGAGTGGCAATGAATAACATTTATCTATACCTTTAGCATTTATTCAAGGAATGAATGACACTAATAAGACTATGGCATACCCACACATCTTGTTCTCGTAATACCCACATAATATATGCTTATACAAGTACAAAGAAATTTGGTATCGAAACAAACACAGTGCGTTCATTGCGTCACTGACCCACTGTCGAGCAGCTTGTTCTTGGCCTCGATGAGTTTCTTGCCGGGCGTGACGTCGATGATGCCGAAGCTGAACCCCCGGTTCATCATGTAGTAGGAGGCCATGCGCGCCAGCCTGAAACGTATAACCGTCATCAGTTACAGCTATATTTAATTTAAATACATACATATATCACCTTTTTATTAATTTTCAGACTTTAAAATTAAATTTAGTTACCTTTTATCATCATTTTAAATGTACCTAACAGAATCCTATTACAGTATGTTGCAAATTAAATAAAAAACGCTTCCAGATTCCCCCAAAACTAGGACAAATCCGGGAAAACCCGAATGGATGGCAACCCTAAGTATATGCTGCTTTTTATATATGCTACCGGTCACGCGGACAAAGTCGCGCGTAAAAACTAGTAAACTATAATAACTATGTATAAGGCTTTAAAAATTTAATAGTAGGAAAAGGGTTATTCACCTCCACATGCCCCTGACGGCGTACTCCTCGCCCCAGTCACGCAGCAGGATGTAGAAGATGCTGCTCTTGGTGCCAGATCCGAGGGTGCTCTTATCCATCGATCCGCACACTAGCTCTGAATTTCTTATTATTACATCTAAAATAAAAATTATATTCATTCTATATTTTATTGGACCTAATACACTTCCTTGCAGTACACCATCCTTCATTATTGTTTCAAGTACAGTAGAATTAAATTGGTTACACAGGTTACAATCTGGGTTTGTTGTACGCGTCCGTGTAGCCTAACTTCAGGCTGCAGCTGAAAATCAGTGCTTTGCTTTTAAGTAAAACTATCACTGAGCTGTAGCCTATTTGGATCACTGCGACACACATGGCGAAAACATATTTCCATACTTTATCTTTTGTTTTATATTTAAAAAAGCGTAAATAATCTTTTTTTTTTTTTGTTATACAACTTAGAATGGCAAACAAGCTGACGGCCCACCTGATGGAAAGTGGTAACCGTCGCCTATAGACATGAGCAGTACCATGGACATAACAGAGTATACTGTTTTGCCCATGATACCCCCATGCGTTGCCATTCCTGAGGACTCAGGTGTTATATGATATATGCCATATGATATAGCCATAATACGTACAGGAGTCCTGCACGCACATGTCCGCGTTGCCGGTGTAATTCTTGCCCTTCGTCTCGAGGTTCGCTTTCACCTCACACCGCTTGTTTGGCTTCATGATCAAACTGGAATAAATTAATAATAATAATAAACATTGTTCAAACAAAAATGCTGGTACACAAAAGGTTTTAATAACCGGTGAGTGATTAAATAAATAAGTACATATTTATTGTTATTTACGGCCCAGTTCTTATATAAATTTACGATTGAAGTAACTCAAAAAGATCTATATAAATTTCAAAATGAAATAAAAAAAGGAACAAAAAGAAACATAATGTAATAAAGTTGTGGTGCTATAAGGTACCTATTTCTAATAATATTATATATGTATGTTGTAGATTAGAAGGGCGTGTGTGTTGGTGTGCGTGTGCGCATATGCGCGTGAGTGTGCGTTCATGAAAAAATTAAATTATTCCAACTTCAGTTATGGCAAGTACTCGCGCCCTGTGGCTTTATGGGTAGCGCTACTGCGCTGGAGGGGGGGGGGGGTCCCATAATGTCCTCCCGCCTCCCCGCCCGTTATATACGCCTATGTTACCCTGTCATAGACGTATATAACGGGCCCATATGGTCCCCCTAAAAACTGTTGCTATTAATTCCTAATGAATTATTCTCGATGGATCAATTGACCTTCACCCTCACCTATCACTGGTGGCAGACCTGTTAGCCCAGCTAGACGATGACATAACAATAACACAGATGGAGTTAAAATTCTTAATCAATTGTATAAAAAATACTTTTTGAAATGGAGTGTTTAGTGTTCTATTGTTTCTACCCAAATGGGAGACAGGCGTGACGATATGCATATACCAATGTACAAAATAATTACCTAAATATCTGCTTGCCAGTCCAGAGCATCGCCGGCTTGAGTATGGCCGGGGGAGGCATGTCAATGTTCATGGTGCTGTCAGGACCGGCCAGTAGACAGGCGGCCAGCTGCTGCGCCTCCCCTTGAGTGAGGAATGTGTCGCGCTGCGTCAGTAAGTACCCGCCCGTGATAAAGTCCTGCGTCGCCGCGATCAGCAGCTCACCGTTGCGTGGCGTCACCAAATTCGACTTGTTCTATGGGAATATTATATTTTTTTATTTGTAACTGATGGCTAACTTGATGCAAGAAAAAAAGAAGACATTTCCCCATCAGAGGGTATACCACATACTGTCAACTTACCCCCATTAGTATGAGTGCCTCGGCGCGCGCCTCCTCGGTCTGCGGCAGGTGCATGTTCATCTCGTCGCCGTCGAAGTCCGCATTGTATGGAGTACATACGCACTCGTTGAACCTGAATCAATTCACATATACATTACTATACTACATGTGCATGGTCCCGGCATAGAATGAGCTAACCTTTCCTTTCTTCTGGGTGTCGTAAGAGGCGACTAAGGAAGGTCGAGGAATTGGCAGCAGCGTCCTTCTCAAAACATCTTCAAGGTCTAACTGCGGTTGCCAAGCGTATGAGATTGGAGACTGGAGATTTTTATTCAGTACTGGACAGTTAAAGGCTGGTATGATAATACTACTTATATGAGAAGGCCGCTCACTGATATAAAAAAAATTTAAGTCCGTCTTCGTTAGAAGAACTATACGAAGGCCTTATACCCTCGACTGTTTACCCTCACTTATAAAAACACAATTTTTAAGCTATATACATAAAGAGTAGGTACATCAAATAGATATTCGAAGTTTGGACTTCGATTTTTATTCCAAAGTGCAATATTGCACTCTGGAATAAACGGCTGATAATACCAACCTGAAGGTTCTCTGCGGCTGCACCTTGGCGCGGTGACACATGATGGAGAGCTTGTGCAGCGACGGCTGCCGGTTGAACAGCACCACGTCACCGTCCACCAGGTGGCGCTCCACTATGTCACCGCACTGCAAATGTACATAACTAGTTATCACGTGAAAACACATACAATGAAAACAATGGAATGGAACTTGTACGTTTACTAGTATTTAGTGATGTAGTTCATGTTTAGGATGGCTGGGCTGTTTTTCTAGTGTGCTGATAGTTTTATGGTTTAAATTTCTTTTAATGTAAATTATATGTATATAATGATTACAATAGCATGTTTTCTTACAGATGAAGGTAAGCAGTCAACGTAGTCCATGAAGACTTGTAACCCAGACCACTTGTACTTTTGAAATGTTAAACCTAAAACTCCTAATTTAGACAGCCTATAATAAAGTTACTAATTAGACTATTTCATTGCCTTATGATAATGAAGTAAAAATACAAGGCAAAACCGTCACTCTTTTCCATCCATGGGTGGGCAACCCATGGATGGAAACCCATAAAAGAACTAAGGGAACACAGCTATACACACAATAGATAAAGATATATTTATTTAACAAAGTATGTTTGCATTGGCACAGAATTTATCATTGCCTCCTACACTGGGCTGAGCGTGTCCTGTAGGAAGCAGTACCCGCGTTATCATATACATGCATACAGATATTAAACATAGGCTTTTTAGCAGTACACTGACAATTGTGTAACTAGTCTGTATAATGCAATTATTTCATTTAGATCTCACCACCAATACACATGTATGAATAAGTATTATGAATGTATGTGTGTGTGTGTGTAGTGTGTGTGTGTGTAGTGTGTGTGTGTGTAGTGTGTGTGTGTAGTGTGTGTGTGTGTGTAGTGTGTGTGTGTGTGTAGTGTGTACGCCTGCCAAGCGTGACAACTACTGGCAAACCCCTCCAAGGGGCGGAAAGGGATTGTTAGCAATGGAGTTTGACAGCCCTATTGCTAGTAACATGCCTTATTAGATCGACCTCCACGTGGTTCTCCCTGGAAACCATCGTGAACAATTCTGGTTGAATTCGTCACGATGGGCTTACGGACCTACTTCATCCTCATCTATCATCCATCACTGGTGCCCCGCCGGTGTATACCGATAGCGCGGGTGGGGTTACCATTCCATTATCATCCATTAAAAAAAAATCCAAGGAGGAGCCTTATGTTCAGCAGTGGTCAGTTAAAGGCTGATATGATGATGATGATGAAACCAACTAAAAGATCAGTAATCATTTACTTTTACAAGCTCTACTTTGATTATATTTGTAATATGAAGTTACAGTACATACCTTGAGCTCCTGCGCGATCTTCTCCCGGTTGCCGTACTTGAGGTACTTCTTGTGGTGGAGGCCGCGCTGCTGTACGTAGTTGGCGCCGGGGTGCACATCGGGCCCGTTGCACACCAGCTGCCGCAGCCACGCCAGGTTCGCCGGAAACACCTGCTCCGGGTACGTAAGGATCTTCGCCACGTGCACTGGCACACCCACCTGTAGTATTTACACTCGAATATTATGTGTCATTCGCGTCTAAAGGCAACCATCAGCTCGTTAGCCAAGTTTTAAGCATCATACAAAAATATTATGAGACAGCAAGGTCACCTCAAAAATGAAGCTTGTCTAATGGTAAATGACTTATATATATATATATATATATATATATATATATATATATATATATATACACATTTGCCCTTCATACGCTTTCTGTTTTTACCTAATGGTTAGCTGGTAGAGAATGCCATACGGCATTAAGTTCGCCATTTGTACAAAGTTTTATTGTGCAATAAAGAATAAATAAATAAATAATGTATGAATGAAAAACCGGTTTCCATACCTCTTGTATCTGCAGATTGGGGTCTGGCGAGATGACAGTGCGACTGGAGAAGTCCACGCGCTTCCCGGACAAGTTACCGCGGAACCTGCCCTGCTTGCCCTTCAGGCGCTGCACCAGCCCGCGGCCTGGTTTCTTCGGCTGTAACCAATTATTGTTTGATCACCAGTTAATAGTTGAGTTAGACGGAGCAAACGACCAATAAATACTTGTTCTTTTTAATGTAATTTGGAATCTTTTATTCATAAACAAACTGACAGCCTGACCTGATGGAAAATGATAACTGTCGCCTACAGGTATGAATAGCAGCATGGGCATCACAGATATACAGCCACGTCCATGGTACCCCTTATACAATATAATTCCTGAGGACTATAGTGTTATGCTTCCATACCCTATAATTATATATGTCATATCTCACCCTTTAAACTGAGGGGGGAAAAGGGATTGTTAGTAATAGGAATTAGAAACCTTATTGCTAACAATAAACACTATCAGATCGACCTCCTCGCGGTTCCCCCTAGTAACTATCGTAATTGATTTCTTGTGGAATTTGTCATGACGGGCTAACTGATCTTCCTCATCCTCACCTATCATCCCTCCCTGGTTCCCCGCCAGTGTATCCCGATAGGGCAGGCGGGGTTACCTTTCCATAATCATCCATTAAAAAATCAAAACCCTTTAATTGGAAACACAGCCTTGCAAGCACAACTACTTCACGACAGAAATATGAGTGGGACATAAGTAGTTTATACTAAATTTAGACGTCTCTTACACAAAGTGTCCCTCTAGCAAATTACAGTAAGCGAGGGTACCTGCATAGACAACGGTATGCCGGACATCTCGCTGTTGATGTAGAGGGCGGCGTGCAGCTGCAGGTAGTCCCAGTCCTCCTGCACCAGCTCGCTCTTGCCACCGCTCGCCATGTGCCGTGATATCACGTCGTTGATTAGCAGGATCTCTGACTGCTTCATGGTGAGGTCGTCTTCGTTTCTACATAGATAGAAAGATATTTTTTATCATTTTCTCCAAAAGATTACGAGGGGAGGTCAAGGTTAGTTCGCGGAATAGAGGGGTTGGTGGGGGTTGGTTTACTCGTCCAGGTAAACATGGCCCTGGGAATTCGCGCGCGTATCCCCGCGCGCTTCCCATTGAAGAGTAGGGCGCTTAACATCAGGTGCCTGCTCCATATTTTGAGTCGGAGCCCGCAAGCCGGTGCGGGCCAACGCCGTTGGGGCTCGGTGGACTTCGAAAGGAACCCGGGTCCGCAACACTTTGGCGCGTCGAGGGATGCCGTGGTGGTTTTAGCCGGTAGGAGTACGGCAGTACCCATACGCCTCCCCCGGGGCATATGGGTCTGCATGATGCATTTCCCCACGATAAAAAAAAATTCGTCCAGGTAGTCTCTTGTTAAGCAGCTCATTAAGATATATTCCAAGTTTGAACCAAATTGAGTCATTAACTTTTGAGTTATCGACCAAGTGAATCGGGAAGAAGTCAGCGAGTATGGAGAAAATTTAACACCGCGCCGTTATTAAGTTCCTCACCAAGCAAGGAAAATCCGCTCAGACGATTTTTCAAGAGCTGTTAGGAGTCTATCATATCAATGCACCATTCCACCCTTGCCTGCTTCTGAACATCGGTGAGGTTGTGCGGCACCCAGCGTGAAATTATCCTCCGCACCCGTAGATGCACGTGTAGAATCTCGTGAAAGCTTCCTGATCCAATCTGCAGTATATGCTGAATCTCTTGGTATGTAACTCGTCTATTGTTTTGGATCAAATTTTTCACTGTTAGCACGTTTTCTTCCGTAACAGCCGTCAAAGGGCGACCACTTCTTTCTTCATCCCCAAAGTTAGTCGACCGCGCTTAAATTCATTATACCAACGATACACGGTTGCCTTAGAAGGGCCTTCGTCCATGAATGCCATTTGAAGTCTACCGTACGATTCGTCCCGTTACAGGCGACACTTTAAATCGTAAAAATCATAGCGCAAAAACGTTCTCGACGCAAATCCATTTTTCAATGAGACACGGTAATTTTAATTAGCTCGCAAAAAATGTGGAGGGAAGTTTTGAATTTAGAACGTACCTGTTTTTACTTATAAGTAATCATATTTTTAAATAAATTATAACTGGCCAGTCTCACATACATAAAAACTTTTTCTCGCAATACTTTCTGAGTGACTTGGTATGACGGTCATAAACATGAGTAAATTAATTCACTTTAGATTTTTGTGATACAATTAATTAATATTTAAAAAATGTTTATAAATAAAATATGTAAATAAAATACATACGTGCCAGCTTTCATTTCTGACGCTACACTGGGTCTGATACAAAGTGGTGGAACTGGCAGCCGGGTGAGGATCAAGTCTTCGGGCCGCGTGAGGCTTACGTTCATGCCCAGCAGTGGGATATCCTCGTCTGGTATCCGACGAAATAAATTCAGTACCTGCAAATTATAATACTGGTAAAACTTAATGTAACTTTTAATATTTTAATAAAGTTAAAAGAATATGATCACTTATTTATTTATTAAATTTATCAACTTATTTCTATTATATTTATAAGCTTGATATATCCTCAATTCACTCCCTTAGCAATCACAATATATGAAATATAATAACATTTAATTATTGGACACTCTCTAAATAATTTATTTCCATTCTGTGAAACTCGACAAGTTTACAAGTCAATATATCCAAGTCTGGATACTGGTTCACGACACCAATTTATTTATATTATGTTTCATACAACATTAATATTTGTACTTATGATGAAATATTGTTTGTATTGATCAGGGCAGAATGTTTCCCCATACATAATGAGTATTTATTCAAAAAAAAAAATTAAATGTAACTAACAGTTGTCTAGTAATATCCACAATACACAAATCTATATCTATGTGATCACGCTGAAAACCCCTATAGTTAAATCCTGGTGAATTGGGGGAAAGAGATTGTTAGTGATGTAGTTTAACAGTCCCATTGCTAGCAATAAACTCTATTAGGTTGATCGTCGATCTTCACTAAGTCCCCCCTGAAAACTATTGTAGTTAATTCTTGTGAAATTAGTTACAATGGGCTAACTGAGCTGCTTTCATCCTCACCTATCATCTCTCACTGGTGTCTTGGTAACATATGCTATTTGCGCAATCGGGGTTACCATTCCATTCTCACCCTTTAAATAACAAAGAGATTCCTGATGAACTAGACATGTCAACTAACCTATCTTATCATGCATCACTGATATTTATTTATTTAAACTTCAATGTACAATTATATAAGTAAGAGTACATATGGCGGACTTAACACCTAATGGTTTTCCCTACCAGTCAACCATGAGGCAAGCAGAAAATTTGAAAATTAGGCAGTGCATTTACTATATATTATTATTACACTGATATCCCACCAACACTTCTTATGAAAAAAGTTTATATTGTGATGTTTGTAACACATTGGATGATGTTCATCATATGATATCCGAATATACGAAATACAAAACACAAAGGGAAGTATTGATACAGAAATATAGTCTCAATAGACGGGAGATTGGTTTATTTTCAAATATACTCGCAGAACCACATTCCGGAATGGCAAAGTCTTTAATT
This sequence comes from Galleria mellonella, assembly GCF_026898425.1. NCBI lineage: Eukaryota > Metazoa > Arthropoda > Insecta > Lepidoptera > Pyralidae > Galleria > Galleria mellonella. The sequence continues at coordinate 1,214,018 of NW_026442138.1, forward strand.
ACTATATTTTTGTATCAATAATTCCCTTTATCAAAATAGACTACTAAGATAATATGTATTATTTATTTATGTATTAATATTTTAATGGCAATGCATGGGGAGTATCATGGACGTAACAGTATACTCTGTTATGTCCATGGTACTGTTTAATGTTTAGCACTTTCCATCAGGTGGGCTGTTACCTTGTTTGCTATTCTAAGTTGTATAAAAAAAAACTGTTAAAAAAAATATACATACCGTCAATGGATTCAACTCTATAATAAGACCACTGTTTATCATGGCAGCTAGTTCCTTATTAGACTCCTTAGCATCATTGAAATCTTTCAACACTCTCTTCACAATAGGATCAGACGATTTTTTATTTCTATACTTGTCATGGATAATCTTGAGGATTCCAGCAGGGCTCTTCTTGACCATACCGTTTAGAGCATCACACGAGGGACACTTGGTGCACGTTTTGGCCTTCTTGAGCACAGCGGCTCGAAGACTCTTTTTATGTAGATATGTCAGTTCAGGGTGCATGAATTTTCGGCGATAGGATTTTTTCAGGCTCTCCTGCAGCATTACTTTACCACATTCCTGTTAAAGAAGAGGAATTGTAAAACTTTGAATTGTATTATTGAAATAGAGGATGTAACATAGGGTAAAACAATTATTTCTTGTACTCATATAGAATTTTGATAGTGGTTTATAGCAATCAATCTTCTTTGTCCACTTGAGTTTCTATCACCAAGCATTTGCGTTCCATGACTGTGTTTTGGTGTTATAGGCAAAATATTGCAGTAAAGTTATAGGGCATGGAAGAATAATACCTAATTCCTCAAAAATGTATATATCCGAAAGGTAGCACAATATATTATGTGAGAGTCTATGGTACTGTCGTTTATAAGTGACAGTTACCATGTCCCATCAGGTGGTCTCTCAGCCAATTTGCTATACTAAATTGTATATAAAAAAGACAATATTTATAAAGTAATCATCATCATTTCAGCCATTAACTGTCCACTGCTGAACATAGGCCTCCCTCTATTGGGGAGTTTTGCCAGTAGTTACCATGCTTAGCAGGCAAGTTGGCAACCACAGTCAGGCCCTGGAGATATTTTAAAAAAGACGCTGCTGCCCCTCCCTCAACCATAAAGTTCCCTTAAGTTATTTCAAACTACACCTGTGAGAATGGAAAGGATGGCCTATTCTATGCTGGGATCACATGGCAAAAACTAATCACCATATTAATTATTAACTTATCACTGTTAAAAATAGGCTCCTTAAACTAATATAAAGTGTTTAAATGTTGTTTTAAAAAAATACATTTAGTCAATATTGTACTCATACATACATACATACATATTATTATCTGTCACGCCTGTCTCCCATTAGGGTAGGCAGAAACAATGGAACGCCAAATACTTCAATTCAAACAAATATTGAATATTTATTATTTTATTTATTCAATATTGTACTCACTTTACAAATAGTCTGCAGTATGGTGATGATAGAGCGGAAGTAACCAACATGAAACACTGGCAGAGCCAGTTCTATGTAACCATAGTGTCCAACACATTCCGCCAAGCCCAGGCCACAAGTCTCACAGTTGGCATCCTTCTGATTTGTGCCCTGTATTCAAATACAAAAAAAAATATTATTAACACCCTATTATATTATTGAAGAATAAAACTTGATGATATGAGTATTGTTTATACTTAAAATGAGGTTCCCACCACCTATATTAATGTAATTTAAGATATAACAAAACATTTCATTTCATCTATCTCATAGGTTTAACATTACTATTATATATTACTACTATATATTAGCTAGGTAATGCCACATCAAGAAGTATGTATGTACACTTACCTGATATAAAATCAATTTAGATATATCCAAGTACCCTCAAGAAGACTATATGGCAACATTCATGAATGAATATTTTTATTTAAACAAAAATGCAGCTATACAATTAAGTGAACAGTGGTAACTACACTAGGCTCTATACTAGTGGTTACTTAATACATATTTATTGTACAATTTTATCAATTTATTTATCAATTTTTGTACAATTTTATTATTTATTTAATATACATATAAAATTCAAAAAGGAATTAAGTATTTCTGTCAGTTGTCCAGTGCCCATTATTATACCTATGTAGTATGCACTCACAAAATAATGTGCTACCACTCAGACAGTGCAGTTTTTGTTTGTCATCATAACTTACAGAAACTAAACTTAACTTGTTTTTTTCAGTTTGGGTTTTCTATAAATTTTAATTGTTTTATTGTGGAATATAAATAAATGCATCAGATAACTATATGCACCTACAAATTCACAAACCCATAGGTCAAGTTCTGCTTATGTCTATTTATTTATTTACTTGATTATTATTTATTTATTTATTTATTTAACACTTTATTGCACAAACATAACATGATTTGTTAAACAATGTTCAATATGTATAATGTAGTACAAAAATTTATGTGATATTTATTTATTTACCTACCACACCTGGCGTCACTTATTGTTATAATAACTATTCTATCTCTCAACTGGAGCAAATAATACAAACAGATACAAACCATGCGTCGATCCAAAACACCATATGCGGCAGGCACCCTCTGGCCATCTTGTGCATATAGATTCTTCGTGATAACCTGAATGTGAGCAGCATTCTGTATAGCTGATGCACTGTCCACATTAAATGTTACATGGGAACTGAAACAGTGAAATTAATCAAAAAATATATTTCTATAAAAACATTTTTATAATATTTTAATAAATAAATATTTTTATGGGGCTTGGAATGGCCAATAATCTAGTATATCATCTGATTGAAAATGATAATTGTTACTATAGCCATCAACAGCACCTTGGACATTACAGACTAAACTGTAAAGGGCATGAAACCCCAAAGCCGATGCCATTCCTATGAATTAAGATACACAGCTTGTGATTTCACTGCCATATAACTTCAAAACAATACACAGCATACGAGAAGACGACTTTTGATAAAAGTTCTCATTTATTAAATTATACTAATATATTTAATAGTAAAAATATTATGCAATATTTGGTCAATGGCTACCGGCTTCAATAAGACTAAACTTTTTATTACAAAAATCTTAAAATTAAATCATTTTATAAAGGAGGAATCAACCATATGAATGTAAACATAACCTTTCTTACATTTTTCTCCCCACGTAAGTTTCACGATATTGTTCCTTAGGCATTTTTTACAAATAAATTATATCACATTTCACATACTATATAAATATAATTATGTGTTCATTAATAATAAATATGAGTTTTTATTCTGGCATGAATAACAAAAGGAAAGAATTAAACAATACGGGAAAAATAGCATTAAAGGATAAGCAATTTCTTTGTGACATTTAAATGACAGTAATAACAAATCTGTATAGCTGTCAAATTGTCGTTTTGACGTTCCGGATTAACAATCTGAGGGCCTACCATAAAATGTTTTCCGAAACTCCGAACTCTAAAACCAATTCCATCTTATCTAATCATCACCTTATTAGTAGTTACATCGCTAAACACATGCAATTCCATATTTAAATAAAATTACCTAGTTATGAGACTAAATTACAGGAAACTCATTTCTATCTTAGAAAGTGTTCAATATTGCGATATTATCTTCATTAATACTTAATCTTTGTGACACTGTTCATATTTTAATAAACACGATGATTCAGTTATATAAAAATAAGTTTATTAAAAAAGTCATTAAGTGCAATATAATAAATAGATTTAAAATTAGAGACTCTAATCATTCCATAGGTTTTAATAATGTTATTTAGATTTAAATTACAGTAAGATGGACGCGTTCAAAGTATGTATAGTAAGTAGATTTTTTTTCTATCCAATTAAAGAAAAAAAAATATGAAATCAAAAATTTATGATCGCACTTTTAAGCGGCTATACCACTTTATGCATTCTTAAACTACTAAAAAAAGGTAGTATCATTGGTAGATATAGAAATAGATCTAAAAGAATCCAAAAACACTATCTTTAAGTTATATTTAATCAATAGTAGCAAGAAAGCATGTTAATACTTTCACCTAAAAATAATCGACAATGGCATAAAATAAAATAAAAGAAATATTTATTAGATGTATAATGTACTAAGAAGGACTTCAATCTTTATCGTGCATTTAAAGAAATATATTCTATCAGATTATACTATTATATAGTTGTAATATAGTTGGCCATGTGGTTTCGGCATAGAATAGGCATCCTCTTCCATTCCCGTGGGTGTCGTAAGAGCCGACTAAGGGAGGATGAAGGATGGGTAGAACTGAAACTGAAGCCTAACTGCAGTTGCCAATCCGTCTGACAATTTTTATTAATTTTTTATACAATTTAGAATGGCAAACAAGCTCGGCCCACCTGATGAAAAGTGGTAACATGACATGACATGAGTAATACCATGGACATAACAGAGTATACTGTTTCGTCCATGATACCCCCTATGTGTTGCCATTCCTGAGGACTCAGGTATTATTCCTCCGTACCCAGTAAATTAACACCATATCCTACCCTTCAAACTAAAACACAGCCATGCAAACACAATTGCTTTACGGTTCAAACACGATGGAACAGAGGTACCCAAGCAATCAACTTTTGCACAAAGTCTCCCTTTGGCAAGCGTAGCAACTACTGGCAAAACCCCCTAAAGAGGCTTATGATCAGTAGTGGACAATTAAAGGCTGATATGATGATGATGATAGTTGAAATAGTCGAAAACATGATGATTGATGATTTTTATACATACATACATATCTGTGAAGCCTATGATGATAATGATAATGACTTTTCTTATTTAAATATAACTATAACATAATTATAATATTACTATGGCCTTATGGGAAGATTTATGTTCAGCAGTGGACATTTAACAGCTGATATGATGATTATGATGACAATATAATTATATTACGGTATTTAATATTATAGTGTACACTACAATTTATACATACACATATACTCACTTAAACACACTACATAGAATATGTTTAACTTCTTGATTTGTATGTAAATTATAATTATTAATATTAATAAGTGAACTTATTATAGTTATTAAATTTGAAATTGTTTTGCAAAAAAAGACAACTAAATGAAAAATAATCTTTTTTTTTTAATTCAATGTAATATGTTTTAATTCAATGTAAAATTTAAATTTACTTTATTTCAACATAAAACAAATTTATCACACCAAAAAAAAATTCTACTATTTAGTAGTTAAATAGTTCTGTTGACCACACAGTTCATATGTTTCTGGTGGAAAAAGAAGCGCACAGCGCGCCGTTTTTTGGCTTGTCAACCGAAACCACGCAACAATTTTCTCTTGTTATAATCGTGATAAATGTAACGAATTTCCTGATGTGTTATTTAAAAGAGCAAAGTGTCCTACATGCGGTGCTAAACAAAGTGTAATACAATTACCTTGTTATCGTATATTGGACTTAAAACAGTTTTCCCACCGTTGTGACCCGCGAACTCTAACATGCCTCTATTGAAAAGGAAAGCCTTTGAGAAATCGACAGCGTCGGAGTACCTTCGGGACGATGACGAAGTTTTCCACTGTGAGATCACGGATGAGATATTCAAAGACTATGAGTGAGTATTGTGAAATTGTAAAAATTCGCGCATTTTCCGCGGTTTTGCCTATAAAAGTGTGTTTTATCAATGAGATTAACCGTTGCTTTTACATCGGGGCGCTAGTTCGCATAGTTAGACTAGCGTGACATGATGTTTTACAATTTGGACGATGCGCGTCGCGTTTTTTATGTTTTTTACTTTTGTTTATGTCAATATTTGTTTATAGGGAGTACTGTGAGAGGATTATACTGGTCAATTCGATGGTGTGGACATGTGAGATGACAGGAAAGAATAACTTGACATATGCAGAGGCACTGGAGAGTGAGAAAGCAGCCCGAAGGTCTCTCAAAGACTTTCCCATGGAGCTGCGTATACCGATATTGTTTCTGGCAGCAAGGACTAAGAGAAGTTCCTTTGCTGACATGTCTGAGGATGTGTTCAATTTTGTAAGAGAGAGATACTTTGTAGGTGAGACAGTGGAGGCATGCCTGGAAGGTGACATCTGGAGGGAAGCACATGTGTTATCTGTGACTGCACAGAAGCAACATCCTGACAGGTTGGTGCAGCAATTATTCATGTAATTACACAAGTGATAATTATTTTCCAATTATATGTTATTGGGTATATTTATAGAGATTGCAAATGCTAAAATGATTTATTGATATTATTTATTTTATGTAAACTTTTTTTATATTTTTAAGTAAGTGCACAAGTACAACTTCTGTATGTCGTGCTATATAATATAAATACAATCAAAAAAACTCTGTAGAAGTAAACAATTGCTTTATCTAAAATTAATCATTATAAAGAGGCAAGATTTAATTTTTTTGTAAATTTGTTTGTTTGCTTGTCATAATAAATTCCAAATTCCACTGAACGCTAACTGTTAGTTGTTACATTAGTTGCTTATTTATTTAAACTTCATTGATTAATGAAAAGTGTTTTAAAATATGAACTTACTGCTATTGGTATTTATTATTACCCATCCTTTTTAGAAATATATAAAGTGAAGTGTAAAATGGACATTAGAACAGTTTAAAAAAATATATAACATGAGTATTAATTAAACTAATTATGTATTTAATATAATTGCACATTATACATTATTATACATTATAAAATACATAATACACCTATAGACATATCAATTTATTATACATACATACATATCTGTCATACTTATCTCCCATTAGGGTAAACAGAAACAATTGGACACTTAATGCTTCTATAAATTTATTTTTTAAATATAATTGTATTGATTTGTTATTAGAAAAAGCTAGTACATGCCCTTGGCTAATCTAGGCAGTGAGATAAGTAATTTATTAAAATTCCTAAGTGTCAATTCAACATGATCGCTCCAAAAGAGTTACAGTTTTTTTTTTAATGGATGATAATGGAATGGTAGCCCCACCCGCACTATCGATATACACTGGCAGGGCACCAGTGAAGGATGATAGGTGAGGATAAAGTAGGTCAGTTATCCCATCGTGACGAATTCAACAAGAATTGTTCAGGATGGTTTTCAGGGGGAACCACGTAGATGTCGATCTAATAAGGCATATTGCTAGCAATGGGGCTGTCAAACTTCATTGCTAACAATACCTTTCCCCCCATTACAGTTTTATTATCTAATGGGATGATTAAGTGAGACTTTGTACAAAAATCGATTGCTTGGGTACCTCTGTCCCATTCGTGTTTCAACCGTGAAGCAGTTGTGTTTGTATGGCTATGTTTCGGTTTGAAGGGTATTTACAGGGTACAGAGGAATAACACTTGAGTCTTCAGGAATGGCAACACATGGTGGGTATCATGGGTGAAACAGTATACTCTGTTATGTCCTTGGTACTGGTCATTTCTATAGGCGATAGTTACTACGTTCCATCAGGTGGACCATCAGCTTGTTTGCCATTCTAAGTTGTATAAAAAAAAAAAGATTATGGGACATCTCACTCTGTACTCTTGTCTATACAAATATTTATCTATCTTATGATAGTCCATGAGGAGGCTTAAGTATGGTAGTGGACATTTAGTGCTGTAATGATGAACTATTGTCATAATAATAATAAACTCTTTATTGCGCACAGTAGAGATGTATACAAGGAGTATGTATACAGAATGTGCTTATACAAAAGGCGGCCTTATCGCTAAAAGCAATCTTTTACAGACAACCTGGTCATACCTGGTTATTTGCAGAGTAGACATGTAGAACTGTACTTAAATACTAACTTTTTGCCTACTTCACTTTGTATGTATGGATTTTAGTCCGACCTTCCCTAAGAGATGTGTCTTGTGTTCAAAGTGTTTATAGTTATACAGATCTATAGAAGTTTTATTTATTTATTTAAATAACTTTATTGACTTTGGTGCGATATTAAAATATGGTACATAAGGCTGACTTATTGTAAGTAGCATTTTCTACCAGTCGATCATTATTAATGTTTTAGAATCATTATTTATTTATTTAATGCTTTATTGCACTATTTATTAAAATTATAGATACAGTAAACTTTCATGTAACTTTATTTTTAATCATTATCCTTTTTAGGAAAATGTTCAAGCATTTTTGTTGTTTTTGAATTTTTGATCAACAAATTTGCTGTCTTAATTATTCTATGAAATGGGTAGAAATTTATATTTATGTGTGTGCATGGCTAACGGCCTGTATTTTAATCTGTGTGTGATGAAACACCAAAAAAACTATTCCAGCAAAACAACACTACCATCCTCATCCTACTGTTACGAAGTGGAGCAGTTTGATGAGAGTGAACCATCAGCGACCGGCCAGATCGGCACAGCGCCTCATGACCGCGTGCGCAGGCGCAAAGGCGTCTACACAAGGGATAAGAACAGGCTGTTCTTGAAGCAATTTGTTGAATTATCATCCCCGGGTGTCATTTCAATAAAGGTAATGTAAATATGTACTAAAATTATAAAGTGGAAAGATTAAGATTTTTATGTATGAGTGTGTTTGTTTTAATGGATAAATTAAAAAACTACTCAACTGATTTCATAAATTCTTTCATCTATAGAAAGTTACTTTATCAGCAGGTAACACAGGTTAAGTATAATTAATTAAAAAAAAAAACATTAAGATCTCTATGAAAATTACAATAATATAACTCAAGACACCAATATTTGCCTATTAAATCTAATATCATTATCATCATCGTATCAGCCTTTAACTATCTGCTGCAGAACAGAGGCCTCCTCCTGTTGGAGTGTTTTACCAGTAGTGGTCATGCTTGGCAAACAGGTTGGCAATCACAGGTAGGCTTTAAAGGTGAATGCTGATCCCATGACAATTAAATTTCCTTGCTTGCCTTTTACGACGCCCACAGAAAAGGAAGGGATGGTCTATTTTATGCCAAGACCACTCAGCGATAAAAAGTATGCATAAAAATCTGTAATATATTTTTCTCAAACATGCTTGGAAATGTAAGCATTATTTTGACAATCTTCTTCGAGATAAATCAAAATTGCCGTACTGGCCAGATACATGCGGGCAGCGGCCGGCAAAAGTTGTATGAAAATCCATATTTGTCGTGTTTTGCGGCCAGATAAATGACAGTGTAATCTGTCCTGTAATTTAAAAATGGAATGACCTTTTACTTCAAAACATGGCTACCTAGGAGGTAACTAATAAAAGGTTTTATTTAAATTTCGAACTGGCTTGCAAATAGAAAGGTGTTTATCGAAAAAAAAACAAAGGAATATTATGGCGCTTGAAAAATTATTATTATTCGTTAGTAGTCATTGAACTTAAAAAGTAAAATTGTGTTTTTGATTTCCGCGATTGTTTGAGAAAAGTACTATACAAACCTTGGACACAACTAGGCATTAATGGACTCACGTATGTGTGCCTCGGCTACGCCTCGTCCCACATTTGCACGTTCGTCCATCAAAGCCTCAGTTGCTGGCCGCTGCAGTAATATACTATTTTTTGTATAGTTACAGTCCGTCAATAAAAAGTTTGCATGCTAATATTGGCAAAACATGTTCGAACTATAACGTCATTAAAATACTCAGTATGTAGCTACTGCACACACATGTTCATTCAAATAAATTTATTTTTATTTGTGTATAATATTACAGTCACTCACACAAAATCACTGGTAAATGTAACATGTCTATAATTATAATATTATTGTTATAGAAAGCGGCACTGGATAAATACAACATCAGCAAAGTTAGTTTCGATCAGATATTCACTGGTGGACCACCAGAGTTCCCTTCTTCCAAAAAGTTGATGAAGAACAGCTTGTCACCTGCAGCGTCCAAGAACCAAACGAAGCCAAATTCAGCTAACAAATTGAACAAATCCGGCAAGAAAACTAGTCCAGATAAAAAGGGCAGACAGGAGTCCATGGATAAATTTGTTAAAAAGACAGAAAAACCTGAAGGTAACATAACTATTTAATATACAAAGAAATCTTGAAAATTTAATTTTATTATTCATCTTTCTCTTTTTGGATCAAAAGGGATTAATGATTTCCAAGAGACTACAGCATGGGGTTCTTCAAAAAAGGAATAAACAGGTTTCTTTAGGGTCCATAACGCGCGTGTTATCGTCTCTGGTATTGCAGACGTTCATAGGCTATGGTAATGGCTTACCATGGGCCATATGATTGGTTGACACCTCAGTGGTATAATTTTTTTTTATAAATATTGCACAAAATTTAATAGAGCTTACTTCTATTTAATAAAGATTTCTGTTGTATATAATATGTAATAAACGTACTATAAATATATCTAGGTTAAATAAATTTAATTGTAGATTATTCATAAAAATATCGGAATTCTCATAAAGCCCTCTCTTTCTTTTGTGCTTCAGATAAGCATATCTTGAATTCGCATATGGAGTCAGCTAAGCCGTTACACATTGACCCATCAGGATCTTTTATGCTTCTATTTGTGATTTGCTGTGCAGCTGCACATCAAGTGTTCCATGGATTCCGATTTCTCACCTGCTCAGTCTGCACAGTGTGTCCAAAGACAAACCCATCTTGTATAGTATAAGCATTATTAGCATATGTCCAGTTAGGGCACCCATAATGAGTCTTGTCTGTTGTCTGCCACTACTGTAGATGAGTCTATCCCATCTCTCAGCATTGTCGTTTAAGAACTTTCTAGTATGTTTAGGACCCTTCAAAGTCCTCTATTCCTTTTGCTGTTTTTTCTCACGTATTCCTCAAGGGCAGAGTTAACAACACTTGATGCAAGTACAACATATGGTTCAGGACCTATCATTTTTCATTTTTGATCCCCTTCTCGACATTTCATCGGCCCTTCATTACCTTTAATCCCAATATGTCTAGGGACCCATACCGAACTAACCTGTTATGTCTACCCAAATTATTTAGGTTTTGAATAGTATATAATTTTTTTTTTGTGCTAAATTTTAAATTGTAAGTGTAATAGATAAAATAGCTTAGTATAAGGTTTTACTTTTTATAAATAAGGGGTTGAATGTGAATATTAAAAAGACTCCATTTTCCGCGCTTAGCCTCTCATTTGGGCCGTTGTGCGTATGAGTCGTGGCTAGTACAACCAATCTAGCTCCGCCCAGAAGCGCAGAAGCTTCCTGGGTTCTTCACAGGTCTCACGGAGCGACCTCACCGTTCCGAGGATTTCTAAACGTTGATGGACCACAGCCTCACATTCCAGGATTACATGAGCAGCCGTTTCTTCGGCGTCGAAACAACCTCGACATAGAGGGCTGTCTGTGGCTCCTATTGTGTATAGATGTTTGTTTAATGGACAATGGCCCGTTATTGTCCCTATCATTATTTTGAGGTTTTTTCTATCTAGATGTAATAAACGTTTTGATAGTCGTTGATTCAACGTAGGTACATGAATAAGGGGTTTAACTTATATTAATTGCCTTAACAGTAAAACAAAAACCGCCAATTGACCCGGCGGCCAAGAAGAGCGCCCAAGAGTTAGCAGAAAAGATGCGTCGGGCGGAGGACCAGATGCGACAACGTAAGGAGGAGGAAAAAGCAAAGAAGAAAGAGAAAACTGCCCGTTTGCAGGCCTACCTCAAAGAATGGCAGAAGGTCAAAGATGATTTGGAATTAGAAGATCATAAGGTTAGAATAGATTATTATATAATAGTTATATAAAAATAACAGATCACAGAACCTCTTGACTTCTTTAGTACAGGTATAATTGTAATGCTAGGTGCATTGGAATTCGTCGCGTTGGATACTCGGTAGTCGTACAAACGGGAACCCGGGATTCAACAAGCGCCTCGAAGTACGTCGTGTGGTTTTTAGTGGGTACGAATCCCACACACCCCAGCTGCCCTCCCTCCGGCAGATGGGACGGTCTTGTTAAAGATTTTCCACACGTTAAACAAAAAAAAAGTGCATTGGAATTAAGATATAATAAATTCCACAAAATACATATATCACAATGCAAAAAGCTGTCATCCTAAATACATGTCGTATCCAGCGCAAATTGTTATAAGATCCTATCATTGATTAATAAAAACTTTTGGAATTACTTGGTCTAACAAACCCATAATAAACCCATAATTTGAAAACCGAAACAAATGTATTTGAGAATAAAGAATAAACACAGTATAATGTATAAATAAATGGCCGAGTGGTCCCGGCATAGATTAGGCCACCTCTTCCTTTCCCGTGGGTGTCGTAAGAACCGACTAAGGAGGGGCTAGGGATGGGCAGCAGCAGCGTCTCTCTTAAAACATCTGTAAAGCCTGACTGTAGTTGCCAATCCACCTGCGTAGCGTGGCAACTATTGGCAAAAATCCTCCAAGGGTAAGGCTTGTGTTCAGCAGTGGACAGTTAAAGGCTGATACGATAGTGATGATAGTGAATGTATTTTTTTATACATCTTAGAATGGCAAACAAGCTGACGGCCCACCTGATGGAAAGTGGTAACCGTCGCCTATAGACATGAGCAGTACCATAGACATAACAGAGTGTACTGTTTCGCCCATGATACCCCCAATGCGTTGCCATTCCTGAGGACTCGGATGTCATTCCTCTGTACCCTGTAAATTCACGCCATATCCCACTCTTCAAACCGAAACACGGCCATGCAAACAACTGCTTTACGGTTGAAACATGAATGAGATAGAGGTGCGCAAGCTAACGACTTTTATACAAAGTCTCCCTCTGGTATAAATATATGTATATAATAAATATGCAATAATACATATTAGTTCTCCCCCTTCTATTGAAAAATGCGTGACATGTATTTAAACAATCATATTGCTGAAAATTATAAATAAATTGATGAGGTAACAACCCAATATGGAAAATGTTTGGACTTTATAATTGTAATATAATGCAGACTAAATACAGTTTTACATTTGCATACCTCTGCGGGGTGCTGCATGTTATGTGCCTGTATATGTAACTTCGTATTGTACCATGTAACAAGGGAATAAATATGATTTGATTTGAATAAAGCAAAATTAACTTTACTTATACTTGTACCAACATGTATAAAACATGATGGATGGTAGCCTTTGGCACTTGGTCCTCTCTGCCTATCCCACAGAAATATGGCGTGGAGAGAGATAATAGAATAAAATATTATTTTTGCTTATGTGCACATTTTTATTGGTCTTGGGATTTTTTATATTAATTGTGCTTACAAAAAATATATCAATTACTTATCTAGTATTCACAGTACAAGCTTTGCTTAGTTTGAAGCTAGGTGGCGCTTTCTTATATGTCCAGTGATATCATTATTTACTTTACAGATTATACCAAAAGGCACACCAGTTGAAATCGAGGGTATACCTCAGAAGCACTTTGGTGATTTCCTCTCGGTCCTGGAATTTGTTTCCATATATGCCGACGTCCTGAAAGTTAAAGACGTGTTCCACAATGAGCTGGATCTGGAGACGTTTCGGAAGGCTTTGACAATTGAGGAGCATGCTAACTTGTTCAGTGATTTAGTACAGATGTTCCTCACGACAATTTTCTCTCTTCAAGAAGACGAGGCTGAAGAGTATAATGAGAATAAAGGCATTCAGGAGTCTACTGGTATGTTTTCATAAAACAAAAATTGTATATTAAATATATTGTTAATGATGTGCGTTTGCGTTTTGATTATGAATGGATGATGATGATGATGATGAATAAATACACCTAGTATTTGAAGCGGTTTAACTAGGGTAAATAAAAAATAATAATTTTGAAGCGTTGATATAATATAAATTTGATGTAATGCGCTGAAGGTTGTTTTGCGAGTAAGTTACAATTTTGAAACCTGAAAGGTCATGTAAATTTCTCCTGCGTTATGATTGGCGTTCTCGCGATGTCGTGATGAGCGACTCTTGTGACTGGTTGATGTTGTGTGTGATTATCTATTAATAACTTAGCAGTCATCCATTGGTTTTACCGCTGAAACCGCTTCATTATACGCAGGAGTGAATAATATTCATGGCATATTGTTAATGCTTTAACAATATATTAAATATGTTACTTCTTTTATGCATTTTGCTTTTCTTTTTGCGATACATGTTTCACTTCTAATCGAGGCGTCTTTAGGCAAATTATTAGAATGCTTCACGTAGCCTAGTGTTTAGGATTCTAAATAATTTTAATAAAATAACCAGTGATACCGACTTCCATAAGATAACACTTAGTTCAGTAAAATACCTTACATAGTAGACAGAGATAACGAATTGCCAGAAATCTCCAAACTTAACCTTGTACTTTTAGCTTATTATTTATTAGATTTCATATTTTAATATTTATTAAAAAAAAAATATTTATGTTTCCAGAAGTGAAAAAGGAGGACACAGAAATTGGCATGAACACGGCTGTGGAGCTGGCTACGAAGGCCAGCAAGTGGTCGCAGACTTACCTCGGCACGCCACTTAGCAAGCTGCCCCTGGACGCCACTACTGTCAGTGAAGTGTTAAGGTAAGCAAATGAACCTGATATGAACCAACATGAAGCTTATCCTGTATATAATATTACTCATTAATGATTCATTCGATTTTTAGCTTTAAAAGCTTCTAAAGAATTTCACTGGAGTTCTAATGATCGAATTTCAGTCTCTGAATTTGTATTTAGACAATTAAAAAAATATATTTTCGTTTGCTTCTTTTTCTGAGAGATAGGAAATGCTATTGTTACCATAACCCATGTAAACCATGCTGTTGGTACCACCATGTTTCTTCCTTCCACATGGTTCCGCCCCTGAAAACTGTTGTTTTAATAAATATAAAATATGTATGGGTATTACCAAAGGGAGACTTTATACAAGAGTCGATTGTTTGGGTACCTCTGTCCCATTCGTGTTTCTACTGTGAAGCAGTTGTGTTTGCATGGCTGTGTTTCGGTTTGAAGGGTGGGATATGGCGTGAATTTACTGGGTATGGAGGAATAACACCTGAGTTCTCAGGAAAGGCAACGCATGGGGGGTATCATGTGCGAAACAGTATACTCTGTTATGTCCATGGTACTGCTCATGTCTATAGGCGACGGTTATCACTTTCTATCAGGTGGGCCGTCAGATTGTTTGCCATTCAAAGTTGTATAAAAAAAAAAGGAGTATGTAGCAATATTTGTGAGTTTACGATAATAAATCCCCACCCCCCCCTCTCTCTATCTCTGGAAGGAAGGAATTTCAAATGTGTCACAGGAAACAGTAGCCAGTAGCTTAGAACTCTTTCTTATTGTTGCCTGGAGACTTTTGTACATCAGTGGACAATGACTGTAACAATAATGATAGCTTGATGTTTCACATGAAGTTAACCGCTAATTAATAGCTCACTGAGCAGTGGTTGAAGTGCATGGTGTGGTCCCTCGCAGGCTGCACCTGCTGTCGTCGGGCGCGGCGCCGGGCAGCCGCTGCGCCACGTGGCGCTACCACCAGCGCGGCGGCTACAGCAGCGCCGACGACGCCGGCCTGGCGCTGCGCCGCCGCCGCCCCGAGCTGCTGCGCCGCCTCGCCACCAGCCACGTCGCCGAGCTCCACCTCGGTACGTCGCACTGGCCATTAAAAACAAATACAACTTACATATTATACATTACCAGCTGACTCGACAAACGTTGTTCTGCCATATATTTTTTTTTTTCTGGATAAAAACACCCTAATCACCTAGCAGTATGAAATATACTTTACAAACCTATTCTCATATTTATGAAATATATATAAACAATTTCATAAAAAATCGGTTGAGATGTTTCGGAAGAGTTCGACCACAAACATTGTAACACGAGATTTTTAAATATAAGATTTTATATATATGTAAATTATGGATTTTACTTTTCAGATGACAAGTTGCAAATCCTCCAGTGCCTCATGCATCAGATCCTGAGCTACGCGACGGTTCGGGACATCATTGAAGAGAAACTAGAGGAGCTCAGGAACACTAAACAAGCGCTCAGGTTGTTGACGGTGAGCACAGCTGAACTATACATAATTATAAATAACGGCAATTATTAACTTGCTTTATTACTATACTTGAAAAAGACATTTCTTAATTCTGGGCCCAGACACTGTAATGTTCCAAAAAATTGGGAAAAATACTACAATTAGTAGAAAAGTATAATTAAATTTATTTATTGAGTTGTTTATGGGTACAATTGTTCTTTTTTTTTTTTTATTTATTTGTCATAATTATTACTGTAAGTTATAATCTATTAACAAGGATATAGCCATGCCAAGGACACCATAAAACTTTTAAACACATTTCTAAAACAACACTCCTACTTAAAAAAAACCTTTTGTCGCTTCTAGGCAAATGAGCGCAAACGAGAAGCACAACTGATAGCCGCCAGACAAGAGCTCAAAAAAGAAGCGGCCGCTAAAAAAGAGGAAGGGAAGTTAACTGGGGAAAAAGCTAAGGCCGTCGACGAAGAACTGCGACTGGCGACAGAGAAACTGAATAAGGAGAATGAAGTTAAAAAGCACGAGTACGAGAAGCGATCAAAGGAGCTGCAGGTGGCGCTGTTCGATTATACATCGTATATTGGTAAGTGCAAGACTGATTGTCATTTGATATAATTAAACACTAATATTATAAAGAGGAAAGATTTGTATTTTTGTGTGTATGTTTGTAATGAATAAACTCAAAAACTACTTTGTTGATTTCAAAATTTCTTTTCCATTACCATTAGAAAGCTACATTCACCCTGAGTAACATAGGCTATATTTATTGCTAGAAAAGATTAGGGATCCTTACTAAAACTTTAATAATGTAACTCAAGGTGTAAAAGAATGCTATAAAATAGGTATCGTCGCGTGCGCTGCGGAAACTATTGTTGATAAAACAAAAGTATGTTCTACAATATTGAAGAAAATATCAATAGCTACAAAAAACTTAACGATACTATTATCGTTATGTCACAATAACCAGTTTTTAAAATGTTGTAAAAATGTCCACCTGTTCGAAGCCTGGATGGGCCGCTAGTATAATATATGTGACAAACGTTTGCTGGGTGCGCAGGGTCGGACCGCGCGTTCCGCCGCTACTGGGTGAACCAGCGCGTGCCGGGGCTGTTCGTGGAGGCGGGCGACGAGCCGCGCGGCGGCTGCCGCGACAAGCCCGTGCCGCCCGCGCCGCCGCACCCCGGCGACACGCTCGCCTACGTCGCCGAGCTGTTCGAGAGCGAACGCGAGAGAGGTCAGTGCCCCGCACCCCGGCGACACGCTCGCCTACGTCGCCGAGCTGTTCGAGAGCGAACGCGAGAGAGGTCAGTGCCCCGCACCCCGGCGACACGCTCGCCTACGTCGCCGAGCTGTTCGAGAGCGAACGCGAGAGAGGTCAGTGCCCCGCACCCCGGCGACACGCTCGCCTACGTCGCCGAGCTGTTCGAGAGCGAACGCGAGAGAGGTCAGTGCCCCGCACCCCGGCGACACGCTCGCCTACGTCGCCGAGCTGTTCGAGAGCGAACGCGAGAGAGGTCAGTGCCCCGCACCCCGGCGACACGCTCGCCTACGTCGCCGAGCTGTTCGAGAGAGGTCAGTGCCCCGCACCCCGGCGACACGCTCGCCTACGTCGCCGAGCTGTTCGAGAGAGGTCAGTGCCCCGCACCCCGGCGACACGCTCGCCTACGTCGCCGAGCTGTTCGCGAGAGGTCAGTGCCCCGCACCCCGGCGACACGCTCGCCTACGTCGCCGAGCTGTTCGAGAGAGGTCGGTGCCCCCGATCTGTTGGAGTGTTAGTAATGAAGTCGACCTCCACGCGATTCCCCCTGGAAACCATCGTGATTAATTTTTGATGAAGTCATCACAATGGACTAACTGACCTGCTTCATCTTCACCTATCATCCCTCACTGGTGCCCCGCCAGTGTATCCCGATAGCGCAGGCGGAACTACCATTGCATTTTCGCCCATTAAAAACAAAACTGTTGGAGAGTGAGTACTAAAGTACTCAATGTCCCCGTCTTCAAGGTAGGTATTATTATCATTTCAAATGTAAACTATCTACTTCTGAACATAGACTTGTCTCATAATAAGGTTTTGCCATTAGCTGCTACACTTGGCAGGCGAGTTGGCAACCGCAGTTAGGCTTTGATGATATTTTAAGAGGGACACTGCAAGCTCAAAGTTAGTAGAGTATACAAAAACGAGTCGTCGAGGTGCATCTTCATATTTTCTACAGTACGTATAGTGGACGTAAGGCCTTATTGGCATTGTTAGCTTTTAAAGCAGTTGATTTTTTACCATCATTGTTGATGTATGCTATTAAATAACACTTGAATTGTATTATGAACAGCGGGCAGCGACAAAGAGAACGACTCGGGGCCGAACTCGCGCGGCGGCTCGCCCAAGAAGCCGCTGGCGAGCGTGAACGGGCTGCACAAGTTGAACGGCCTGGACAGCAACACGCAGCAGCTGCGCGAGCTGCTCGTCTGCACCGGCGACCTCTCCTCCT